>NC_072473.1:95570528-95888528 GCF_027574615.1 Eptesicus fuscus
GGTTTTGTTGATCTTTTGTATTGTTTCTTTGGTCTCTATGTCGTTTATCTCCGCTCTGATCTTTATTATTTCTTTCCTTCTGCTTACACTGGGCTTATCTTGTTGCTCTCTCTCTAACTCTTTGAGTTGTTGGGTTAGGTAATTTATTACCATTGTTTCTTGTTTTTTGAAGTAGGCTTGTAGAGCTATGAACTTCCCTCTCAGGACTGCTTTCATTGTGTCCCATAGATTTTGGATTGTTGTGTTTTCATTGTCGTTTGTTGCCATGATGTTTTTTATTTCTTCCTTGATGTCTTTGGTAACCCAGTCATGGTTTAATAACATGCTGTTTAGTCTCCAAGTGTTTGATTTCTTTGGGTTGTTTTTATTGTAGTTGATTTCCAGTTTTATGCCACTGTGATCTGAGAAGATACTTGATATGATTTCTATCTTCTTGAATTTGGAGAGACTTTGCCTATGTCCTAACATATGGTCTATCTTTGAAAATGACCCATGTGCACTTGAGAAGAATGTATATTCTGTGGCTTTGGGGTGAAATGTTCTGAAGATGTCGATTAATTCCATCTGTTCTAGTGAGTCATTTAGGATTGATGTTTCTTTGCTGATTTTTTGTTTAGAGGATTTGTCCAATGGTGATAGTGGGGTATTGAAGTCTCCTACTATGATTGTATTACTGTCAATCTCTCCTTTGATATCTTCCAGGAGTTTTTTAATGTATCTTGGTGCTCCTGTATTGGGTGCATATATGTTTACCAGAGTTATTTCTTCTTGTTGGATTTCTCCCTTTAGTATTATGAAGTGGCCTTCATTATCTCTTGTTATGTCCTTCACTTTGAGATCTAATTTGTCAGATATAAGTATTGCAACCCCAGCTTTTTATTCATTTCCATTTGCCTGGAAAACCTTTTTCCATCCCTTTACTCTCAGTCTGTATGCATCCTTTTTTTTGAGGTGGGTTTCCTGTAGACAGCAGATATCTGGGTTTTGTTTTCTTATCCAGTCTGTTACCCTGTGTCTTTTGATTGGGGCATTCAATCCATTTACATTTAAAGTTATTATTGATAGGTACTTATTTGACGCCATTTTTATTCTATACCCCTGTGTACCTTCTTTGCTTCCTATTTCTTTCTTTTTTTTACAGCAGACCCTTTAGCATTTCTTTCATTGCTGGTTTGGTGGTGATAAACTCCCTTAGTCCTTTTTTGTCTCTGAAGCTCCTGATTTCACCATCAATTTTGATTGATAGCCTTGTTGGGTACAGTATTCTTGGATTTAGACCCTTCCTTTGCATGACTTGGTATATTTCATTCCATTCCCTTCTGGCCTGATGAGTTTCTGTTGAGAAATCAGTTGCTAGTCTGATGGGGGTTCCTTTGTATGTAACTGTCTGTCTCTCTCTGGCCGCTTGTAAGATTCTTACTTTGTCGTTGGTGTTTGCCAACTTAACTATAATGTGCCTTGGCGTCGGTCTTTTGGGGTTCATTTTGCTTGGAACTCTGTGAGCTTCTTGGATTTGTGTGGGTTTTTTCTTCCCTATATCAGGGAAGTTTTCTGTTATTATTTCTTCAAACAGGTTTTCTATTCCTTGCTCAGTTTCCTTTCCTTCTGGCACCCCTATTATCCTGATGTTGTTTTGTTTTGTATTGTCCCGAAGTTCCCTTACGCTCTCCTCAATCTTTCTAATTTTTGTTTCTAGAAGCTGTTGTAATTGGGTATTTTTTTCCATCTTGTCTTCTAGCTCACTTATGCGGTCCTCTGCTTCATCTAGTCTACTCTTGATGCTTTCTATTGAGTTCTTTACAGCAGCGATGTCACTTTTCATTTCTTCTTGGTTCTTCTTCATTTCTTCTTGGTTCTTACTCATATTGTCGAATTTGTCTTCCATCCTTTTCAGCCACTTTATGACCATTTCTTTGAATCCGAATGTTTGCGCTGATAGGGGACCGGTGGTCTGGTGCTCCCAGCAGTTCAGTGTTAGCAGTTGTCGCGGAAAGTCAGGTTTCCACTAAAATCCTCCTTTCCTTGCAAGATGGCGAGGCGCCCGGCGAGCCCGCAGCTCCAGGAGGGGACCCAGCCCCTGTGGGTGCTGCGTGGTCAGAGGAACACTGCCCAGCACTCCCCCGCCTTCTCCTGGAGTTTAGCTGTCCCTTGGCTTGCCCACATACACTCCCTCTGCGAGCCTCTGCTGCTCCGACTCTCCGCCCCAGGAACAGACTCCAAACCCGACTCTATTCCGTCGCCATTTTTCTACAACTCAAAAAGTTGATTTTTAAAATACTTTTGCCACCAGCTTCATTGCTTTTATGAATAAGCAGATTTATGGAGGTCCTCACACTGTCATTCTTAGCATCTTCACTTCTAGTACATGACTTTAATAAATACCTCTTTTCAGATTCAAGTATTTTCTTTTATTCTTAGTTTGCAAAAAATTTTATCATGAAATGATGTGGAATTTTATCACTTGATTTATCTGCATATATTGAAACGGTCATATTGTTTTTCTCCTTTAGTTTGTTTATGTAGTGAATTACATTGTTTGGCTTTTTAATGCTAAAGTAATCTTATATTCTTGGGATACATCCTACTTTGTCATGATGATTTATCCTATTTATATTTACATATTGCTGAATTATATTTGCTAATATTTATTTAGGGTTTTTGCATCTATTATAATGAAAGAATATCTTTCATTTTCCTTTATCTTGATGTTTTTATCTTAATGTATTATAATTATGCTGGCGTCATGAAAAAAGTCAGGAATGCTCATTCATTTTCTGTTCTCTAGAAGACTTTGTGCAAAACTTGATGTTTTCTCTTGCTTGAATACTTAGGAGAAATTGCCAGTGAAACCATCTGGGGCTGGCGTTTCCTTTATGGGAAGATCCTGTTTAGTGAATGAATTTCTTGGTTTCTAACTATCAAGTGAGTTTGGTATGTTACATTTTCCAGGAATACGTGTTTCATCTATATTTTCTAATTTGTTAGCAAATAATTCTTCTTAATAATTTCTTATATTTCTTTAATATATGAGGCATCTTTAGTGACATCTTTTTCATTGCTGATGATTAATATTTCACAGGAAAGATATAAAAAGACACGATGTTTTTCTTTTTGTAAAAAATGTTATTATGATGTGATTTTTTCTAAATACATCTTACTTTTAAAATTCTTGATACTTACTCCTATTCTAAAAGTAAAATTTTTAAAGTTACTGGAATTCAGTACTTCTTCCCAATGAGATATCAGATGTCAAATTCTAAGAAAAATTATCACTAGTAGTATAAGATTCCTTTTAAAAAGAATTTTAAATTCATATTTTGCCAATCTTTATTTTTTTATGCCATCTTCCCAGTCTTCTTCGTAACCTCCCATTGCTCTCTATAAACCCTACATTCTGCCGAAACCGGTTTGGCTCAGTGGATAGAGCATCGGCCTGCGGACTCAAGGGTCCCAGGTTCGATTCCGGTCAAGGGCATGTACCTTGGTTGCGGGCACATTCCCAGCAGGGGGTGTGCAAGAGGCAGCTGATCGATGTTTCTAACTCTCTATCCCTCTCTCTTCCTCTCTGTAAGAAATCAATAAAATATATTTTTTTAAAAACCCTACATTCTATCATATTTCTCTGATCACCATACCATAAACACATCACACTCCTTTTCACCTCTGATCTTTGCTTTGTCATTCCCTCTACCTGTAAGGCTTTTCCTCAACTACTTCCATGTGTCAGAGTCCTAACTAACCATCCTCACATAGGCAACTACTCCTGAGATGAGAGAATTTCACTCTCCTTCCTACACTACCTTTATCCTCCCCCAAAGAAATAGCTGATGTAGTATTCTCTCTGATATGACTTTAGGGAGGCAGAACTACACTGGGAGGTAGAATTGGAAAGATCAAAATGAACACAAGTAACATGGAGATTTGGGAGATGTCCCCAGTCTGTAATGGAACTACAGAAAAATCCCATCTTACTTAGTTTTTGTGTTCTGTTGTGGGTATCTCAAAACAATCTCCCTTTGAGATAGCATTATCTCCCTGTGACTCTGACATAAGAATTTGAAGATACCAGTTATTTGTTTTTCACACTACCTGAACATCTTGCTCTTTTAGAAAGTTTTGATGTATAAGCAATATTAACATCTGCTTCAAGGATCTCTGTTGGAATTGCAGCTTCACATAGCCAAATTGCCTATGCTTCCATCAAGGAAATGGCTATTTATTTTATGCAGCCATCTGGGCTCTAACTAGGATTTTTTTTCATTTGTGGTTTTGTTTTCTGTTTTTTTTTTTTCTCTTAAGGGTAAAAATTTGATGACTTCATAAGCAATTTTTCTATCAATATACACGCACATTCAAACTTATGAGTAAATGTTCCATAAGTTCTTCACAATGTTACTGTGGTGATAAATAGTTGGGTCTGACATCCTCCCTTCCTTTCCCTTCCCCAAACTGCTATTATTTGGATCTAAATTTACACATTGGTTAAAAACAAGTTAATGAACTCCACAGGGCCCATATTCAGTTGCCTGAAGACTTTTTGCAGGACTCCACTTCCTTTGAAAAGAGGCAGGATATTTGGAGACCCAATATGCTACTAAATTCAATTCTTCCCTACTTTCCTACCTCTTGACAGTCTCCCAAGGAAATGGTTTATCTGATGACTTTAATAAACACTTTATCATCTCAAACATTAGAAAATTTTCTGCATCTTTTATGGTGGCTTCTCAAGAGGCATAGCACAAATGACTTGTGATCTAGAGTGCAATTTCAATGACTACCAGAGTAGGGTATATTGGGGGTTGGGGTGACCTGAAAAAATGTTGTCCTTTAAAATGCTAGTCCCAGGAGAACCAAGATGGTAGCATAGGCAACTGCCTGTACTCACCACCTCCCACAACCACATAAAAATTACAACTAAAATACAGAACAAACATCATCCAGAACCGCTGGAAAGCTGGCTGAATGAAAGTCCTACAACTAGAGAAATAAAGAAGAAAGCACACTGAGAATGGTAGAAGGTGTGGAATTGCTGAACAGGCTGGTCTGGTACATACATGTGCCGCTTTTTTAATCCAGAAGGATACTGTCTCTCTGGAGGCCACCTGGAGGAGCAAGGGGTCCCAGTCCTACACCAGATGCCTGGCCCAGGGTCTCAGAGCTGGGAAAAGAAGTCCCTATGGGCAGTAAGAACTACGAGCTGTAAAAACCAGTACTGATTGGGCACAGTGACACAGAGGCTGCTGGAGATCCAGATACTCCTATTAAAAGGCCGGCACATAAACTGAATTTACCCGTTTCTGTATCCTCTGAGCTCCAGTGCTGGGTGAGGCTATGGGGATTCCAGACACATACCAGTAGGAACTGTACTATTTGGCATCTGGGCAGAAACTTGGGGCAGCTTTCTCCCAGATGGAGGTGCTCGCAGCAGTCATTGTTCCCATGCTGGGACCTCCCCAGTTGCAGGGCTGACTGGCAGCCATTTCTGTTTGCTCCACCCCATGATTTCCTGAGATCCCACCCCATCCAATTTACAACCCACCCAAGCTGTGTGCAGTGGGTTTTGCATACGAATGGCCTGTCCTTGCTCAGAGTAAAACCTGTCAGACAAGCTGAAGCTGGGTCAGGGGGCCAGAAACCTATCAATAAAAGGCCCAACACCTGGCACTAGCACCAGGCTGCCTTGCTTCACAGCCGGACCTCATCTGGGCACTTCTAAACCTGATACAAAGAGGAGGAATCTGCAGATCTCTCTGTAACTCCTGCTGGGTGGCCCCTGACAGTGGCTGACTTTGCACCTCTCAAGAGCCAGTGTACCCAGTGGTCAGTGTCAGACCATACCAGATTACAACTCCACATATCCATAAGCAACACACTCAGGGGGGCAGTTTCAGTGAACACCAAAGGCCCACTGAAGAAAATCCTGCTCCATAAGGGTGTCTCCTGCACAGCAGCTCTCCCACTATAGTCACAGCTGGTCCCCACAGCCAATTGGCCTGGAGGTCAGTTCCTCCCAGCAATCAAGGCTCAGCTACAACAAGACTGTGCACACAGTCCACAAAGGGGTGCACCAAGAGTGTCCATCTCAGGTGAATGGGGAGGCTGAGCCATTGGGCCCTATAGGACACCTACTACACAAGGCCACTCTATGAACTCAAGGAAACATAGCAGCTCTACCCAATACATAGAAACAAACACAGGGAAGCATCCAAAATGCAGAGACAAAGAAACATGTCACAAATAAAAGAAATGGAATAAAGCAAACTACTGGATATAGAGTTCAAAACCATAGTTATAAGGTTGCTCAAGAATCTTCTAGAAACCTTCAAGGGACTTAGTGAGACCTTCAAGGATCTTAGTTAGAATGCCAAAAAAAAAAAAAATGGAAAAGGACCAGTCAGAAATTAAGCATACACTCATTGAAATAAAGAATAATATACAGGAATTCAACAGTAGACTAGAGGATTCCAAGATCAAATCAATGATTTGAAATATGAGGAAACAAAAAACACCCAACCAGAAGAGCAAAAAGAAAAAAGAACCCAAAAATATGAAGATAGTGTAAGGAGCCTCTGGGACAACTTCAAGCATACCAACATCCTAATTATGGGGGTGTCAGACAAAGAAAGAGAGCAAGATATTGAAAACCTATTTGAAAAAATGACAAAAATGTCCCCTACCTGGTGAAAGAAATAGACTTACAAGTCCAGGAAACACAGAGAACCCCAAACAATAGAAACCCAAATAGGGCCACACCAAGACACATCATAATATGTAATACTTAAAACAATAAAAATAAATAAATAAATAATAAACCACAAGAGAAATGAGAAAATATTGCAAACTAATTAAAAAGTTAGAACAAACTGTTACCATAGGTAGTTAGCTAATTATTAATAAAGGAAGAGAGCAAAGAGGATCGGACATTAAGTCTAATAAACTAGGGAGCTGAATCAGACATTAAGCCTTACTTACTAGGCAGCTATAACATTCATAGCCTCCCAGGGCACCGCCTCATTCTTCGTCCTTGGGACTTAATCCCCGAGCAATCCCAGGAAGAATATATTCAGGGAACAATCTGCCCAGTACCAGGATTATCGGGAGAAGGTGCGGGGGTGGATTCCTCTGCTGAGCAAAAGTCCAGTAGAAGCCAAGATGGGCCAGGGATAGGTCCTTCCACTATGAGGCACGCTCAGTTGGAGCTAACATGGTGAGCATAAGGAAAATAATCTAGCTTAGCTTGGGAAAAAGAATCAGATTGGATAAGGGACACAGAACCCTAGAAGGTGTAGGAAATGGATTGGTTAGGGGGAGGGCCCAGCACAAGCCCATGAAGAATTGGGAAAGAGGTTGGTTAGTTTAAAAGCCAATGGCTCTTTCCCAAGCCCAATGTAATATAATCAAAGCTTAACCCTCTCAGTAGCACATGCTTGCCCTGTTTATTTGTGTGTTCTCAACCTTGTGGGACTGGCAGCCACAACAGACCCAAGCACAGCTCCCGCTGGGGCTCCCATGACAGTCATGAGGGCCCAAGCATAGGCAACGCAGGGCTAGCAAGAGCCCAGCAGGGAACAGAGACTAGGCTAGCTGGACAGGAACATATACTGAGCTGGACTAAGCTTTGCAATGGGCTGAACTTAACTACACCCTGCCAATGTCAGGCCAATGGCATAGAATTTCTGGACCCTGGCCTTTCTTCTGGGCTTGGAGAAGACAAGGCTGGATTTCTTCCATAGTAGGGTGGAGCTGAGCCATCTGATCATGGATGAAACACCAGGCACCTGTGGGCGGTTATTTATTTCTACCCTAATAAATCTGATAAGTATATCTCATCCTAAAAAAAAAAAAAATGCCAAGAGCAAAAGACAAAGAGAGAATCTTAAAAGCAGCAAGAGAAAAGCAGTTAGCTACCTACAAGAGAGTGCCCATACAACTGTCATCTGCTTTATCAACAGAAACTATACAGGCAGGAAGGAAGTGGCAAGAAATAATCAAAGTGATGAATAGCAAGAACCTATAACCAAGATTATCTATAACTCAGCAAAGCAATCATTTAGAATTGAAGGTCAGATAAAGAGCTTCACAGGCAAGATAAAGCTAAAGGAGTTTCTCACCACCAAATCAGTATTATATGAAATGCTGAAGGATGTTCAAGAAGAAGAAGAAGAAGAAAAAGATAAAGATAAAAATATGAACAATGAAGTAACAAGAAATACATATCTATCAACAATTGAATCTAAAAATCAAACAAATAAAAAAATCTGATGAACAGAATAAACTGGTGAATGGAATAGAATCAGGGGCATGGAAATGGAACAGACTGATGATTCTCAGAGGGGAGGGGTTTTGAGGGGGGCAGAAAGAGATTAGACAAAGATCTTATATGCATGTATGCATTGCCTATGGACACAGACAATAGGGTGGCAAGGGCCTGGACTGGGGTGGGAACCGGGTGGAGGGGAGCTGGTGGGGGGGGAGAGGGACATCTATAATAATCTCAACAATCTTATATAATAAAAGGCTTATATGGAAATAGACCGAACAGCAGAACAACCAAACACCAAACAACCAGTCACTATGACGTGCACTGACCATCAGGGGGTATGCACAGAACACAGCGGGCATCGGCTGAGGCGGAATGTTGGAACAGGTGAGTAGGAGCATCAGACCACGGCGGGGCACTGGTTGCTGTCATCGGGGTGAGCCTGTGGTGGTTACTGAAAATTCTTTGCTCCCATGTGCTGCAGTCCCACCTGGTGCTTGCACCTGCTGCGGGCGCTGGCCCCGCTCGCACCCACAGCCAGCGCTGGAGCCACTGCTCACACCCTCTGCTGGAGCCCAGCACCGGTCCCAATCGCTCAGCGCCATCAATGGGTGCGAGCACCGGCTGCTGGCCCCAATCACCCTTCAGGGCTTCTCCACCTCCCCATGCTCCTGAGGGGCTATCTGGGCAACAGCCACTGCTTGCACCCACTGATGACGATGGCCTTGCTTGCACCCGCTGCTGGTGCTGGCCCCAATTGTCAGTGCGTGGGTGCGGTGGGAGCAAGGCTGCCAGCAGAGAGGGGACCAGAGGCCGCAGCAGGAGGGGCCGGGCGGGGGCACGGTGGATGGGCCGAGACCCACCCCTGTGCCCACTGCAGCCGCGTGACCCACAGTTCCTTTCAAGGTGCATGAATTTGTGCACTGTATTGAATAAGAAGTAAAGATTCCCCTAGTAAAGATTATAAAATAAAATAAAATGCTAGCCCCACCCTTTTTGAAGAAAATTTACTCAGAATTATGACTTTTATAAAGTATTTCAAGTATTCTTACTTGAAAAGAAAAGACAACATACTCCCATTTACAACAAACACATTATTTCTTCTCTTCCTGGCAATCTCACCTTTATTGGAGCCATAAAATAGGAAAAATGTCTAAAGACTTGTAAGCAGCCCAAATAAATGTTGCCGACTTCACATCTCAAAGCTTATAGACTTTATTCATAGAAGAGTACTTCACACACACTCTATTTACTTTTTTTATTTAGTTTTTTTAAATTACTTTATTGATTAAGGTATCACATATTTGTCATCAACCTCCCCCCCGTTCCCTTCCCAAACCCCCCCACACGCATGCCCCTCTCCCCCTGTTGTCCGTGATCACTGGTTAGGCTCACATGCAAGCACACAAGTACTTTGGTTGATCTATCTCCCTTGTCCCCACCCTCCCCTACCTTCCCTCTGAGGTCTGACAGTCTGATAAATGCTGTTCTTGTTCTTCAGTCTATATTGTTCATCTTTTCCCCTAGATGAGTGAGCTCATGTGATACTAGGAATACACTTATAGGAACCGAAAATGAGACAAGCAATAATAGTTATGCTGAGAGGCAAATGAATCAGTCTATAGTGAGTTTCTTTCTGGGCCAACAGTTCTGTTGAGTCCCGGTTTCTATGTCCAACAGTTGTTTATGTGTACATAACAGCAATGATATTTGAGTTCTGCATGGTGGACAAATGGTGGTAATGCAGGACCGACCCTCTCTGGTTTGGTCCTCAGCAACCTGCAGTGATGCATATCTGCTGACTGCTAGTATGGCAAGGCATCATCAGTGTCTTCTATCTCTGGACTGTTTCTCTTCTGACTTCATGACTGGAGCACTCCTGTCAATTCCTCTCTATTGCAGGAATCCACATGTCTCGGAGTTGTTTTCTGAAAATATACAAACATATTCTCGACCAAAAGTTAATAAAGGAATGTTTTCTATAAATTTGACTTGCGATCCTTTTTCATTTTTTGCCCAAACGATTTTCCTTTGGCTTGTTTTGACACCATGTATGTTTTACCTGTGTAACTTGCTTTTAGCATTACAAATGAAAGTTAGTTTTCTAAAGTAAAAATTTTCTAGATGTAATTTATTTGCAGGATATTTTTCCTTACATGATATTCTTCTACTATCCCCCCTTTTTTGGTTTAAATATTGGGAGGCTTTTGGAAATTTTATGCTGTAATCTTGATAGCTTTTAAATTTTACTTTTTTGCACTAAAATGTGACTGCTAGGTTCATTATATGTTACACAATTTTACCATGAGATGAACTACCAATAAAAATTTTCGTTAACACTTTAGTAACAGCTTTTTGTCCAGTAAAATTGATTTTTCTAGAGTATTTGCTTATTTTGATTGGCCAATTTAAATTAGTCTGAAAACTTGACTACTATTTTACTGTCAAATTTAATACTCTAACAACCATCTTGTTTTACCCTGTAATTATTAGTGGAGAGGAATATTTGCCTTCTTGAGTAGTCCCTGAGCATTCCTGGTGCTAGGCTGGATTTAGATATCATAGACCCCAGTTCCCCGGATCATGGGTGCAAGACATCTCCATCAAGTCTTGTTGCAGTGAGAGGGCATCTGCTGTCGGCCAAGTCTCTGTTACCCTGGTCCGGATTTGAGCTGGGCATGTGAAGCTGAACAGCCATGGGGGCAGGAGATCTCCTTCAGCAGGGGTGAGGGTTCAGGCCACTGCAAACTTGGGGGTGGTGAAGGTCTGTGCCCTACCTCTGTTGACCCCCAAGTTCTCTCCTGATGGCCCCTATGCGACTGTGCCTGTCTTAGGTTGTTCCTTCCCTGAGGAATCTTACCTGTCTCTGGCTAACCAGCCATCTCCCGGGGCCAAGCAGGGTGATGTGAGGTTTAGTTCTGTCTCCTTGGTCGCCTATGCCCCCATGGCCTCCACGCCCAGCACCTGCCTTGGGATCCCCTCACCTGCTGGCAGGGTCCCAGCACTGATCACATATCTTGTGAAACCCAGGTTTCTTCTCCAGGGAGGACCCAGCTCACCCCACTGGGCGAGAGACAGATCCATGGTACCAGCCATCACAAGGTTTCAACCTTGCCATGAACAGAAGCTCAGGCAACAGCTGTGGACAATTGGATTGTGAGAAGAGGGTCCCTCTTGGCCAAAAGAGCAAGAGGGGCCAATTTAGAATGCTCAGGAGCCTTCCCAGGGGGCCCTCTACACAGTGGAAGGGATTAAACCCTTTCATGTCCTTTTTAAATTGCTGCCAGACATTCAAAAAATTAGTTTGTAAGTTTGTTTGGGATAATTGTATAATATGTTGCTGTAATTCTAAAATATCTAGAGATGTGTTACATTTGTCTCCAAGCACCAAACAGATGATTTCCCCCCACACACACACACAGGCGTGAGGAACTATTATAAGTAATGGGGGTGATCCAAATATGGGAAAAATTTTAATGACAGGGTAGAATAATATCATGTTAGGATATTCTTTGTTCTAGTCCATGGCAATACCCTTTCAAACTGGCTGTCTATTTCTTTTTGTATAGACAAGGTCTTAGTTACATTTTCTGCACTTCTACCGTGGGCAAGTAGTGATAGTAGTGACACCCTTTCTTTGGTGTCCACACAAGCCAGAAACCTCTCTTTAATTTTACACACAAAGTGGCATTGTTTTGATTTTGTGTCATACAAAAGGGAAGCTGGGTGGAGACCCCTGTGTATTTATACTTTCTTGCCCCACCCATTGACCTCCTGGATGACCAAGGTGTTTGGTATTATTGGTAACTACATTAGTCAAGGGATCAGCCCACATGAGTGGTCTTACCCATGAAGGGTCAGGAGCATACTCTTAACATTATACACAATTATATCTGGTTTTCTAGCCCATTGCAAATTAGAATTGGCCAATTAGAATGGGAAGGGGAGCTGCTAAGGGAGGGTTAGAAATGCTATCAATAGAAGACACAAAACTAAAAATTCACAGCAGTTCTAGGGCATTTAAAATTTGGCAAAAATCTTTTATAACTCCATACACATGAGAGCACACTGTATTACAACCCAATGCAATCACCGATGTTCAGAATTATAACTTGGAGTCATCAAGGGAGACAGAGTGTGTAATATATTTTAGAAATATTTCCATCCAAAATGATTAACATTTTAAAGGGTAAGGTTCAGCAATGCAGAATGGTTTACAAAGTGTGTAATATATTTTAGAAATATTTCCATCCAAAATGATTAACATTTTAAAGGGTAAGGTTCTTGCAATGCAGAATGGTTTACTGAAACCTAGATTACTAAAGTCACCTCCTACCCTAGCTTCTGCATCCAATCTTCCCACCCAACTCAGAACTACCCACCTCCATCAAGTGATTTTTCATGTTACTATAAGATTAATTTTCTTACAGCAGTATCTCTGATCAAATTAATTCCACATTCAGGAATCATCAGTGGTTCTCCCACACCAATAAAATAAAATACTCAACATATTATTTAAAGACTTTCTACACTATAGTCTCAATCTATCTTTCTAACTTTATCTACTACCATTCTTCTGCTACTACCAGCAGTTCTCAAAATGTGGTCTCTAGAACAGCAGCAGCAGCATCACATGGGAACTTGTTAGAAATACACATTATTGAACCCCACCACAAACTACTGAATCAAAAACTCCAGAAGTGGGGCACATAAATTTGAGTTATTGCTTTTAAATATTTTTATTAATTTTTAAGCAGAGATGAAGGGAGAGAAAAAACATCAATGTGAGAATCAAACATTGATTGGCTGCCTCCTGCATGCTCCCTATTGGGGATCAAGCCTGCAACTTTGGCATGAGATGATGCCCGACCAACTGAGCCACTCCAGCCAGGGCAGAAATCTGGGTTTTAATAAGCCTTCCAGGTGATTCAGATACACCTCACGTTTGAGAACCAATACAGCCAATCTGACCTGGCCATTACACAATCATACTTTACCTCTCCTGAATCTGTGGTTTCCTCATGACATTCCCTTTGTCTGGAATTGTCTTTGTTTCTCCCCCCCCCCCTATAAAATCCTACATATTCTTGAAAAAATACCTCTAATGATATATCCTTTAGGGTGTATCTTATATTCCACCCAATCAGATACAATTTTTTCTCCTTAGAAAACCTCACAAAAATGTACTTGCAATCCATTAATTCCTTTTTGTTTTGTTTTGTTTTTGTTTTTGTTAATCCTCACCCAAGGATATTTTTCCATTGATTTTTAGAGAAATTGGAAGACAGAGGGAGGGACAGAGAGAAACATTGATGTGAGAGAGACACATCGATTGGCTGCCTCTTGTACACACCCCAACCAGGGCTGGGAACCTATAACCAAGGTATGAACCCTTGACTGGAATTGAACCAGGACCCTTCAGTCTGTGGGCTGATGCTCTATCCACTGAGCCAAACCTGTCTAAGCTTCTTCGATTCCTTCATTTTTTTCCCATTCAACTAGTATTCACTAAAGTTGTCCATGTGTCAGGCACATGGCACTGAGTATTCAGATGGACAAATAAACAGGAAATTATACCACAGTATCTCATTCTGGTAATGCTAGAGCACGTTAAAGGAACATCTCTCCCAGACATACAGATTTGATTAACACTTCTTATGGAAAGTGTCATCTGAGCTGATTATGAGAAAGATGATTAGAGATAATCAGCAAGGAGAATTTTTTTTATCTGTAACACATTGTTTAATGACAGGGAAATCATGTTCAAAGATCAGAGAACCAAGTTGGATACTGTTACATTTATATTTCAGTGCCAATGAGTTGGCGTGTTTTTTTTAATTTCTTTATTGATTAAGGTATCACATATTTGTCCTCATCCCCCCATTTCCATCCCAAAGCCTTCCCCACACATGCCCCCACCCCCCTGTTGTTCGTGACCACTGGTTAGGCTCATATGCATGCACACAAGTCCTTTGGTTGATCTCTCTCGCTTATCCCCACCCTCCCTTACCTTCTCTCTGAGGTCTGACAGCCTGATAGATGTTGTTCTTGTTCATCAGTCTATGTTGTTCATCATTTCCCCTAGATGAGTGAGCTCATGTGATACTAGAAATATACTTATAAGAACCGAAAATGAGACAAGCAATAATAGTTATGCTGAGAGGCAAATAAATAAATCAGTCTAGAGTGAGTTTCTTTCTGGGCCAACAGTTCTTTTGAGTCCCAATTTCTATGTCAAACAGTTCCTTATGTGTACATGTCAGTAATGATATTTCAGTTCTGGATGGTGGACAAATGGTGGTAATGCAGGACCGACCCTCTCTGGTTTGGTCCTCGGCAACCTGCAGCGACACACAGCTGCTGACTGCTAGTATGGCAAGGCATCATCAGTGTCTTCTATCTCTGGACTGTTTCTCTTCTGTCTTCATGGCTGGAGCACTCCTGTCAATTCCTCTCTGTTTCAGGAATCCACATGGTCTCGGAGTTGTTTTCTGAAAATATACAAACATATTCTCAACCGAAAGTTAATAAACGAATCTTTTCTATGAATTTGACTTGTGATCCTTTTTCATTTTTTGCCCAAACGATTTTCCTTTGGCTTTTTTTGACACCATGTATGTTTTACATGGGTGTCTTGCTGATAGCATTACAAATGAAAGTTAATTTTCTAAAGTAAAAATTTTCTAGATGTAATTTACTTACAGGATATTTTTCTTTACATGATATTCTTCTATTATCCCCCCTTTTTTATTTAAATATTAGGAGGCTTTTGGAAATTTTATAATGTAATCTTGATAGGTTTTAAATTTTAATTTTTTGCACTAAAATATTACTGCTTTAGGTTCATTACATGTTATTCAATTTTACCATGAGATGAACTACCAATAAAAAATTTAGTTAACACTTTAGGAACAGCTTTTTTGTCCAGTACAATTGATTTTTCTAGAATATTCACTTATTTCAATTAGCCAATTTAAATTAGCCTGAAAACTTGACTACTATTTTACTGTCAAATTTAATACTCTAACAACCATCTTATTTTACCCTGTAAATATTAGTGGAAAGGATTATTTGCCTTCTTGAGTAGGCACTGAGGATTCCTGGTACTAGGCTGTATTTAGGTATCGAATCCCACTTCCCCATACCATGGGTACAAGACAACTCAAACAAGTCTTGTTGCAGTGAGAGGGCAGCTGCTGTTGACCAAGTCTCTGTCTGTTACCTGGGTCCTGATTTGAGCTGGGCATGGGAAGCTAAGCAGCCATGGGGAAAGGAGACCTCCCTCAGCAGGGGTGAGGGTTCAGGCCACTGCAAAGTTGGGGGGGCGAAGGTCTGTGCCCACCTCTGTTGACCCCCAAGTTCTCTCCTGATGGTCCCTCTGCAACAGTGCCTGTCTTAGGTTGTTCCTTCCCTGAGGAATCTTACCTGTCTCTGGCTAACCAGCCATCCTCCGGGGCCAAGCAGGGTGATGTGAGGTTCAGTTCTGTCTCCTTGGTAGACTATGCCCCTGTGGCCTCCACGCTCAGCACCTGCCTTGGGATCCCCTCGCCTGCTGGCAGAGTCCCAGCACTGATCACATATCTTGTGAAACCCAGGTTTCTTCTCCAGGGAGGACCCAGCTCACCCCACTGGGTGAGAGACAGATCCATGGTACCAGCCATCACGAGGCTTCAACCTCAGCATGAACAGAAAGTTCAGGAAACAGCTGTGGACAATTGGATTGTGAGAAGAGGGACCCTCTTGGCCAAAAGAGCAAGAGGGGCAAATATATAATGCTCAGGTGCCTTCCCAGGGGGCTCTCTACACAGTGGAATGGATTAAATCCTTTCATGTCCTTTTTGAATTGCTGCCAGACATTCAAAGAATTAGTTTGTAAGTTTGTTTGCGATAATTGTACATTATGCTGTTGTAATTCTAAAATATCTAGAGATGTGTTACCTTTGTCTCCATGCACCAAAAGATGATTTTTTATTGATACCCAAGGGTGCGAGGTACTATTATAGGTAATGGGGGTAACACAAATCTGGGAAATATTATAATGACATTGTAGAATAATATCATGTAAGGATATTCTTTGCTCTAGGCCATGGCAATTCCATTTCAAACTGGATGCCAATTTCTTTTTGTGTAGAAAAGGTCTTAGTTACATTTTCTACACCTCTCCGAGGAGGAAGTAGTGATATTCCCTTCCTTTGATATCCACACAAGCCAAAAACCTCTCTTTGATTTTACATACAAAGGAACAATGGTTTGATTTTGTGTCATACAAAAGGGAAGCTGGGTGGAAACCCCTGTGTAATTATACTTCCTTGCCCCACCCATGGTCCTCCTGGATGACCAAGGTGTTTGCTATT
This sequence comes from Eptesicus fuscus, assembly GCF_027574615.1. NCBI lineage: Eukaryota > Metazoa > Chordata > Mammalia > Chiroptera > Vespertilionidae > Eptesicus > Eptesicus fuscus. The sequence goes on from NC_072473.1 coordinate 95,587,143, forward strand.
ATTGGTGACTACATTCAGAGGCGGGTCAGCCCACGTAAGGGCTCTTACCCATGAAGGGTCAGGAACATAAGTCCAAAATACTTCCGGATTTGCCCCAGGTAATATTACTGTACAGCTGATGACTATTAGCATGGCAAGAAAGATGATCTCAGGCATCCTTGGGGTTCTTGTTACGTCACAATTTCTTTTTTATTTTTTTTTGTTTTTATTTTTATTATGATTATTATTTTTTTATATGTGTTCTTATTCCCCCATTACCCCCCATCCCCAATTCGTGTCCCACCCCCCTATTGTCTGTGTCAATTGATTAGGCTTATTGCAAGTACACAAGTCCCTTGGTTAATCTTTCCCCCTCTCTCCCACTGACCCCCTCCTTCCCTGAGGTTTGAGGTTCTGATTGACGTTTCTCAGTCTCTGGATCTGTTCTTGTTCATCAGTCTATGCCATTCATTATATTCCACAAATGAGTGAAATAATGTGATATTTATCTTTCTCTGCCTGGCTTATTTCACTTAGCATAATGCTCTCTATCTCCATCCATGTTGTTGAAAATGGTAGGAGCTCCTTCTTTTTTACTACAGCATAGTATTCCATTGTGGAGATGTACCACAGTTTTTTAATCCACTCATCTGCTGATGGGCATTTGGGCTGTTTCCAAATCTTAGCTATGGTGAATTGTGCCGCTATGAACATAGGGGTACATATATTCTTTCTGATTCGTGTTTCTAGTTTCTTGGGATATATTCCTAGGAGTGGGATCACTGGATCAAAAGGGAGTTCCATTTTTAGTTTTTTAAAGGAAACTCCAAACTGTTCTCCAAAGTGGCCATACAAGTCTGCATTCCCACCAGCAGTGCAAAAGAGTTCCTTTTTCTCTGCATCCTCGCCAACACTTGTTGTTTGTTGATTTGTTGATGATAGCCATTCTGACAGGTGTGAGATGGTACCACATTGTTGTTTTGATTTGCATCTCTCGGATAATTAGTGACTTTGAGCAGGTTTCCATATGTATCTTGGCCTTCCTTCTGTCTTCTTTCGAAAAGTGTCTATTTAGATCAGTTGCCCATTTTTTGATTGGGTTGTTTATCTTCTTTTTGTTAAGCTGCATGAGTTCCCTGTAAATGTTGGAGATTAAACCCTTATCATTGATATCATTGGCAAATATGTTCTTCCATGCAGTGGGCTTTCTTGTTGTTTTATTGATGGTTTCCTTTGCTGTGCAAAAGCTTTTTATTTTGATGAAGTCCCATTTGTTTACTTTCTCTTTAGCTTCCATTGCCCTAGGAGCAGTATCAGTGAAGAAGTTCTTTCGGCATATGTCTGAGATTTTGCTGCCTGTGGATTCCTCTAGTATTTTTATGATTTCCAGTCTTATGTTTAAGTCCTTTATCCATTTTGAGTATATTTTTGTGTATGATGAAAGTTGGTGATCTAGTTTCATTTTTTTGCATGTATCTGTCCAATTTTCCCAACATAATTTGTTAAGAGACTTTCTTGACTCCATTGTATGTTCATGGCCCCTTTGTCAAATATTAATTGGACATAGTGGTTTGAGTCGATTTCTGGGTTCTCTATTCTATTCCATTGATCTATGTGTCTGTTCTTGTGCCAGTACCAGGCTATTTTAAGAACAGTGGCTTTGTAATACAGCTAGAAATCTGGTATGAGATCCCACCTACTTTGTTCTTCTTTCTCAGGATTGCTGCAGCTATTCGGGGTCTTTTTTTATTCCAGATGAATTTTTGGAGAGTTCATTCTAGGTCTGTGAAATATGCCGTTGGTATTTTAATGGGAAGTGCATTGAATTTATAGATTGCTTTTGGTAGTATGGACATTTTGATGATGTTGATTCTACCAATCCATGAACATGGTATGTTCTTCCATATGTTTATGTCTTCCTCTATCTCTTTTTTCAGTGTCCTGTAGTTTTCCACATATACGTCTTTTACTTCCTTAGTTAAGTTAATTCCTAGGTATCTCAATTTTTTTGGTGCAATGGTAAATGTGATTGCTTTTTTAGTCTCTCTTTCTGTACGTTCATTATTGGTGTATAGAAATGCCATAGATTTCTTGGCATTAATTTTGTATCCTGCTACAATGCCAAATTCATTTATTAAGTCTAATAATTTTTTGATGGAGTCTTTAGGGTTTTCTATATACAGTATCATGTCATCTGTGAACAAGGACATTTTTACTTCTTCTTTTCCAATTTGGATGTCTTTTATTTCTTCTTCTTGTCTGATCTAAATGGCTAGTACTTCCAGCACTATGTTGAACCGGAGTGGTGAGAGTGGGAATCCCTGTCTTGTTCCTGTTCTTAGGGGAAATGGTTTTAGTTTTTGGCCATTGAGTATGATGTTGGCTGTAGGTTTGTCATATATGGCTTTTATTATGTTGAGGTATGATCGTTCTATTCCTACCTAACTGAGAGTTTTTATCAAGAAAGGGTGTTGGATTTTGTCAAATGCTTTTTCTGCTTCAATTTGATATGACTATATGATTTTTATCTCCTCAATTTGTTTATGTGATGTATCACGTTTATTGATTTGCGAATATTGTACCATCCTTGCATCCCTGGGATAAACCCTACTTGGTCATGGTGTATGATCTGTCTGATATACTGCTGGATCCAATTTGCTAGAATTTAATTGATGATTTTAGCCTCTATGTTCATGAGGGATATTGGCCTGTAATTCTCTTTCATTGTGTTGTCTTTATCTGGTTTTGGTATTAGGGTGATGCTGGCTTCACAGAAGGAGGTTGAAAGTGTTCCTTCCTCTTGAATTTTTTGGAATAGTCTGAGGAGGATAGGTTTAGATCTTCCTTGAATGTTTGGTAAAATTCCCATGTGAAGCCGTCTGGCCCCAGGCTTTTATTTGCTGGAAGCTTTTTGATGACTGCTTCAATTTCTTCCATACTTATCAGCCTATTGAGATTTTTAGAATCTTCCTGAGTAAGATTTGGGAGATTGTATTTTTCTAGGAATGTGTCCATTTCCTCCAGGTTGTCTAGTTTGTTAGAATAGAATTGTTCATAGTATTTTTTAACAATCTTTTGTATTTTGGTGGGGTCTGTTGTTATTTCACCTCTTTCATTTCTGATTTTGTTTATTTGGGTCGTCTCTCTTTGCTTCTTGGTGAGCCTGGCTCAAGGTTCATCAATCTTGTTTATCCTTTCAAAGAACCAGCTCTTGGTTTTGTTGATCTTTTGTATTGTTTTTTTGGTCTCTATGTCATTCATTTCTGCTCTGATCTTTATTATATCCTTTCTTCTGCTCACTGTGGGCTTTTCTTGTTGCTCTCTTTCTAATTCTTTGAGTTGTTGAGTTAGATGATTTATTACCATTTTTTCTTGTTTTTTGAGGTAGGCCTGTAGAGCTATAAACTTCCCTGTCAGGACTGCTTTCATTGTGTCCCATAGGATTTGCAATGTTGTGTTATCATTGTCATTAGTCTCCAGGATGTTTCTAATTTCTTCTTTGATCTCGTTGATAACCCAATCATTGTTTAGTAGCATGCTATTCAGCTTCCCAGTGTTTTGTTTTTTTTGGAATGTTTTTATTGTAGTTTATTTCTAATATTATGCCATTGTGGTAGGAGAAAATGCATGATAGGATTTCAATCTTTTTGAATTTGGGGATACTTTGCTTGTGACCCAATATGTGGTCTATTTTTGAAAATGTCCCATGTGCACTTGAGAAGAACGTATATTCCGTGGCTTTGGGGTGAAATGCTCTGAAGCTATCAATTAGGTCCATCTGATCTAGTGTGTCATTTAGAATTGCTGTTTCTTTGCTGATTTTTTGTCTAGAGGATTTATCCAATGATGTCAGTGGTGTATTAAAGTACCCTAATATGATTGTATTGTTGTCGATCTCTTCCTTGATATCTTCCAGAAGATTTTTTATGTATTTGGGTGCTCCTGCATTGGGTGCATATATGTTTACCAGAGTTATATCTTCTTGTTGAATTGCTCCCTTTAGTATTATATAGTGGCCTTCCTTATCTCTTATTATGGTCTTTACTTTGAGGTATATTTTATCAACAATAAGTATTGCTACCCCAGCTGTTTTCACATTTCCATTTGCCTGAAAAATGGTTTTCCATCCCTTCACTCTCAGTCTGTGTGAATCCTTTACTCTGAGGTGGGTCTCTTATAGACAACAAATATATGGGTAATGTTTTCTTATCCATTCAGCTATCCTATGTCTTTTGATTGGCGCATTTAATCCATTTATGTTTAATGTTATTATTGACAAGTACATGTTTGTTGTCATATTTTTCCTTAGTGTTTGTGTTTCTTCTTGCCTTTCTCTTTCTTCTTTTTACAACAATTAGCAACATGTAATCAAGTCCCGTTTTAAGTACAAAACCATTTATGATATTAAAATATAGAGTTCAGTTGAGTGGTGGAAATAAATACTTGCCAGAATGTCAATGTCTCTTTGGGGAGCCTTTTCTTCCCTCCAACAGCTGTTGCTAATACAAAGATACTAGGCAATTCATTTATCTCCAAAGTGTGCCAGTCATATACATGGCATCTTGGAGAGTCCCCTTCCTGAAATCCTTGAAGATGATCTAATGTTTGGTCTATTTCTAAATACTGCAGCCAGCTTTCTTGCCTCAAGGCAGCATAAACTATTGCTAGAACCACCATATATTATCACTGTTGTTTTAACCACCTAAAATTCCCAACTAGATTCTCACCAACTCCTCTACCAAATGTTATCTCATTAAAAATATCAAAGCTACCCAGAAATGAATCCCTATTCTAATATCACCACCACACAATTGACCTTCATTCACAGAGTTCCTCAAACTTAATAGGACCTTCCCTTGTCAATTAGGCAAATTATAGTCTTTGATTCCTTCAAGGTCGGATGACTTCTCAGGTTGTCAAGGGTCTGAGAACCTTGAGAACTGGTGTTTGAAGTGACTACTAGCAGGAAGAAAGCTATTTCCCAGTTCCCTGGAGTCTCCCTTCAGAGAGAGCTGAAAGTCATGAACATGGGATCTCAAATTGACTAGTCTGCTCAGAAATCCTAAGTTCATCCCTCTTGAGGTGGCTGCCAACTGACATGATAATCCACAGACTAGTGTCTAACATCAGCTCTAAATGTTATTCTCTAACCAAACACCCTTGTTTAAAAAATTTATGGATGTGAAATAACTTTGCTGAAAAAGCAAGGAGATTACATAGTGCTGAAAAAAGAATATTAAAATCAGAATCAGAAAAAATGGACTATTGCCCCTTTTCTGCCAAGCCATTAGGCTTGTGACCTCTCTGAGCCTCCTCCTCCTCAGCTGAAACTTGAGAAAATCAGGTGAAGCTATACAAGAGTGACAGATACTTCTAGGTGTCTAACCCAACATCCATTCTTCCATTCAGACTTAGTTTAGAACCCCGAGGATGACGTGTTAAACTAGCTGCAATATAAGCACAGCTGACCAACGTGGAGCCATGTCCAATGTTCAAATAGCAGCCAGTTGCATGAATGCCCCCCTGGATCCCATGGTTTCAATAAATAGCAGCATATATTGATCCAGAACTGAGGTTAGATCTACCTCTACCTGGACTATAAGTCCAGAAGGCATAGGAGTCAGCAGCTCACACTAATTCACAATACTATATGCTCTCATTATCTGATGTTTCACTCTAGCCTATTTTTACTTCACAAATTAGATATTGTTTTATTACTATATACCATCAGTGTTACTCTAGATTTACACCCATGCTTACCAACATTTTATTCACATTCCTTATTGTCTGCCAGGCTTCCTCTCTGGGATCATTTTCCTCCTGTCTGAAGTATAGCCTGAAAATTTTCCATTAGTCTGGGGGGTTTTATTTTGTTTTGTTTTTTTACAATAAACGCCAATTTTTGTTTTTCTAAAAATATCTTTAATTGTGTCATTTTTGAAAATTATTTTTGTTGTGTATACAACCTAAGTTGATGATTACACTGTAAAAGGCGCAGGGCAGCCAAGGGCTCTGCAGACCAATATTGCAGGATAGACCCCAGGCATTGTCTCTTCGGGCACACAACTAGTCCTCTGAATCCCACCATTTAGGCGGACTGAGCCGCTATAACTGGTCTGTGTGCCCTAGGGGCTTCGAGTCCAAGCAGAGGGGCCACAAGCAACCGTCCTTGGCTTAGGGACCCTGGAGCAGGGCCATTCCCTGCAGCCTCCTCCCACAGAAGACCCTGTGGTTCCCTCAAAATGTCAACTTCTCTACTCAAGTGGAGAGAAGCTCCAGGGCCAAGCAGTATGCCACAGCTGCCGCTGGCAGTTGCTCCACCAGAATCTCCCAAGATGCCCCCCTGGAGCTCCCATTCTTACAAACAGATGCCTTCCCACACTCACACCCACGTACACACTCCCTCATACAGCTCACACTCTCACACACTCACCCTCACTTATGATCTGCCTGCTGCCATGTCTATAGATATATCGAGACAACATTTTAGATACACATTAGGAGTTTTGTGTACCAAATTTAATGAAATGGTATTTATTTCAATAAAAAGAATCCATAGAATGATACAGTGAAATGGCATTTTGTGTTTATACTTTTGTATATCTCTTCATATAAGTGTATTCACAAAGCAAACACAGTCCTTTATTGGATCTCACAACCTGCTTTTCAAATCAGAAAATAAGGTCACCTTATAAAAATCTGCAAACACATGCTAAGAGTTTTCCTCTACTGCCATCTTGTGGATTCCTTGATGAAAACATAGGAAAAGGCTACAGGGGTTTTTTTATCTCTAATTTTTCAAAACCCATATACCATTCACCTATATTCACCAACTCTTAAAATCTTGTTAAACCCACTCCATCTCAAAACATACCCACACCAACACTTCACTTTTTCCAAATCATAGAAAACTGGACTATTTTCATCATGACACTTCACCACGAAATATTTCAGTATGCAGTTCCCAAGAAAAGATCCTGTTATTTAACTGAAACATCAGCACACCTGAAAAAATCACAATAAATTAAATATCTAGTATACAGTACATACTAAATTTTCTTCTGTTGTCCCTAAAATGTCATTTATAGATTCTGTTTTTCCAATCCAGAATCCACTCAATATTCACTCAAAGCATTTGGCTGTTATCTCTTTAGTGTCCTGAAATACAGAATAATCCCCCTGCCTCCCTCTCTTCTTCATGACATCAAATCATTTTAAGAATCCTGATCAGTTGTCCATCACACCCCACATTGTAGAATTTCCTGTTTCCTTGTGACAAAATTCGGGTCAAACATTTCCAGCAAGAACCTCACATAAATGACATTGCGGGCTTCCACAGTACAAAGTCAAACCACTATTGGTGCTGCCAAGTTTGACTACTTGCTTAAGGTGGTTACCACTGGACTTTTCTATTGTAAGAGTACATTTGTTATTTTATTAAAAGCAATCTGTGAATAGTCAGACTCATAAAAAAGAGGGACCCAAATAAATAAAATCAGAAATGAAAGAGAAGAAGTAACAACTAACACCATAGAAATACAAAGGATTGTAAGAAAATACTATGAACAACTATATGCAAACAAATTGTTCAACCAGGACAAAATGGACAAATTCCTAGAAAAATATAATCTTCCAAAACGTAATCAGGAAGAATTAGAAAACCTGAATAGGTGGGTAACGCAAATGAAATTGAAGCAGTAATCAAAATATTCCCAGCAAACAAAAGTCATGGACTGGATGGCTTCATAGATGCGTTTACCAAACATTCAAAGAAGAACTAAGACCTATCCTCCTCAAACTATTTCAAAAGTTTCAAGAGGAAGGAAAACTTCCAAGCTATTTTTACAAGGCCAGATTTAGCCTAATTCCAAAACTAAATGAAGACACTACAAAGAAAGAAAATTAGAGCCAATATCCCTGATGAACATAGATGCTAAAATTGTCAACAAAATATTAGAAAATAAGATCTATCAATACATTAAAAAGATCATACACAATAACCAAGTGGGATTTATTCTGGGGTGTAAGGTTGGTACAATATTCACAAATCAATAAATGTGATACATCACATAAACAATATGAAGGATAAAAACCACATGATCATATCAATAGATATAGAAAAAGCATTCGACAAAATTAACACCCATTTTTAATAAAAACTCTCAGCAAAGCATGAATAGTGGAATCATATATCAACATAATAAGTACCATATATGACAACCCTATAGCCAACATCATACTCAATGGGCAAAAACTAAAAGTGTTTCCCTTTAGAACAGGAACAAGATGGGGATGTCCAATTTCCCCACTCATGTTCAGCATAGTTCTAGAACTCCAAGCCACAGTGATCAGACAAGAAGACAAAATTAAAGGCATTCAAATTGGAAAGGAGGAAGTGAAATTGTCATTTTTCACAGATGACATGTAAAGGCTATATTTATGTTTTGTTGTCTAACACATTATTTGGAAAGGCACACAGGTGTCAGTCAGCCCAAATCTTGTCTCCCAGCCTTGGTGCTCAACTAAGACAAAGTAAACAGAATACTGGGAAGTCATGTTGGCTTTTCCTGGGAGATACTTGTTTACGTGACCTACTTTTTGTTTTTGTTCCTCTATTTTTTAAACTTTTATTTGGAAATAATTATAAATTCAGAGGAAGTTGCAAAGATAGAACAGAAGGGTCCCTATTATTTTTCATCCAGTTTCCTCCAATGGTAATATCACATATAGTTAGATTACAATATCAAAACCAAGAAATTGACATTGGTACAATGTGTGTGTATAGTTCTATATCATTTTATCAAATGTGCAGGTTCATTATTACCATTACTGCAATCCAGATACAGCACTATTTCTTCACCATAAATATCTCCCTAGTGCTATTCCATTATAGTGAGACCCACACCTGCCTCTCTAAATAACCTATTTTTAAACATTTAGGGAATATATTGCCTTCAGGTAGAATTTAACTGATTCCAAAGACAGACCTCCATAATGTTCATTACCAAGAAATCTCTGACAACTCATCAAAGCTCTGTTTTGAGCCTGGGCTCACATCTGTTTGCTTTATTACCTTAAAAAAATCTGAGATATATCAGAGCCTTTCCAAGATTATCAAATATAGGCGGAGATCCAAGATGGTGGCCAAAGGAACAACAGGATGCAAGATAGTGTGTGAGTGAGAGAGCAAAAGGAGAGTGCATGGACATGTGGGGAGTGTCTGTATTTGTGAGTAAGGGACAGTTATATTTCACAGGACAGTTGGGAACTGGCAGACGAGGCTCCCCTGGCCGGGCAGCCTCTACTACCACTGAAAACCTCTCCCAGAGTGGCCAGCTCTGCCTCAGAGACCATGCCATCTTGAAGGGGAGAGCAGCTGTGACTGGGAGCCCAGCCTCACCTCCACCCCGGGAGACCTCAGACACCACCTGGGACCCTACAGCCACAATGCCCAGGGGCCAGCTGCCTCAGCTGCAAACCCATGAACACCGAGACTCCAGCCTCCCAGGCCGCAAGCACCTAAAAAGTTTGTCCAGAGGGAGACAAGGTGGTGGTCAAATGCACGGATGGGTCCTGCACCTTCTCACAGAGCAGATAGAAGGAACAGCTGAATCAAATAACATACACCTGGAATTGGCGAATTAAACACAGCTGGTGAGGCAATCCATGGATGGAAAGGTCAAAGATCACCTGGAGAGTGGTGGGATCTGTGCTCCAGGCTGGAGGGAGAAACATGTTCCACTGGGTCTAGAGTTTCAGAAGGAGACTGCTCTCCACCAAATCTGCAGCCCTTGGAGTCAGTGTAGCCCTCTAATGTGGAAGTGAGTCTACAAGGCTGTTGGCAGAGGGAGACTCTGGATCTAAGCCCCCAGCTGTGAGAGACTCTGCCCAGAAAGGCAGCCTGAAGTTCTATACCAGCCTTGCAGTACTAGGGGGAGAAAGACACGAGGCGGCGAGGTTGCTTTGTCTTTTTGACTTCTTTGCTTTTGCTTGCAAAGTCCAGGACATAGAATCTTCCAACTAAAAAACACTCACCAAGACTGCAGGGGAAGATGGTTTTTGTGGAAACTGGGGAACAGAATAGGGAGAGATGAGCAGGAAACCAGCTCTTTGACAGTCTGTCCCTCCAACCTAGTCTTGAGTGTGGCAGGGAAAGGAAGAGTCTAAACACTGGGTTGAAGGGCCATTTGGTCCCAGAAACTAATACTGAAACACTGCAACTCAGAGGCTGTGTCAGAAATGGACGCTTGTGTAAATACAACTGAAGGCAGGCAGAGAAACAAAGTGAGCAGAGTGATCCCGCCTACTTGAAACCAAGGTTGTAGCTTATAACACAGAGGCGTGGTGGATTGTGGGGAACTGCAACAGTGTGCTGACTACCTGACAGGAAACAGATGTGCCAGGCAGAACAGTAGAGAGGGGTCTTAAATCAGCCCACAGGGGTCATTGAAGCTCTGCTGAAGCAAATGACCTTCACTACTTCACTTTTTTATGTTTTATCTTTTACTTAAGAAACTAAATTTTTCTCACTTGATTTTACTTTTTTATTATGATATTTTTATTTTTAATTATTATTATTACTATTATTTTACCTTTTTTAAAGTTTTATTTTATTTTTTCTTCATTTTATTTTTTTTGTATTAGTGTTCTACATTCTATTTTTATTTTTATTTTAGCATTATTTTACTCTATCTTAATTTTTCCTTTATGCCAACACTTTTTTCCTCACTTTTCCCCTTTTTCATCCTGTTTCTCTTACCTTGTTCCTGCTTTAGTTTTTCTTTAGCCTTTCATTTCATTCCCTGTTAAAAATTGATCTTACACATATATCTAATTTCCTCTCCCCTGCTCCAAGTCCATGCGCACTTCTCTTTTCTTTTTTCTTGACTAGCCAAATATTTTTCTTCCTTTTCCTTTTCCCCCCCCTTTTTTCTGTCTTATTATTTGTTTGATTGTTCATTAGTTTGCTTGTTGGGGATTTTGTTTTTTCTTTTCCTTTTATTTATTTATTTATTTGTTTATTATTGTTCCTTCTGTTTTTTCTCTCCTTGCTTGCACTCTTCTTCTACTAATAGGTTAATTAGTTTCAATCACCAACTCAGGCCTATCTACTCTCTATTCTCCCTTTCCAAAAATATATGAATATGTAGATATATAAATTAAAGAAAGGAGAAAAGTTATATATATAGTATTTTGTTTTTTTATTTTTCTTCTTATACACTCATTCTCTTTCTACCTCCTCTATACTGAATTATGGCCATTTCCCCATTCATTCAATTCCTTGACCTTACCTTCTAGAAATAAACTATCTCTCTTCAAATTCAGCTTTTCTCCTTCTTTTCTGGATGTTTGTTGTTTGCATTTTTTGGATTAGTTGTTGGTTTTGTGGAGTGTTCTCCCCATATACATATATTTTTACCCCATCTATTTTCTTCTCTTTCTTTTCCCTCCTACATATTTTCCTTTTCTCAATATCATTTTTGCACTCTTTTCTCTCATCTAATTCTCTTTTCTCTGGTGGGTACTTTTATTTGGGGTTATTTGTATCATGAATACATTTGTACTTGGCTCCCTGTGTGTTGTGTCTTATTGTGTTGTATTTTGTGCCTTTAAGTCAATGCAGGGGAGACAGGGCTACATAACCAAACACCCTGAGAGGAGAAAACATGGGGACATAAAGAAACAGCCCCACATGAAAGAAAAGGAGGAATCAATGGAAAAGGAAGTAAATGAAATGGAGGCAAGCAATATGTCAGAAACAATTCAGAGCAATGGTCATATGGATGTTGAAAAGGATGGAAGACAAATTCAACAACAAGTAAACCAAGAGGAAATAAATATGAACCAAGAAGAAATGAAGAATGACATCCCTGCAATAAAGAACACAAGAGAAAGCATCAACAGTAGACTAGAAGAAGCAGAGGACCACATCAGTAAGCTAGAACACAAGGTAGCAAAAAACACCCAAGTTGCCCTAACCGGTTTGGCTCAGTGGATAGAGCATTGGCCTGTGGACAGAAGGGTCCCACGTTCAATTCCGGTCAAGGGCATATACCTTGGTTGTGGGCACATCCCCAGTAGGGGGTGTGCAGGAAGCAGCTGATTAATGTTTCTCTCTCATCAATGGTTCTAACTCTCTATCTCTCTCCCTTCTTCTCTGTAAAAAAATCAATAAAAAATATTTTTAAAAAACCACCCAAGCAGAGCAACAACTGAAAAAAAAAACTTAAAAAACAAAAGGAGAACCTAAGAGAAATTTGGGACAACATGAATCAGAACAACACCTGGATAATAAGGGTGCCAGAAGGAGAGGAAGCTCAGCAAGGAACAGAAAACCTATCTGAAGAAATAATAGCAGAAATCTTCCCTGATATTGGGAAGAAAAACTCACACAAGTTCAAGAAATGCACAGAGTCCCAAACAAGAAGAGCCAAAAAGAACAACACCAGAACACATTATAATTAAATTGGTAAACACCAACAACAAAGTAAGAATATTAAAGCCTGCCAGAGAGACACAGAAAGTTACCTACAAGGAATCTCCCATCAGACAAACAACTGACTTATCAACAGAAAAACAACAGGCCAGAAGGGATTCGAATGAAATATACAAAGTCATGCAAAGCAAGGGCCTGAATCCAAGAATACTATACCCAGCAAGGCTATCAATAAAAATAGGTGAAATCAGGAGCTTCACAGACAAAAAGGGATTAAGGAAGTTTATTACCACCAAACCAGGAATGCAAGAAATGCTAAAGGGTCTGCTGTAAAAAGAAAAAATAGGAAGGGAAGAAGGAACACAGGCATAAACAATAAAAATGGTGACAAACAAGTACTTATCAATAATAACTTTAAGTGTAAATGGATTAAATGCCCCAATCAAAAAGCATAGGGTAGCTCAATGGATAAGAAAACATGACCCATATATCTGCGGTCTACAGGAAACCCACCTCAGAAAAAAGGACTCACACAGATTGATAGTGGAGGGATGAAAAAAAATTTTGGGGTGAATGGAAATGAAAATAAAAGCTGTGGTAGCAATAATTATATCTGACAAATTAGACCTCAAAGTGAAGGCCGTAACAAGAAAAAAGGAGGGATATTTCATAATACTAAAGGGAGCAATTCAATAAGAAGATATAACTCTGGTAAACATATATGCACCCAATACAGGAGCACCTAAATACATTTAAAAACTTCTGGAAGATATCAAGGGAGACATTGACAGCAATACAGCCCTAGCAGGGGACTTTAATGCCCCACTAACACCACTGGAAAAATCCTCTAAACAAAAAATCAGCAAAGAAACACCAATCCTAAATGACTCACTAGATTGTATGGGATTAATTGACATCTTCAGAACATTTCACCCCAAAGCCACAGAATATACGGTCTTCTCAAGTGCACATGGGTCATTTTCAATGATAGACCATATATTGGGTCACAGGCAAAGTCTCTTCAAATTCAAGAAGAAGGAAATCATATCAAGCATCTTCTCAGATCACAATGGCATAAAATTAGAAATCAACTACAATAAAAACATTGAAAAAAATCAAAACTTGGAGGCTAAATAGTATGCTATTAAACAATGATTCGGTTGCCAAAGAGATCAAAGAAGAAATAAAAAGCATCCTGGCAACAAACGACAATGAAAGCACAACAATCCAAAATCTATGGGACACAGTGAAAGCAGTCGTGAGAGGGAAGTTCATAGCTCTACAGGCCTACCTCAAAAAAACAATAAAAGCTGAAACCGGTTTGGATTAGTGAATAGAGTGTCGGCCTGCGGACTGAAAGGTTCCAGGTTCGATTCTGGTCAAGGGCATGTACCTTGGTTGCGGGCACATCCCCATTAAGGGGTGTGCAGGAGGCAGCTGATCGATGTTTCTCTCTCATCAATGTTTCTAACTCTCTATCCCTCTCCCTTCTTCTCTTTAAAAAATCAATAAAGTATATTAAAAAAAAAAAGAAAAAATGGTAATAAATTATCAAATCCTACAACTCAAAGAGTTAGAAAGAGAGCAACAAGAAACATCCAGCATAAGGAGAAGGAAGGAAATAAAAAAAAATTAAAAATAAAACATTACAAAAGATAAAAATTAAAAAAAAACAAGAGCAGCATCTTTGAAAGGTAAAAAAAGATTGGTGAACCTGTAGCCAGGATCAAGAAACAGAGAGGACCCAAAAAAGAAATCAGAAATGAAAGAGGGGAAGTAACAACTGATCCCACAAAAATATAAGAGATTATGAAAAAATTCTATAAACAAGTCTATTCTAACAAAATGGACAATCTAGAAGAAATGGACATATTCTTAGAAAAATAAAAGCTCCCAAAACTCAACCAGGAAGAATCAAAAAATCTGAATAGGCCGATAACTACTGAAGAAATTGAAGCAGTGATCAAAAATCTTCCAGCAAACAAAAGCCCTGTTTCAGACAGCTTTACAGGGGAATTATACCATGCATTCAAATAACTAAAACCTATCCTCCTCAGACTATTCCAAAAAATTCAAGAGGAAAGCACTCTTCCAACCTCTTTCTATGAAGCCAGCATTACCCTAATAACAAAACCAGATAAAAACACCACAAAAAAATGCAAACTACAGGCCAATATCCTTGATGAATACAGATGCTACAATCCTCAACAAAATTCTAGCAAATAAGTTCCAGCATTGCATTGGAAAGATCATACACCTTGACCAAGTGGGATTTATTCCGGGGATGCAAGGATGGTACAATATCCGCAAATCAATACATCACATAAACAAATTGAGAGACAATAATCACATAATCATATCAATCGATGCAGAAAAAGCATTTGACAAAATCCAACACCTTTCTTGATAAAAACTCTCAGCAAAGTGGGAATAGAGGGATCTTACCTGAACATAATAAAAGCCTTATATTTCAAACCTACAGCCAACATCATACTCAATGGGCAAAAACTAAATATATTTCCCCCAAGAACAGGAACAAAACAGGGATGCCCATTTTCACAAGTCTTGTTCATGTAGTACTGGAAGTAATAGCCATGGCTATCAGACAAGAAGGAGAAATAAAAGGCATCCAAATTGGAAAAGAAGTAAAACTGTCCTTATTCACAGATGACCTGATACTGTATATAGAAACCCCCAAAGATGCCATCAAAAAACTACTAGACCTATTAAATGAATTCAGCAATGTAGCAGGATACAAAATTAACACCCAGAAATCAATGGCTTTTTTTATATACCAACAATGAACTCACAGAAAGATAAACTAAAAAAAAAAAAAATACCAATAGCATAGGTGGAGATCAGAGAGAAAAAATTTGTGGCCAAATTGGCAGATGTGTCCAAAGCCTTATCCTGAGGCAGATAGAAAGAGCATCTAAATCAAATAATACCCACCTAGAATTGGCAAAATAAACATAGCAAGTGAGAAAATTTGCAGCTGGGAAGGGCAGAGGATGCCTGGAGAACAGTAGGATCAGGGATCTGGGCTGGAGAGAGTCATGAGACCACCAGGACAAGAGGGTCGGAAAGAAGCTACATGGCAACAAGTCCACATCCCTTGGGGACAGGAGTAACATATGACTGTGGAAAGGAAGTCCACAGGGCTGCTGGCAGTAGGGGATTATAGATCTAAGTGCGCAGCCATGAGAGGCTGAGATCAGCGGGGAAGCCTGAAGAACTGCCCGAACCTCATGGTGCAAGGGGAAGAGAAAGTAGCAGCCATGTGGTTGTTTTGCCTCAGTTTGGGCTTTGTTTTTATTCACTAAACCCAGTTCATAGGACCTTTCAAATACAAACATTCACAAGTGGCTGAGGTGCAGGTGGAGATGCAGACTTTTGGAGTCTGGGGAGAAGCTGTGGAGGAAAGCAAGCCAGGGAGAGGTGACCAGGAGTCTGGCACTGAGACATTCCTGACCCTCTAGACCTAAGGAGCCATTTTTCTCCTGAAGAACCAGCCCATCCCAGCAGCCTCGAGGCTGCTAATACAGCCACACCCAGACTATACCCTGTGTGGTACAAAGGCCAGAAAAAATCTGAATAACCTCTAAGAGCCCCCAGGGACTGGGTTGAAGAGAGGCTGATCAGTCCCAGAAAGCAACACAGCACCCTACTTACCTATACCCCTGTCAGAAATAGCCTCTTGAGAAATTAAGATTTATAGCTGGCACACAGGCTAAGTAGGGAGATTGCTCCCGCCTGCTTGCAGTCAAGGCTGTGGAGATAGACACAAACAGAGAAGCGGTAGATCACTTGGAACTTCAACACAGTTCTGACTACCTAACATGAAACTGTGTAGTGGCAGACAGAACAGAAGAGTTGGATCTTAAACCAACATCCATGGGGCATTAAAACTCCACTGAAACAAACAAGACTTCACTTTTTTATTTCATTTTACTTTATTTTATTTAATTTTTTTTCTTTATTTCCTTTATTTTTTAATTTTTTCATATTATTTTTTATTCATTCTATTTTTATTGTTATTTTATTTTACTTTATTTTTATTTTATTTTTTTTCTTTCTTTTCTTCTTATCCACTCATTCTCTTCCTACCTCCTCTACACTTAACCAAGGTCCTCCTCCTATTCATTCAATTCCTTAACCTTACTATCTGTATATAAGCTCTGCCTCTACAGATTCTGCCACCCTTTTTTGGGGGGTGTGCGTTGTTTGCATTTTTTTTTTTTTTTGGTTTATCTGTTTGTTCTGTGGTGTTTTCCCCTCATACATTTTTTATTCCTTTTTCTTCTTTTTCTTTTCTCTATTACCTTTTTTTTCTATATAACATTTTTACTCTCTTTTCTCTCTTTTAATTTTCTTTTCTCTGGTGGTCACTTATATTGGGGATTTTGATGTCGTGAGTATATTCATTTTTTTTCAGAATAATTTGGCAACTTTAATTCTTAGGAAGATCAAAGTTCCCTCCAAACTTAATTTGATGTTTTATTACTAAAAGCAAAGACCAGTATGGTACAGTATTACTCCAGAGGAATTAAAGGAAGATCTTTAGGGCTGTTTCACCCACATTCATTTTATGAATGGATACCTCCCCTACCTCAAAATGCTTTAGGGAGGTACTGCTATCATTACATGGTTCCTTATTAAGTTTGAAAAGTGCCTGAAAGTTTGGACACCAGAAAGACACCCCAACAACATGTGTCTTAAACTGCAACTTCAGGTTAATATGACTAAAGCAGTTACATTGTGAGAAGTGCTGAAGGTATGTGATGTTTTTCCCGGCACAGAGGTGGCCTTGGGTCTTCACCAGGTGGTGTAGCCACCATCTGAACCACCCATGAAGAAGTTCCCCGTCCGCTGAGTTACAAGGACATTGGCTCCCTGCATGACTGCAAGCTGAGCAGCATTGGGAGGGCATCCAGGGGGTGGAGGAGGAATGGTGCCAGCAGTAGCCCCAGCTCCAAATCTGGCACCTGCATCATATCCGACTTCCACCAGCACTGTTGAACCAGGTGGATAGATGGGGCCAACTGGATAATAAGCCATGCGGATTGTGGAGCCTAAAGGTCCAACAGCCACAGACTGGGCCATGGGAAGATACAGTGAGGCGCCAGGAAATACAGCTGACATGGTGGGGACGGTGGCAGCCCCTGGGTGCACAAAGCTCGGACGATAGAGCTCTGAGTAGGCGGGTGGAGCATCCGTATAGGGTGGAGCCTGAGGGAGATGCAAGGTCTGAGGGTACACTGGATTCCCAGGAGACTGCACAGGGTAGGTTGGCTGCGTTGGATATTGACCTTTGCTGTTCATGGTGGCTGCGGGTCCAGTTCGCCTCGGCTTCGCGGACCATGAGTATATTCATGATTTGTTTGTTCCCTTTGTGTCATGTCTTGTCAAGTTGTATTATGTGCTGTTCTATCAATGTGAAAGAGAGAAAGCCCCTTAACTAGACACCCTGAGAGGAGACTCCATCCACAAATGAGACAATAACACTCAAGACCCAACTACACCAAGAGAATACAAATATCCCAAGTAGGGATCATCCCAAGATTACCCATCCCAGAAGACCAGAGAGATTGGACCACTGGGTCTCACAAAACATCTACTATATAACACAAACTCAAAAAACCTGGGTGGCATAGCAGTTTGATTGAATACATAGAAGCAATCACAAAGGAACAGCAGAAATGGGAAGACAAAGAAACAACGTCCATTTGAAAGAAAAGGAGGAATCACCAGAAAAGGAAATAAATGAAATGGAGGCAGGCAATTTGTCAGAGAAAGAATTCATAGCAATGGATATAAGGAAGCTGTAAAGCAGTGATGGCAAACCTATGACACGCATGTCAGCACTGACACACGTAGCCATTTCTGATGATATGCAGCCGCTAAGGCAGCCACATGCCGAGGATGAAACATTTGCTGCTCCTGAGGATGAAACATTTGCGAAATAATGTTTTTTCCTCAAAGTGACACACTACCCAAGTTATGCTCAGTTTTTTGGTGAAGTGTGACACACCAAGGTTGCCCATCACTGCTGTAAAGGATGGAAGACAAATTCAACAACATGTGTAAAAATCAAGAGGAAATGAAGAAGAAACAAGAAGAAATGAAGACTGATATAGCTAAAATAAAATCAATGGAAAGCTTCTACAGTAGAAGCTGAGGACTGCATCAGTGAGTTAGAAGACAAGGTAGAAAAAAAACAACACCCAAGCACAGCAGCAACTGGAAAGAAAACGTAAAAGCAGGAGGAGAACATAAGGGAGCTTTGGAATAACACGAAAGAAAACAACATCTGCATAATTGGAGTGCCAGAAGGAAAGGAAGCAGAGCAAGGAATAGAAAACCTGTTTGAATAAATAATGACAGAAAACTTCCCTGATGTTGGGAAGAAAAAACCCACACAAGTCCAAGAAGCACACAGAGTAACGAACAAGATGAACCTAAAAAGACCCACACCAAGACACATAATTAAATTGGCAAACATCAACAATAAGGTAATACCCTTAAAGGTGGCCAGAGAGAGACAGAAAGTTACCTACAAGGAATCTCCCATCAGACAATCAACTGATTTATCAACAGAAACACATCAGGCCAGAAGGGAATGGAATGAAATACACAAAGTGATGCAAAGCAAGGGGCTGAATCCAAGAATACTATAACCAGCAAGGCTATCATTCAAAATTGAAGGTAAAATCAGGAGCTTCACAGACAAAAAAGGGCTAAGAGAGTTTATTACCACCAAACCAGCAATGCAAGAAATGCTAAAGGCACTGCTGTAAAACAAAGTAATAGACAGGGAAGAAGGAACACAGGCATAAAGAATAAAAATGGCAACAAAAATAACCTATCAATAATAACCATAAACATAAAAGGATTACATGCTCTAATCAAAAGACTTAGGGTAGCTGAATGGATAAGAAAACATGACCTATATATTTGTTCTCTAAAAGAGACCCACCTAAGAACAAAGGACACACACAGACTGATAGTGAAGGGATAGAAAAAATTGTTTTTCAGGCAAAAGGGAATGAGAAAAAATCTGGGGTAGCAATAGTTATTTCTGAAAAATTAGACCTCAAAGTGAAGAAAATAACAAGAGAAAAGGAGAACCACTTCATAATACTAAAGGGAGCAATTCAACAAGAAGATATAACTCCTACAAACATATATGCACCCAATACAGGAGCACCCAAATACATAAAACAACTTCTGGAAGATCTCAAGAGAGATATTGACAGCAATAAAATCATAGTAGGGGACTTAAATACCCCATTGACACCACTGGATAAATCCTCTGAACAAAAAAAAAATCAGTAAATAAACAGCAATCTTAAATGTCAATCTTAGATCAGATAGACTTAATTGACACCTTCCGAACATTTCACCACAAAGCTACAGATTATACATTCTTTTCTAGTGTACATGGGACATTTCCAAAGATAGAACACATATTAGGACACAAAGTCTCTTCAATTTCAAGAGGATAGAATTCATAGCAAGCATCTTCTCAGATCACAATGGCATAAAATTAGAAATAAACTACAATGTAAGCAATGAGAAAACATCAAACACTTAGAGGCTAAATAGCATGCTATTAAACAATGATTGGGTTACCAAAGAGATCAAAGAAAAATTAAAAAAGAAAAATATCATGGCAACAAACGACATTGAAAACACAACAATCAAAATCTATGGGACACAGTGAAAGCAGTCGTGAGAGGGAAGTCCATAGCTTTACAGGCCTACCTCAAAAAATAATAAACAATGGTAATAAATTATCTAATCCTACAACTCAAAAAGTTAGAACGAGAGCAGCAAGAAAAGCCCAGAGAAAGCAGAAGGGAGGAAATAATAAAGATCAGAGCAGAAATAAATGACATAGAGATTTAAAAAAATACAAAATATCAATAAAAACAAGAGCTGGTAATTTGAAAGAATAAACAAGATTGATGAACCTCTAGCCAGGCTCACCAAGAAACAAAGAGAGAGGACCCAAATAAACAAAATCATAAATGAAAGAGGTAAAATAACAACCAACCCCACATGCATATGAAGCATTATAAAAAATAATACGAATAACTCTATCCAACAAACTGGACAAGCTAGACGAAACGGACATATGCCTAGAAAAATACAATCTTCCAAAACTCAATCAGGAAGAATAAAAAATCCTGAATAAACCAGTAACTGCTGATGAAATTGAAACAGTAATCAAAAACTTCCAGCAAACAAAAGCCCTGGACCAGTCAGCATCACAGGGGAGTATTACCAAACATTCAAAGAACTAAAACCTATCCTCCTTAGACTATTCCAAAAAAATTCAAGAGGAAGGCACACATCCAAGCTCTTTCTATGAAGCCAGCATTACCCTAATCACAAAACCAGATAAAGAAACTACAAAGAAAGAGAATTTAGGCCAATATCCCTGATGAACATAGATGTTAAAATTTTCAACAAAATTCCAGCAAATCCGATTCAGCATTACATTAGAAAGATCATACACCATATAAGGACACATATGTAACACCTTATCCATAAAGAAATTAAAAAAAGAAAGATAATACACCATGACCAAGTAGGATTTATTATGGGGATGCAAGGTTGGTACAATATCCTCAAATCAATAAACATGATACATCACATAAACAAATTGAGAGACAAAAATCACATAATCATATCAATCAATGCAAAAAAAATAGCATTTGACAAAATCCAACATCACTTCTGGGGAATACATGGATCATACCTCAACCTACAGCCAACATCATACTCAATGAGCAAAAATGAAATCCATTTCCCCTAAGAACAGGAACAAGACAGGGATGCCTACTTTCAATAATCATGTGTGACATAGTACTGGAAGTGCTAGCCATAACAATCAGAAAAGAAGAAATAAAAGGCATCCAAATTGGAAAAGAAGAAGCAAAACTGTCATTAATTGCAGATGACATGATATTATACATAGAAAACCCTAAAGACTACATCAAAAAAACTATTAGACTTAATAAATTAATGTGGTAATGTAGCAGGATATAAAATTAACACCAAGAAATCTATCGCTTTTTATACACCAATGATGAACTCACAGAAATAGAAACTAAAAAAAACAAAACAAAAAAAAATACCATTTACCATTGTAACAAAATAAATTAAGATACCTAGGAATAAACTTAACTAAGGAGGTAAAGGACCTGTAAACAGAAAACTATAGGACATTGAAAAAAGAGATAGAGGAAGACATAATCAAGTGAAAGAATATAGTGTGTTTATGGATTGGCAGGATCAACATCATTAAAATGTCCATACTACCCAAGGCAGTCTACAGATTCAATGCAATACCAATTAAGATACCAATGGCATATTTCCCAGACCTAGAACAAACTCCAAAAATTCATATGGAATAAGAAAAGACCTTGAATAAGAAAAGACCAGGCAGCAATCTTAAGAAAGAAGAATAAAGTTGGAGGGATCACAATACCAGATATAAGCTATATTACAAAGCCACTGTTCTCAAAACTGCCTGGTACTGGCACAAGAACAGACATACAGACCAATGGAACAGAACAGAGAACCCGGAAATTGACCCAAGCCATTATGCTCAATTAATATTGACAAAGGAGGAAAGAGTATACAATGGGGTCAAGAGAGTCTCTTCAATAAATGGTGTTGGGAAAATTGGACAGATACATGCAAAAAATTGAAACTAGACCACCAACTTACACCATACACAAAAATAAAAACAAAATAAATAAAGGAGTTTAACATAAGATGGGCAACCGTAAAAATCTTAGAAGAATCCATAGGCACAAAAATAGCAGACATATGTCGCAGCAAAATCTTTACCGATACAGTTCCTAGGACAATGGAAACTAAGGAGAAAGCAAAGAAATGGGACTCCATCAAAATAAAAAGCTTCTGCACACCAAAAGAAACCATCAACAAAACAACAAGAAACCCCTCTGCATGGAAGAACATATTTGCCAATGTTTTCTCTGATAAGGGTTTAATCTCCAAAATTGACAGGGAACTCATACACCTTAACAAAAGGAAGGTAAACAATCCAATCAAAAAATGGGCAAAGGACCTAAATAGACAATTTTCAAAAGAGGACATACAGAAAGCCAAGAGACATATTAAAACATGCTCAAAGTAACTAATCATCCAATAGATGCAAATCAAAATGACAATGAGGTACCAGTTCACACCTGTCAGAATGGCTGTCTTCAACAAATCAACAAATGACCAGTGCTGGTTAGGATGTGGAGAAAAAGGAACACTCGTACACTGCTGGTGGATATGTAGACTGTTACAGCCACCGTGGAAAACAGTATAGCATTTTCTCAAAAAATTACAAATGGAACTTCCATTTGACCCAGTAATCCCACTTCTAGGACTATATCCCAAGAAACCAGAAACACCAATCAAAAAGGATGCACCCCTATGTTCATAGCAGCACAATTTACAGTACCTAAGATTTGGAAACAGCCTAAGTACTCATCAGAAGATGAATGAATTAAAAAACAGTGGTACATCTCCACAATGGAATATTATGCTGCTGTAAAAGAGAAGTCACTCTTACCATTTGCAAAAGCATGTATAGAACTGGAGAGCATTATGCTAAGCAAAATACACCAGTTGGAGAAAGATAAATATCACATGATCTCACTCATTTGTGGAATATAATGAACAACCTAAACTGATGTACATAAATAGAACCAGGATCATAGAAGCATTGAACAGACCATCCAACATAAGAGGGAAAGTGGGGGGATGGGGACGGGGCATGGGGTAAGAGATCAACCAAAGGACTTGTATGCATGCATATGAGCATAACCAATGGGCACAGACAGTAGGGGGGTGAGGGCATTTTCTATGGGGTGGGAGCAGCTGGGGAGAGGTCAATGGGGAAAAAGGAGAGTTATGTAATACTTTAAACAATAGAGAATTTAAATTCAAACAAAAGAAAAATAATATCAATAGTATATTTCACAGAACTACAACAAATATTCCAAAAATTTATATGGACCTCCCTCCCAAAAAATAAAATAAACCTACCTAATAAAAGAGTGATATGCAAATTGACTGCACCTTCGCTACGCCCAAGCCACACCCACCAGCCAATCAGGGCGAGTATGCAAATTAACCCAACCAAGATGGCGCTTAGTTTGCATACATACCTGGTTCTGGGGAACCTCTTCGGCACCCAGGTCACTCCCAGCCGGCCATCAGGCAGAGGCTTTAGGCTTGGGAAGGGGCCAAGCATGCAATGGGAGGGGCAGGGGGACCACTTCCCAAGCCTAAACCTGGGGCAGAGGCTTTAGGCTTAGGAAGGGTCCAAGCCTATGATCAGAGGTGTGGGGGGGGGGGGACACCTTCCCAAGCCTAAAGCCTGGGGCAGAGGCTTTAGGCTTGGGAAGGGGCCAAGCCTGCGATCGGAGGTGGTGGCGGTGGGGAGGACAACTCCTTCCCAAGCCTAAACCTGGGGCGGTGGCTTTAGGCTTAGGAAGGGTCCAAGCCTATGATCAGAGGTGTGGGGGAGGGGGGGACACCTTCCCAAGCCTAAAGCCTGGGGCAGAGGCTTTAGGCTTGGGAAGGGGCCAAGCCTGCGATCAGAGGTGTGGGGGAGGGGGGGGACACCTTCCCAAGCCTAAAGCCTGGGGCAGAGGCTTTAGGCTTGGGAAGGGGCTGAGCCTGCGATTGGAGGTTCCAGGTGGGGGTAACTCCTTCCCAAGCCTAAACCTGGGGTGGAGGCTTTAGACTTAGGAAGGGGCCAAGCGTATTATCAGAGGTGCGTTGGGGGAGGGGGACCCCTTCCCAAGCATAAAGCCTGGGGAGGAGGCTTTAGGCTTGGGGAAGTGCTGGGGGAACCCCTTCCCAAGTTTAAACCTGGGACAGACGCTTTAGGCTTGGGAAGGGGATGAGCCTGCAATTGGAGGCACGGGAGAACTCCTTCCCAAGCCTAAACCTGGGGCATAGGCTTTAGGCTTGGGAAGGGGCCGAGCCTGCGATCAGAGGTGAGGGGGCGAACCCCTTCCCAAGCCTAAAGCCTGGGGTGGAGGCTTTAGGCTTGGGGAGGTGCTGGGGGGAAAACCTTCCCAAGCCTAAAGCTTGGGGTGGAGGCTTTAGGCTTAGGAAGGGGCCAAGCCTATTATCGGAGGTGCGGGGGTGGGGGGCAGGGACCCCTTCCCAAGCCTAAAGCCTGGGGTGGAGGCTTTAGGCTTGGGGAGGTGCTGGGGGGGACCCCTTCCCAAGCCTAAACCTGGGGAGGAGGCTTTAGGCTTGCGAAGAGGCTGAGCTTGGGATCAGAGGGAAGAGGAAAAAAATCAATGGAAACATATCCTTAGGTGAGGATAGAAAGAAAAATAAAGAAATGTCATATTCTATGAAAGTCACATCTTGAAAATGCTTAAAGAAATTTGTCATTTTTTCATGGTGAAGGGACTGGGGTCTGTGTTGATGAAAATACCTTGGTGGCTGTGGTGACTGACAGTGGCTGCAGCAGAGGGGTGATGGGGCAGGCGCCTTCCCCTGATCAGCCTGATAGCCTCAAGCAAAGGGAAGCCAGACTGTGGCTTAGGTCCATAGGACATCCCCTGAGGGCTCCCAGTATGTGAGAGGGGGCAGGCTGGTCTGAAGAACAAAGTTGGAGAGATCACAATAACCGATATGAAACTATGCTACATATCTATTGTAATTAAAACAGCCTGGTACTGGAATAAGAACAGGCATATAGTAGGTCAATGGAACAGAACAAAGAGCCTGGAAATAAACACATGCCCTTATAGTCAAATAATATTTGACAAAGCAAGCAAGAGCATACAAAAATGCTATGAAAAAAAAAAAAAACAGCAGGGAAAGTGGGGGATCAGGAGGGCAGGTTGAAACTTCCCTACAACCCAGGCCTTTTCACTCACTGTTTCTCTACTCTTCTATCAAAAAAAAAAATTATTGTCTCCATTCTATACTACCAATCAATTACTGCACCATTATTTCAGATTCCCTTCACAGGGAAACTTCTTCAACAGGTTGTTTACACTCTCTGCTTTCACTTTCTCACCTCTCTGTCACTGCAACTCAGTATCTAGTTTCTGCTCCTACCTTTCCACTGAAACTGCTATTGCCAAATGCACCAATTACTTCTATGTTACTAAATCCAGTGTAAATGAAACTGCATTTTGGTACTATTGATCACACTCCCTCCACCTTGAATCATGCTTCCTCTTGGATTTCATTTTACTGATCTCTCCTTCTTATCCTCATCCCTCTCAATTCTCCACTGACAGCTACACTACTTCTGACCATCCTTTTAATGCGTTTGTTCTCTACATTATATTCCACTAACTTCCTTTTTTCATATTCTTTCTGGTTTAAATCAATCATTCACTGTGCCTTCAATTATCATCTATACTACAGGCCCGGTGCACAAAATTCATGCACAAGGGTTGTGTCCCTCAGCCCAGCCTGCACCCTCTCCAATCTAGGACCCCTCGAGGGATGTCTGACTGCCTGTTTAGGTTCAATCCCAGGACGATCGGGCCTAAACGGGCAGTCAGACATCCCTCTCACAATCCAGGACTGCTGGCTCGCAACTGCTTGCCTGCCTGCCTTCCTGATTGCCCCTAACCGCTTCTGCCTGCCAGCCTGATCACCCCTTAACCACTCCCCTGCCAGCCTGATGGATGCCTAACTGCTCCCCTGTCAGCCTATTTGGGTCAGCCTATTCTGCAGGCCTGGGTCCCCCCTAACTGCCCTTCCCTGCAGGCCCAGTCGCCCCCAATTTCCCTCCTCTGCCAGCCTGGTCACTCCTAACTGCCCTCCCCTGCAGGCTTGATCACCCCCAACTGCCCTCCCTTGCAGGCCTGGTACCTCCAACTGCCCTCCCCTGCTGGCCATCTTGTGGCGGCCATCTTGTGTCCACATGAGGGCAGCCATCTTTGACCACATGGGGGTAGCCATCTTGTGTGTTGGAGTGATGGTCAATTTGCATATTACTCTTTTATTAGATAGGATAGAGGCTTGGTGCACGGGTGGGGTCTGGCTAGTTTGCCCTGAAGGGTGTCCCAGATCAGGGTGGGGGTTCCCTTAGGGCATGGGGTGGCCTGGGCAAGGGGCCTGTGGTGGTTTGCAGGCTGGCCACACCCCCGGCAACCCAAGTGGAGGCCCTGGTATCTAGGATTTATTTATCTTCTATAATTGAAACTTTGTAGCCTCTAGTGGAGGCCAAGGCAGGCCAGGGCTGAAGAAGCTTGGCTTCCTCCATCACCAGGGGCAACTCAAGCCTCCTGCTCTCTCCAGCTCCTTGGCTGCCGCCATTTTTGTTGGGATTTATTTATCTTCTATAATTGAAACTTTGTAGCCTTGAGTGGAGGCCTGGGCCAGCCAGGGTGTGCAGAAAGCTTGGCTTCCTCCATTGCAGGAACCCAAGCCCCCTGCTCTTTCCATGGCTGTAGCCATCTTGGTTGGGTTAATTTGTATACTCATTCCTGATTGGCTGGTGGGCGTGGCTTGTGGGTGTAGCAGAGTGATGGTTAATTTGCATATTACTTTTTTATTAGATAGGATGTCGATGACTCCTAAACTATCAAAACAGACCTTTTCCTGAGCTCCAGACACATATATCTGCCAACTAGTCATCCCTCCCTAGATGGCCCATAGGCACTTCAAAAACCTTATCCAAATATGACTAATATTCCCCTGCCAAACCAGCCCTTCTCCTCAAGTGTCCCATCTTAGTCAATAGTACCACTATTTTTACAGTTGGCCCATCATTTAGAAGCCAGAAAATCATACTCCTTTTTAAACCCCCTCAATTTTCCCCCCACACACCATATTAATACAACAGCCTCATAACTGGTTCCTTTGACACTAGTATTGCTCTCTTCCAATTCTCTAAACAACAGTCAGAGTGATATCTAATGATATAGACTTTAGAATATCATTCCTTTGCTTAAAACCCTTCATTGGGTCCCTTCTGTCCAGAGGACAAAACTCAACTTTTTAATGTGCATTATATTCTGATCTAACATTTAACTCGAGTTGCTGCCATCCTGAAAAACTTGCAGTGATCTAGATACTCCATGCACTTGGGCCTTTGTACCTGAGACATTCCTCCTACCACACAGTGATTACATGGCAAACACCTGTTGATTCTCCTTTTAATTTTATGTGTCTTCTTGAAGTCTGGGCTATGTGCTCCTGCTATGTGCTCTCATGGAACTTGGTACTCCTATTATAGCCCTGTCATTACTTCTTTACCTAGCTTCCTCCAAAGCTGGACTGTAGAGCTCCATGAAGGAAAGGCCTAGTCTATCTTGCTCATGACTATATCCCTAGCACATAGAAAGTTCATGGCCCATAGCAAGAACTCAATTCATGTTCACTGAATGAATGAACAACAAGCCCAGGTAAACTTGAGCCCCAAACATTTCAAAAGGCAAAGTGAATCATAAAATAAGATACAAACTTTTAAAATATCAATTTATGTATGTCACAGAATACAACTGTTTTTTTAAAAAAGTAAAGAAAATATATGATAATGACAATGTTCATCTCTGTGTAGTGGGAAATTTTTTTCTTTCTTCTACATAACCTTATTTACCAAATTTTCTATAACTAGTGTGCCTTACTTTAATGATGAAAAAAAATGTTATGTTATAAAATAAAAAGAAGAACCCTACTACAAAATATTTTTACATATTTTCCTTGAAATAAACAGAGTATCATTTACAGTGAAATATGATCACTGGTTGTTGTTTTTTTAACCCACTAAAAGGTGAATAACAATATGAAATATCTGCTATTACTATCTAGGACCTCAAATGCCAGGAGTGCTTCTTATATGTTTTTTTAAATTCTATTGAATTTATTTTTAATGAAGAGAACTCAGATTCTGGTTTGATGCACAGAAACAGAACTATCAACTTTATTTTAAGAAATAAACATGACAAAATTAAGGACTAATTTTTATCCTTCTAAAATGCTCTATCAGGTTAAGTCTCCTCTTCTCTGAATGGTTTGCATTCTTCTCAGTGGAAAAATAATGCTACAGGAGAAAAGTAAAGCAGAGTTAAACAACTTCAAAGGACTACCATATATACATCACAGTTCGTTATAAAAGGAAATGACTGCAACAAAGTTCTCATATTGAAATTTATGATTAGCATGCATTTTCAGTTTACCAATATATCATCTTATATTACTGTGAGACATACAGACAAAATATGCTATCTCACAATGATGATTTTGTAATAAAAAAGTTAACTTCTATGCCCCAGTGAATAGCCACAGTTTGTATTGTTAATCTAGCTATAATGTAACATATATATGCATGTGTCTATATACATATATGCATTATGTATTTCATTAAACTTTATGCAAAGTAATATATAGGTATGTGTAATACTATGCATGTATTATTATTATATATACTTATTATATTACCTTATATAAATAGTATTATATACTTAATACTTTGTATAAAGATTTCCTTTTGTTTCTTCTGAGATAAGTCAATTTTCCTATTCATCTAATCCAAACATCTCATTTCACAATTTGGTAAACTGAAGCCCAGGAAAGTTAAGAGACTTAGCCAAGCTCCCACTGTAAATAATAGCATAACTGGGACTAGAGCCATAGTCTCCTGACACTAAATTCAATGGTTTGTTACTCCACTCTTCTGCTTCTTTGTGAGTGGGGTTAGAAATGAACACCTTAAATTTGAGTTACATGTTGCAATTTTCAAAGCATTCGTGCATGCATTATATTGGTTAAGTGATACAAAAACCTCAGCTGATGGTATTAAGGAGCTGAAAGTTTAAGTTACTTGCCTATGGAAACGCCACGAGTTAATGGCCTAAGTTTCCTGACTCCAAGTCCAGTACTCTATTCCATGAAGTATACCTCTTTTCTCACCAACCATTTTATTCTTACTTCACTCTTCACAATTATTGTAAGAGGAGACCCGGGACAAGGGTAAAGGATATATAAGCATGTGCAAGTGAGGCCCAGGTCATCCCTAGTGTATTATTTTGTAATCCCCTCTCTCAGCCTCTTCTAATAATGCATTGGATAAGTTTGGGGAGCAGATAGCTGATTCAATCCCAGATCTGTCAGACTCCTGAGGCTATATGCTCTCTCCTCTATATATGTGGTGTGGTCTATGGGGGACTATGGCCATTATTATTTTGCAAGAGTGTCTCTGTATCCATCATGGAGTCTCAGAGTCAGAGAGGCCAGATTCCATTTATTTGTTTCCCATGAAGGGTTGAGCAATGTGTACCAATAATGTGGCACCCAAATAACTTTAAACATTTTTTGTCCACCTTCCAACCATCCAAATATCCCTAGTGATATCATCACTTCAGAAGTTGATACTCCTGTGGTCCTAACATCTGTGGTAAAAAGTAAACATTAAATGAACCAAGATGATGGTAACAAGAATAAAATATTAAGGCTTCAACTTTATATTCTATTGTCATTACCTTCATCCTCTTGTTCCTTTCCCTCACTTAATCCTTCCTCATTTTCAATTGCTGCCCTTAACATTTCAGCATCCCTCTTTAGTTTGTTTCTTTGTTTCTTCAACCTCTTGAAAATCCTGTTAGCTTTCCTTCGTAAAGGATTGGCCCATTTGCTGTAATATTAAAAGTTCCAAGTGAAACCTTGTTTCTCAACAGTGATAGAATAATAACTACTGGCATGTTATAAGGAAAAGGCCATTTGCCCACATAACTCTCTCTCCAACCTGATTGTTTAACTCACTGAATTTTAAAATCTAATAGAAAATATTACACTTGGCCCACTCATATTTTTCATTATAACCATTATTATTAATCTATTAGGTGTCTTTGATCATTTCATCCTCTTCAACAGTAATTCTGTCTTATTTCCCTCTGTTGACAACATCACCCACATTTCAAGGCTCAGCTTATATATTATTTCTCTAAGAATTCTTCCCTTTTCACTAACCTACAAGGATCCCTTCCTTCTATGAACTTCAATACTAAATAGTAATAGTTCACATTATATTATTACCTATAATTTTATAAATTTTCACTTTCACAAACTATTGCTATCTCTGGTATTCAGTCCTATACTTCCTTGCATTTGTGTGGACAGTAGGTGGAGGGGGGCCTTTGAGAGGCTATGATAGGCCAAGAACTTGGCCAGATGCTTCATATAATTTATCTCATTTAATCCTCACAACAACCCTAGAAGGTGAATATTGTATTTCCTATTTTGCAAGTGATTAAACTGGGGCTTAAAGAGGTTAGATAACTCATCCAAGGTCACACAGGAGTGGTAAATGGAAATGCTAGGACTGCCTGACTAAAGTGCATACTCTTTCCATTAGACCACACTGCAACATTAGTGAATAATGACTAGTAATGAGAAGTGTGTGCCAAGGTTTGTGTATAAGTACTATATGTGCAAGATCTTATTTAATCTTCATTAAGATTTATGAGACAACTACTTCATTCATAATTTACATTTTCAGATGAGGAAACTGAGGCACCAAAAAGGAAAGTAACTTGCCCGAGGTTACCAGATTACCCAGTAGTGAAGCCAGGATTCAAATACAGACCTGCCTAGGTCTAAAGGACAATCTCTCACCTACTATGCTAGCCTATCTCTTTTTCCCCTTGGAGTTTGGAAACAACTTCAGGCTAAAGCTTTACGTTGTAACTTTATATAACCTACAGAGCCTGGAAACCAAAGAGGGTTCAGAAACTATGTTGATTTACATGTTTATAGAGTTTTTACTTTCTAAACACAAGTGAAGGAGAAAAAAAGGAATGCTCAAAGCAGAGATAAGGATGGAAATCCATAAGAGAAATAAAATAAGAAAGATTTGCATGTAATATTATTAAAAGTTAATAACAAATACATTCCTATCTTCAGTTCAATGCATGAAAGAGGAGCAACCAGGTTCTGAGCATACAGGGCCCAGAGATAGATAAGCCTGCCTTTGAAATGATGACTTTGAAGGTAATACTCACTTTTTTCCACTAAAACTTCATTATTGGGTGTCACTGAGCTCCACTAGGTAAGACAGATATGGAGCAAATACATATCTTTTTCTCAATTAATCATAAAATATAGTCTCCAGGCATAAATGAAATACTGGGTGAAGGCCAAGTTTATATTTATATGATTTATCTGTAGCCTCTTTATATTGTAGTGTTGCTAACTACAGTCACAAAAAATAATAACTGAAGCAACTATATATATGTTTCAGAATGCAAAATATTTTGAATTTTTTTTATTTTTTCAACTACAGCTGACATTCAATATTAAATTAGTTTCAGGTGTACAATACAGTGGTTAGACATTTACATAACTTATGAAGTGTTCCTCCTAATAGTCTAGTACTGACCTGACAGAATATTTTGGATTTTTAAAAAGCAATATGACATGACATAGTGAATATACATGACATTTCCATGGGGTCTTGGGATCATGATTAAATACAGTAATATTTCTACAGCAAAATATATGAATATTTACTCTAAGCATTAAATAACAACTAGAAAGTATATTAGGTAAGATCACATCAAGGTTTGTTGCCAAATGAGTTAGGAAAAAAAGCTTTAGGTTTGCAGAACTATTTGAATTTCAGAATTTTAGATAAAAATTGGGGACTTATACTTTTTCTTAATGCCATGTATTTAATATGTCTTACTTCACATGATGAAAATGACTCTGTTTTCTTTATCCATAAATTTTATTTTAAATTTAGTGGTTTGCATTTCACCTTAGTTAACAAAAAAATGTAATACAGCTTTATTGTTTCAAAACCCACTGCGCTGGTCTAGGTGCAGAGGACTTGGTTTTAGATTCAGCCTTCTAACATGTATTACTGAAATCCAAAGTTAGATATTCTAGCCAATATGTAATAAGAATGCCCAAGGTAGAAAGTAGGAATGAAAGTGTCTAGAAGAGTTTTTCTTTTTTTCATGTAAAATGCCATATATTGTGGCCAATATACTCATACTTCAAATGTACAGATCAACTTATCCCATATCCATTCATTCACTGACACATTTGCTCATTTATGAAATAAGCACTATTCTAAATATTACAAAGGTAAAGATGAATAAGGCATGGGACCTGCCCTCAAGGAGCATAAAATGTAGAAGGGAAGACAGATATATAGGCTGATAAATATATCACACTGAGATAATCCAAAAGAGGTAAGCAAAGACTGGTAGGAGTTAAACAGGAAGAAGCCTGTCCCAGTCTGGGCAGGAGGTTTGGTGTATACTTTCTAGGGCAGGTGACATCTAAGCTGAGGCCTACATTCTGAGTGGAGTGAACCAAATAAAGGAGAGGAAGAAGGGGGAATATATAAGAGCATTTCAATCAGTGGGTAAATGCACTGTGTAAAAAGCTCAGATGGTGAGGCAGCATGTTGTTTGTTAACATCAAGTGGATTGGTGTGCCTGGAAACATTAAATTGGCCCACTGGGAATTTCTAGTGATACAGATCTATATAGTTGTGAGAATTCCTTTCTCTAGGAATTCCTAGGAGCCTAGATCTAGGAGCAAAGAAGTGGTGTGTGGATTCAGTTGCAATGAAATAAAGGGGGTGGAAAGAATGGATTAATTAAAGTATCAGGCAAAAGGATCTAGGCTAGTTAAAGAAATCAGATTATGTTAAAAATATAGAAGACTAGGGAAATACAGAGAATTAAAGAGCCTGGAGGCCTCAATGAGTACAGGTATTGCAAGGATAAAGACAGGAAATACCTAGAGGACAAGACACCTTTGTTAAAAGAGTAGAGTTTTGAAGTTTAAGATTTCAGACTCAGAGGTTTAATTTTTGATGAATGTTAAGGTTCTGGATGTGGGCATGAAAATGGTGGCCAATGCAGAATACAGGAGAGATTCCTCAGAATTAAGTACATTAGGGAACTCTGAGTATGGGCTTAGGTGGCTCATATAATGGACAGTGGGGCTGCCCAAGAGATGATCCAATGGAGAGTAATACAACACCATGCAAGTGCCTAGACCAAAGTAGAAGTTTAATAAATATTTGCAGGAAGAAATAATGAATAAATGATTGAACTGAGGAGTCTAGAATAGTTCCAAATGGCCTGCATACTAGATTGAGGTGGAGTGCTTTAAAGATGTCAGGACCAAACCACAGACTTCTTAAATCAGAATCTTTTGGGTAAAGCCTGAGAATCTGTATTATTATATACTAGAGACCCAGTGCATTAAAATCATGCACTCGGGGTAGAGGCATCCCTCAGCCTGGCCTGTGCCCTCTCACAGTCTGGGAGCCCTCAGGGAATGTCCGACTGACGGCTTAGGCCTGCTTACTGTGGGGAGCAGGCCTAAGCCATTAGTCGGACATCCTTAGCACTGCTGCAGAGGCTGGAGAGGCTCCTGCCACCGCTGCTGCACTCGCCAGCCGTGAGCCCAGCTTCTTGCTGAGCAGTACTCCCCCCGTGGGAGCGCACTGACCAGCAGGGGCAGCTCCTGTGTTGAGCATCTTCCCCTGGTGGTCAGTGCGTGCCATAGTGACAAGTCGTTCTGCCGTTTGGTTGATTTGCACATTAGCCTTTTATGCCTGCAGGATTGGGCCGAAACCGGCTCTCCAACATCCCTGAGGGATCCCAGATTGCAAGAGGGCACAGGCCAGGCTGAAGGACCCCACTGGTGCATGATCGGGGCCAGGGAGGGAGGCAAAAGATTGGCCAGCTGGGAAGGGACCGGGGAGGGCTCCAGGGCACGTCTGGCCCATCTCTCTCAGTCTCAATCGGCCAGACCCCAGCAGCAAGCTAACATACCAGTTGGGGCATCTGCCCCCTGGTAGTCAGTGCATGCCATAGCAAGCAGTTGAGCAACCTTAGCATTTCATTAGCATATTACACTTTGATTGGTTGAACAGATGACCAGATGACCGGACACTTAGCATATTAGGCTTTTATTATATAGGATTCCCAAGGTTACTTCCATAGAAGCTATCTAAATATCAGAATTTGAGAAACACTAGTCTAGAAGGTTGATTTTCCCATGTTTCTTAGCAAACTCTAATTCATTATATAAATATATATTTTTAAGGCAGTTAAAAACATAACATCAATTTTATAGATACGAAACTTTATAAGTTTAAGTTACCATTTGCAACATCACAAAGATAGCAAATCCAGAGAATGAATAACTAGATTATTCAAATCATTATTTACTGAGTTGCCTACCACATGGTCTAGAGGCCAGTGGTTCTCAAACCTGGATGTACATGAGAATCACTTGTTGGACTTGATTAAAAGACAAATTTCTGGATTTAAACCCAGAATTTCTGATTTTGTAGATCTGTGGTGGGACCTTATCATCAAGGAAACAGATGATACTGGTACAGGGACCCATTTTGGAAACCACAGCTCTAAACTCAAAGGAGTACAGAAGCTTGGTTGCTTATCCTCAAGGGAGTTCCAATTTAGTCAGAGAAAGAAAACTAATAACAAAAAGGATAATTATGTTAAACTAGAGGCCCAGTGCACGAAATTCGTGCACGAGTGGGGTCCCTCCACCTGGCCGGCGATCGGAGCCAATCAGCCTCCTTCATGCCGTGCAGAGCCCCAGGACCCCCAGGCCTCACCACATGGAGCGGCCACTAGGCCCTGCCTCCACTGTGTGCATGGCCATCTTGTGGTGGCCATCTTGTGACGATGTTACAAGCGAGGACCACCTAGGCTTTTATTAGTATAGATTATAACTCAAGGCGCGGAATGCTTGGCACGCACTTTCCCTCCAGCCCCTGGTCTTGGAGACCTCATGTCCTTCCAAGGTTCTGCTCACCCCCTTCAGCTGCCACATGAAGTAAATTGCATTGTGTGCATGGAAACCCTTTGCAGGCTCCATGGGTGTGCCTTTACTTCACTGCAGTTCCAATTACCCCAACATAAGGAGAGACACCCTCATTATCAGGTAATACCATCGTGGTAAGACCCCTGCTCAAGGCTATTGCAGCGGTTTTAAATAAGCCATGGGTCACCCTAGATGGTTTGGCTCAGTGGATAGAGCCATGGCCTGTGGACTGAAGGGTCCTGGGTTTGATTCTGGTCAAGGGCACATTCCTGGGTTGCAGGCTCAATCCCCAGTAGGGGGCGTGCAGGAGGCAGTATATTGATTCTCTCTCATCATTGATGTTTCTATCTCTCTCTCTCCCTCTGCCTTCCTCTCTGAAATCAATAAAAATATATTAACAAAATTAAAAATAAATAGGCCATGATTCAAACGTCGCTGCTATCCATATATCCAGTCCCCTCACACCCTCTTTTGTCTTCGCCCCCCGCCACACACACACACTCTGCTGACGTCTGTAAAATGGGGTTAGGATTTCTATTTCAACCAGGGTGATGCTTCCGCATGACCCTCCTTCCCCGCCTATCTCTGTCCCAAGTCTGTGGGGTCTCTCCCTACCTCCCCTCCATCTAACTTGGTGGGCCCTGCTCTGCCCCCTCCTCCTGCGACCTCCTGTCTGCAGCCTCCCCCTTTCTCCTCCAAGGGCAGAGCTCCCCAAAGGTTGTGTGGGGTGGGGCTGTGTGGAGCAGGCGAGGCGGTGTGAATAAGGCAGTGTGGGTGGGGCTGTGCAAGCCATGCGGTGTGGTTGACCTATGCGAGGTGAGCCCAGGCAGGGCCTTGGAGAAGAGCTGGGGTGACAGGTCACTAGGAGGAGGAGGGAGGGACGTGGAGTCTGTCTCAGGGGAGAGGCACAACTGTCCCCCTCAACCCCTCGTTGCCTCCTGCTTCCTTTCAAGTTTTGGACTCAGTTTCTCCGACTCAGCACTGCCCCCTTCTCTGCTGCATCCCCGAGAGCCCAAGGCCGCCCCTTGGCCTTCAGCAGGCACGTCTAGTCTGTCCCACCCCCCACCCCACCCCCGCCGTAATGGTGCTACCACTCTCCTGGAGTAGTTAGTGAAACTTAACAAATAAAAAGCAGCAGCTCTGAAGATTATAAATTGTGCACTGAGAACACCTCAGGCTGCAGAGGGCTGTGCAGTCCATGGCTCTGGGATCACGTGTAGCAGCCTCCCATGCCACCTGGTCACTCCTGGCTCCTGGCCCTGCCTGCCTCCACCCGAGGCTTGGGCCAAACCCTGGGAGCTTCCTGAGGGCTCTCACCTCACACCTCACTTTCCAGTCCAGCCCACCAGTACCTGCAACAAGCTAACTTATCGGTTGGGGTGTCTGCCCCCTGGTGGTCAGTGCACATCATAGCGACTGGTCAAGCTGTAGAACTCCCAGCAGAACTCCAGTCAAGGGGACAATTTGCATATTAGGCTTTTATTATATAGGACTAGAGGCCCAGTGCATGAAATTCATGCACCAGTAAGATCCCTAGGCCTGGCCAGCGATCAGGGCAGATAGGGGCCTTCTGGCTGCAGTCCAGGGCCTCCCTTCCCCAGCTGCCAGCTGCCAGCAGGGGCCTTCCTTTGTTCCGTGCTGCACCCTGGAGGTCAGTGCACGTCATAGCGAGTGATCAAACTCCTGGTCTCCCAGTTGAACTCATAAGGGGACACTTTGCATATTAGCCTTTTTTATATATAGATTGTATGGATAAGACTACAAGTGCAGAAAAAAGGTTCCAAGAAAAGAGAAAACACTGGGACCTGGAGCAATTGAAGAACACTTCATGGGAGAATTGAAGCAGATGCAATTTGAAGGTCAGAAAGAATTAAAGTAACGCCAAAACCGGTTTGGCTCAGTGGATAGAGCGTCGGCCTGCGGACTGGAAGGTCCCAGGTTCAATTCCGGTCAAGGGCATGTACCTTGGTTGCGGGCACATCCCCAGTAGGGGTTGTGCAAGAGGCAGCGGATCGATGTTTCTCTATCATAGATGTTTCTAACTCTCTATCCCTCTCTCTTCCTCTCTGTGAAAAATCAATAAAATATATGTTAAAAAATAAATAGAAAGAATTAAAGTAAGTAAAGAGGATGAAGAACAATCCCAAGATTGGGGAGCAACATGGGAAAAGTAAAAAGCAGAGGAAAGAATAAAGGCTGGGCTATGCCAAGGAATATAAAGATAGTTCCCTGGTTGGAGCAAATGGTTCATGGAAAGTTCTAAGATTATTGGAATTATCTGATGAGTCCAATATAGATAACTTTGAAACCTAAAACCCTTTGAGTAAATCAAAAGCAATAAGATGCCACTGTGTTATTTTATTTACATTTCTATTCTTGCTATTTCCTATAGTAGAAAAAGTAACAAACTCAGAAGACAGATTGGAAGCCTTGTTCTTTCACTATGTAATCTTAAGCAAGAGGAAAAATCTCCCTGCACCTCTATGGTGTTTTTTTTAATTTTTTAAATTTTATTTTATTGATTCCAGAGAGGAAGGAAGAGGGAAAGGGAGAGAGGGAGAGAAAGTGTATGAAAGACAATGTGTATGAAAACTTAATGTGTATAAACTGGAAACTGATGTGAGAAAGATACATTGCTCAGTTGCTCATATGTGCCCTGACCAAGGATTAAACCCACAACCTAGGTATGTCCCCTGAACAGGAATCAAACCTTCTACCTTCCAATGCATGGGATGACACTCCAACCAACTGAGCAACATCAGCCAGGGCCCTGCACCTCTGTTTTTAAGGTCACATAAGACAATGTGTATGAAAAATTAACATAAACTGGAAAAAGCCAAACATGCTAATTGTTTCTATCCATACCTTTTTTTATGGTATGAGACTTTCTACCTTATATACTTGTATATATCCTTTATTAGACTACTAGAGGCCTGGTGCACGAAATTCGTGCATGTGGGGGGGGGGTCTCTCCGCCTGGCCTGCACCCTCTCGTAATCCGAGACCGCTGGCTCTTAACGACTAGCCTGCCTGATCACCCCTAACCACCTCTGCCTCGGCCCCCGCACCCAGGACCCAGGCTTCCCTCTCTCTGGCCGGCCGCAGGCACCTGGGACCCTGGGCAGCTGCAGGCACCTGGCCACCTGGGAGCTGGCATTGTCAGGAAGGTCTGGAATGACGTCCGGAAGACGTCTGGTCTATCTGGTCTAATTAAACATATTACCCTTTTATTAGTATAGATGTGTCACTTGAGAGCACAGAACATGATCTGATTAAGATTTTATCCTTCATAGCATCTAGCACAAGGCCTAGAATCCAGAAATTCCTGAATGGTATATAGAAATGAAACAATACTATTTTATTTTTTAATATATTTTTATTTATTTCAGAGAGGAAGAGAGAGGGAGAGAGAGAAATATCAACGATGAGAGAGAATCATTGATCAGCTGCCTCCTGCAAAACCAACACTGGGGATTGAGACAGCAACCTGGGCACGTGCTTTTGACCAGAATCAAACCCTGGACCCTTCATTCTGCAGGCTGATGCTCTATCCACTGAGCTAAACTAGCTAGGGTAAAATAATACTATTTTAGAAAGATAGTCTGGCAGGACCTTACATGTTGGAATAGAAAAAAATTAGAGTAGGAGTCCAACTATATGTCCAAACTGAGTTGACAAGCATCTGTATTTTTTACCTCCTTCCTAATGTCATAGCTGTAATACATTCTTATTGAAGTTCCAGAAAATTTCTCTAAGACTCAATTCCTAGCTATCTCATAAACACCATTTTCAGCTCCATCCCAGTTACTGTCACTCTTATATGAACTCTTTGGATTAGACATCTCATGCTGATGTCTTCTTCAGTCCTCAATCCTGACTTTGATCTTATATGCTAACTAGCCTTGTGTTTTGAACTGATTGGTTGTGTCCCTAAAATTCATATTTGAAACCCTAACTCCCAGTTTGGTTGTGTTTGCACATGGGGCCTCCAAAAAAAAGTTATTAAGGTTAAATAAGGTCATAAGGGTGGAGCCCCAATTGGTAAAATTAGTGTCATTATAAAAACTAAAATTTTAGGTGTTTTTTTTTTTCTAAAAACCAGAGAGCTTGTTCTTTCTCTCTCTCCCCACTCTTGCATGTATCAAGGAAAGACCATGTGAAAATACAGCAAGAAGGTGGCCACCTGCAAGCCAGGAAGAGAACCCTCACCGGAAACCAAATCAGCTGGCAACTTTATCATGGACTTCTAACCTGAAGAACTGTAAGAAAATAAACGTCTATTGTTTAAGCCATCCCATCTGTGGTAATTTGTTATAGCAGCCCTAGAAGATGAACACAACTTGGTTCCCTTTTGCCCCTCTCCTGAAATCACTTACCCAGGATAGCAGTTGAAAGCATGACAAGGCCTGGACTAAGATGTGACAATAAAATGGGATAAGAGGCAAATTTCAGATTCATTCCAAAGGAAACAACAACAAAAATAACAGGGAGACTAAGAGAACAGATTACATATTAAGGATGAAATAAAGTAAATAGTTACAGATGATTCCAAGACTTCTAGTCTAGGAGACTAAAGAAATCACTGAGAAATTCAGAGCTGTCAAGGGGAGATGATTTGGAAGAAAAAGAAGATAATTTTAGTTTTACACGTGTTGCATTCAAAGTGCTAACAGACTATCTAATTCGTGAGGGCAGGTAGAAATATGGAAAAGGTGGAGTTAAAAATTTCAGGATTCAGATTTAAGAGTCATTCATCCAGAAAAGCACAGACTATGCCCGGCCAGTGTAGTTCTGTGGTTGAGCATCAACCCAGGAATCAAGCGGTTGCCGGTTTGATTCCTGTTAAGGGAACATGCCCAGGTTGTGGTCTTGATCCCCTTCAGGAGGCATGTAGGAGGCAGCCAATCAATGATGTTTTTCTCTCTCATTGATGTTACTATCTCTCTATCCCTTTCCCCCATAAAAGACCCCCTCCCATGCTTCCTTTTGTCCCTATCCACCTGATCTTTTCCTTCATATCTACATAAATCTTAAGCCTACCAGTGACACTTAAACCTAATGAAGCTTCTGATCCTTATTAATGAGAATAAAAATAGAACTTAAGTAACCTTGAAGATGTACCAAATTTCAAAACATATCTTATATAGGAGTTTAATAAGGCTATTAGTAGCAAATCTTAGAAAGCTTTTTATTAATGCTCTCTGCTCCCATTTTTATAATATACACTTAGTTTAAGCTCGCTTGAGTTCTCATATCACACCTAAACTCAAGTCAAGTGGAAGTAAACTAGAGATTCAGTTATAGATTATCCCAGGGGCAAAGTTCAGCCACCTCTGCTTAGAAATGACAAGTAGTTAAGGGGAATGTCAAGACATAATTTACTTTGGTTTACCACTGAAGGTCAAGAGAGGAAAGCTACAACAGCTTTTTCCTGAAGGAATGCATATTTGACTTATAGGACAGGATACAGCAGGAGGAGTTTAAGAGTATCTTCCAATTTCTCAAGAGTTCTTCCAGCAAAGAGGCCCAGATCATGTTACTGCAGATCTGGATTTTGCTTTTAGCCCTTCTGATTTAGACAAACTGTGATTGGCTTCTTTCTTTTTCTTTTTTAAACCACTACATATTTCTTTTCCTGATGCATCTATTTTCTTTTTATGCAAACATTTGTTTTACCTACTGGAATATTTTATCTATCTCTTTATTCTTTGAAATGAAGAAGAGGAAGTAAGTTAAGGGGATAGTTCTAAAGAAATATCTTTCCCTAAAAAGGGGGGGAGGTTGGCAAGCTTTGAACTCTATTTTAGCTCCTTGTTTGGTATCAAGGACAGGGTCTTTGTTCTAACACAATTATTTCCCTTGCTGCTAAAACCAGCTTGCTAGGAAAAGCTGACAGTGGCCCATCTACCCTCAACCATCCACTGTTCCTACAAATTCAGCTAAGCAGCAAGATGAAACTGACACCTGCTCTGGGGTTCAACAAGCAGCTCAGGATTACTGACGGAACATACTAGTACATACCACTCTTATACAAAACAGTAAAGTAAGTTAATTAATTAATCATAGTAAACCAAAATGTATGGTGTTAAATATGTATATACTCTTCACATTGTTCTAGTCTCTTAAACAGTTCTTATTGTGTAAAAAATAAGAAAATATATTCTTATCAGGAATAATGCTTTGGAATTTATTTCAGAGAAAAATCTAGTGTACCTGAACATCCCCATAAAACTCCTTGGCAGAGGCACAATAAAGATGCCATAATGAAATATTATATCAGTCCTATCATATAAGAGACTAAATAGTACAGCATAATCCTAGCCACCACTTTCTAGCAAATATAATTTCATTTTTATTTATGGGTTATATTTTACTAGTATATGAAATCAAGCTTTTTTGGGGGGGGAGGGAAGGAAGGAATCAGAAAGTCCATTCCTATTCCCTGGGAAAGGAAAGAAAATGAGAGCAGCCAAGGAATAGAGATTACCCACTCAGTATAGTCAACTAAGTAAAAACTGAGAAAATAATATATTGTCATATGAAAACTGAAGATCTGAAAGGCTGTGACCCAATAGTATCTTCAGAGTGTTCTAAGAAAGTGATGTGAGCAATGAGAAAGTTTAAATTACTATAGGACTGCCTTCCAGGCTAGCCAACTCCATCCACTGTATTTCTTTATTTGTTCAACCATTCATTTATTCAATAAAATATATTAAGCTTCCACTAATGTGAGGCACCTTGCTATGAACTATATATACAATGACACCTTCATCAGACTTAACAAAAAGATAAGAAAAGACTTAATGATCTTTACAGAAAATAAGGTAACATGTGTATAAGTCTAAATCTTCCAGTAAAATCTAATCAGTTTTTGTAACCCAAATATCACTTTCTCATTAAAGTGAATGAAAATATCAAAGATGTTTAATCTTCAACAGGCACATTTTCTTTACCATAAGATATCAGGAGGTACTTACTCTCAGAGTCATATTCGTGCCAACTCTGCATTTGCACAAACCTCACAGTAAGTGCCTTCTTAGATTTTGTGTTCCAAGTGCCTCACTCACCTCTCCCTAGTCCTGGACCTGCTCTCTCCTTCCACACCCACTCTATCCCCAGTAGCTGGGGAATTATCTATATATATTAGAGCTTAAGCGACCGTCCGAATGTTCGACCATCCGACCAGTAGCTATGACATGCAATGACCACCAGGGCAGATGCTCAATGCAGGAGCTGCCAAGCTGTAGTGACTTGGCAGCTGCGGTTCTCAGGTGACGCACCTGGAACCAGAGAGGAGGGAGCCTGATTCCAGGGTGTGCCACTGGAGAACTGCCCTATTGCAATCTGGACCCCTCAAGAGATATTGAAGAGCTGGTTTCAGCCCAATCCCTGTAGGCCAGGCCAAGGGACCCCACTGGTGCATGAATCCATGCACCAGGCCTCTAGTTAAAAAATAAACTAAAAGCATTATGCCAATAATGCACTGGAAGTTTGTATAAGATGCTAAGAGGAAATCTGAAAAAAATCAGCTTGAAGACAGACCAAGGCTTTAAGACACAATGGTAGATGACCATCTATTTAGACTAACTCTTGCTGGAATCCTTCTGATTTGCAGTTAAAAACTATTTCCACTCAACAACCCCCAGTCAGCTCACTGACTTAAGTTTTCTTCCAATTGGTATTTTGTTTGATGAGACAATGTGAAGACTATGTAAGAAGATATCTTAAATTTATGGAAAAATAAAATAACATGTATTTTTAAATATTATGGCAATTTTACTTTTAGATTTTTACTGAGCTCCCTTTTTTTAAACAAAAGGGACCCAAACATAATCCCCATGTTTCTGGAATGTATGAATAAATGTGCCTAAACAGAAATATCCAAGTATACACAGTATTCAAAAAATGAAAGTTTATGTTTGCCTACCTTCTCCAGCGAAGAGAAAAGCAATAAATGGGCAGACATCCTAGGATGATCATGCTAAACACACCAAATCCAAATATCCGGAATATCTGCAAAGGTCCTGTTGATTTAATTATATCTTGTTATTTTAATGAATTAAGAGAAGCAATATGAACTCTTTCATAAAGTCTTTATAAAAAGTATCAGTTATTAAAGTAAAAGTATCAGTTATAAAAGGGGGTATTCATATATGATAGGTAAGTATACTTGCTACTTTATAATTGCAAGAGTTTATGAAATGTTCTTGAAACACAACTAAAGTCGACACTTTAAATGCGTGTCTCCCAATGGAAGTCTTAACAAAATGATCCTACTGTTTCTGTTAACATATTATTATGATTCATAATTCTTCCTATGGTCTCAGTATGTTTTTCTTTGGCCAAATGTTGTACATCTTAGAGAACTAAGAGAGTAAATTAATCTATGAGTAGTTAACTTGATAAAGGAATGACTTCTTAAATGTTTACTTCCAAATTATAAACTTTAATTAAATAAATATCAAGAATTTGCAGATGAATAAGTATATTTTGTTTGGAAATACATTCTAATATGATTGGGGAATTGTAAGTCACGGTTCAAATTTTCCCTTTACAAGAACCAAATGTCTCTTCTCACATAATATAAAGACTAAACCGATGAATAAATTATAAACACTGCATGACAGTATTAAAATTGTAATTCTATATTCATGATCAGATTTCAGCTCCCATTATTAATACTAGATGTTCAACAAAGAGCTGTAAATTGAATACGGGCTATATTAACCTAAGACATTGCTTTGCATGCATCCTTTTTGTAGTATGTGTTAGTGTTTAATCATATCAAATATATTCATCATGGGACTCACTGGTAACATGTCCCTGCTATCCAAATGAAGGAGCAAAAAGAGATTGTCTAGTTCTCAAAACGTTGAAAAGAAAAAAAATTTAATAGAAGAACCTAATTCAAAAACAATAAAACCAAGAGAAATGAATATAAAGACCTTAATAAGAAATATTTAAGTCCACTGTCACATAATGAGGTGCAGAAGATAAGATAAATGGGGAAAAGTCTGCTCAGGAAAAGTAAATGGGGAGAGAAAAGTAAGCTAAGGAATGTCTCTGATTGGTGCATTCTCCCAGGCATTGCGAGTTACCTCTCAGAGAGTCCGGAATCTTTGGAACAAGATAGATAGTGACTAATGCAAAAGAAGAGACTCATTTTGAACTTCCATAGTCACATCTATTGGCTAAGCAGAAACTGCTCATGAATGAGATGGCCTGGTCACCTCAGGACATTATACAGATAATTTATCTCTTGAGATGGGAGCCCCATTTAAGTGTGAAGTTGGGAAAGCCAAATTTAAATGTATACCATTGTGACCTGGTTATTCAATTTTTTAAAAAATAGAAATACAATAAACATAAAAGGATGAACTTACTATTGCTTAATGGGGCAAAACAGCGGAAGTTCT
Source organism: Eptesicus fuscus (assembly GCF_027574615.1). Taxonomy (NCBI): domain Eukaryota; kingdom Metazoa; phylum Chordata; class Mammalia; order Chiroptera; family Vespertilionidae; genus Eptesicus; species Eptesicus fuscus. The sequence continues at coordinate 95,631,807 of NC_072473.1, forward strand.
TGGTCCCAAATGATGAATAACAGCATCTGTATTCCAAACATGCACTCTTGTTAAGATTTGGCAGATTATTGCAAACCTTCACCTCCTGATTCTCCTTTACAATGCATGCTTTTAGAAACAAAATCCAAGAAAAAGAATTCAGTGTGATTAATTATTATTTTCCTGAATTAAAATAATGAGTGAGAGAGAAAACAAACAAACATTTAAGCTAGTACATTTAAGGAAAAATTTGAATGACATACAAATAGCAATGAATGCTGAAAAAATAAGAATTAAACTAAAAATTACCACAAGGTTATTTAACATCACACTTTCTATTCTAAATGAAATGCAGAAAATGAACAAAAATAAATGAACAAGTATAGGCCAAAAATGTCCTTAAAATAACATCTTTTTAATGCAACAGATATCCTCTCACACATTTATTTTATTTCATTTTATTTTATAGTTTATTTTTATTTTTGACATTACAAATGTCTCTCATTTCCCCCTTTGCCTCCTTCCAACCAGACCCTGCCCTCCTCCTCTTTCATTCATTTTTATTAAAATACAGAAACTCATTGAATGCATCAGTGAAAATGAACATAAATAAAATTCACACAGTTTATTGCTAGAGAGTAAGGTAAGTGATACTATTGGGACTAACCTATTTTCTGTGAACACTTGTCATATTGGCACTACCACATATTTTAAGATTCTTCCTTTTGAACTTAAGTTATGACTCTATAATTTTGAATATTCAATGATTTATGGCATGAATGCCAAGATTCATGCAACTGCAATAAAGTCATGCATGTTTGAATCTATAAGACTCATGAGTTCAAATAGCCGATTTTTTAACAACCTGCTTTAGAAGAGAAACAATAACAACTAAAAAGGCAGATAACAGATTATTACTCAAAAAGAAAATCTCCACAGTATTGCTTAAGGCAAGCTTAGATTAGGTTCAATCTCCAATACCATCAACAACTACAGACTGATGTTTTATGATGACTTTAAAGTTACTCAACATAAGCAAATAACAACATAATGATTAAAAGCATATTTTTACTTCATGGTTTATTTTATTATGTTCTTCTTTAAAGACTGTCAATTTCTGAAGCTATGGTAAAAATAATACCTACCATTCAGAGTACTGTTTATGCCTGTTTTTTTCTAAAGCTGAGATGGCAGCCCAGTAGCTCCTCTCTGAAGAGTGTAGGGTTTGCTATTAATCACATGGCATCTTTGAGCTGCACATCAGTGATACTTATTTATCTATGGCCTGTTATTACATTGAAGACCCAGGAGAACCTCGTTTTTGCCACATTGTTTAAAAATTAAGCTGAGGTGAAGAGGGAATATGGGAAGCAATTCCTAAGATATCTAAGAGGATGTGAGAGTAAAATCTTCCTTCCAGTGATTAAGAGGCTTGTGATAGATAACTGGCAAACTGGCATACAAGCTCTAGACTCTGCTCTGGAGTTAAGAGAACCAGTTAACCAATCTCCTGCTAGACCTGAAGACCATAGCTTCTGCCAACAATGAATACGATGTCTTATGCTTCATGGGAATGTACCTGGATGAACAAAAGAACAAAAACTACCTGGAATACCAGCTTGTATATTGTTGGGAATTGGAAAAGCAGGCCCCAGGAGGAGGAAGACCCATTTAAAAAGCCTGTAAATAGACCTAACATCTGAAGACAATAAAGCAAGTCTTCCCATTGTCGTAGGTCCCAAAATCAGATACTTAAGAATTTGAATCTTCTACATTTGACAGAAGACTGCTTTTCTTCATTGGTATGTATACAAATAAATGTTTTGACATTATAAAAAAAAAACTAGAGGCCTGATGCATGACATTGGTGCACTGGGGGGCGGGGGGGGGGGTTCCCTCAGCCTGGCCTGTGCCCTCTCGCAGTCTGGGACCCCTTGGAGGATATCAGAGAGCCAGTTTCGACCTAATCCCACAGGCCAGGCCAAGGGACCCCACTGGGCAAGTTACCTTGCTTTACAAACATCATTTGTAAATCTTCACAAAAAATTCTCAAAATGAGTTTTACAACCTGCATCTAAAAAAATAAACACATAGCCCTCGCCAGGTGGCTCGGTTGGAGCATCATCCTATACATCAAAAAATTGCGGATTCTGTTCCCAATCAGGGCACATACCTAGGTTGCAGATTCAATCCCTGGTTGGGGCACATATAGAAAGCAACTGATCCATGTTTCTCTCTTACATCAATGTCTCTCTCTCTCCTCCTTCCTCTCTAAAGTCAATAAAAACATATCCTATCCTCGGGTGAGGATTAAAATCAATTAATTAATTAATTAATTAATTACATCAAGGATCACGATAACTTGTGCAAAGTCACAAATTTAATGCATTACCAATTGGCCTGGATATTGATTTCCCAAGCATTTTAGACATGTAAGAGTTTGCCTACTTTGTTGTTGTATACTCTAAGCTATTATTTCTTCAATTCTGCCAGAGCCAGAGTGACTCTACTCCCCAAGTTGGACTGCATGTGAAATACCATGTTCAGGCTGGGCATTACACACCCAGAAAAGAGTGACAATAGTCAGGGCCTGGTCAGAGATGGGATGGACTTCCTGTGTACTGAGTTTCTCACTATTGGCATTGTTCAAAGACCATTTTCAAGGAATGGAAATCATAGAAGAGATTTTAAATCATAGAAGAGAATAGACTAGATAATCCCTAAGGTCCCTTCCAATGTTGAGTTTCTATTATTTTATACTTAAACTAGAGGCCTGGTGCAGAAAATTTGTGCATGGGAGGGGTGTCCCTCAGCCCAGCCTGCACCATCTTGCAAGCCAGGACCCCTCAGGGGATGTCTGACTGCTGGTTTAGGCCCGATACCTGCATTGGGCCTAAACCGGCAGTCGGACATCCCTCTCGCAATCTGGGGATGCTAGCTCCTAACCACTCGCCTGCCTGCCTGCCTCATCGCCCTTAACCCCTCTGCCTGCCTGCCTGATTGGCCCTAACCACACGCCTGCTGCCTGATCACCCCTGTTTGCCTGTCTGCCTGATCACCCTTAACCACTATGCCTGCCTGCCGGATTGCCCCTAACTGCTCGTCTGCCTGCCTCATCACCCCTAACCACTCTGCCTGCCTGCCTGATGCCCCTAACTGCTCGCCTGCCTGCCTCAGTGCCCCTAACCATCTCTGCTTTGGCCCCCGCCATGGCGGCTTCATCCAGAAGGACGTCCGAAATGATGTCCGGAAGATCATTCGGCTGTCCAATCTAATTAACATATTATTCTTTTATTATTATAGATAGATGGCATCTGATGAACTTTATGCCAGTTACTAAATTTAACTTTCAGACTCAAATTACTAAGAGACACTTGCAATTTTGAAGAATAAAAATGGTAGAACAATTTTTATCAGGTTTAAGTATATAATTTTCTCCAAAGAGGGAAGAATCATGTGACCTCTCAAACTTCCATGCCAGTCTGTCTCAAGGTTATCATTTTAATCTATAAGACATGAATCTTTTACAAACAACAGCCTAATGACAAAACAACAGACTTTTGTTTTAGTGCTTAAGTGGGCAGAATGTTCATAATTCAATTATAAAAGGGAGGAAATAAATTTGTTAAAATTATTTCACATTTTATGAACTTGTAGTTACTCTTTTCAAAGAAGGCAGTGTATATACATATAATCACTGTTTTTGAAATATTTGAATTAACCTAGGTCATACGTTTCCCTTATAATAGAATAGTTTGATTTTATTGGGCAAAACATCTCATACACTTAATTTTGACTCAAGTTACTGTGCCAGGCTGGGGAAATATTTTAGAAATACAGATAGGTATCCTATTTAGGTTTTTTTAAAGGTGGCTTCAGTGTTTGTATAATATAATTATAGGTAACTATGGGAAACAAATTATCATTTGTTGTTGTTTATGATAAACTTTAGCACTCACTGAACCATTCTTTTAGCTTTACAACATACCACCTTCTCAGATTTCTCTTTCCCCTCTCAACTTGACCATGGCAGTATTTTTAATTTATTTATGGAGCTTGTTTATTTTGCTATTCTCATTGGTGGTAGGTATTGTAATGCCTGCTTTGTATTTCATGAAACCAGTATAGAGAAACATGAAGAGATTTATGCAAGGTCACAGAAGAATTCAGTGCTAGAGTCTGGAATTAAACAATGGAAATCATTTTTTCTTGTATATGTACATCAAATATTATTAGAATAAAGTCTGCATGATTTTTAATGAAAGCTTCATCTTTGTAATTCATATATGTCAATTTATTTTAAGCTCCTCCTTGAAAGGGCACCACATTCTGTACAAAATGAAAAGTTGTTTATTTGTGGTTAATAATTCTCAGGGGTCATCATGTGCTTGATAAACACATTATATACAGAATCACAAAAAGGCAATGTGACTTGAAACCTGAACTTTTTATCATTAAAACAGATGGGAAAACATCTGGTATATTCCGTACGTTAGAGCTACACAGCACTCCGATTAATGCCACAAAAGATATTGATTTCACAAAACTGGGTCAGGGACTAAATTTCAGGCAGTCATTAAGGTAAATTGTAAAAGGTTTAGACAATTGTGAAGGAAAAGTATTTTATAAAGAAAAACAAACATATGGAGTTCCTGTAAAATATGGCCTCAGTTCTTCCTTGCAATTCTTTGTGGTAAATATTTTCATTGTAAAGATGAGGACACTGAATTTCAAAGAGGTGATCTTGCCTAAGACAACAGGCAGAGTCAGGATGAAAACTCAGGTCTATCCCACTCCAATACCAATAGACCATACAGCCTCCTAAACATTTAAATACTACTTTCAAAACAAGGACTTTAGGGGGAAAAAATCAACCAAGAACTTACTTGTGGGAAAGAAGAAACTTATCAGAGCTCTCTGTGCAGAAATTTTTTCCAGAGATTGTCCATTAGGATTTTCACTGCTCCACATAATATACTCGCTTTCATTCACAGAATTTGAGAATCCTTAATAAAAAAGTGAAATTATTAATCCCAGCATATAAAGTATCTATAACTCTCTTTGGCCCCCAAAGTTAATAATGGAAAATATAAGAGCTAATAGATATTGTACTTACACCTCATAACAGCTTAGGTACTATAAATACTGATAACATCACAATGTTTAAACTATAGGCCAACATATTCCATTGTTGTGTTATAAAATGACTCACAACAGTGAACTTGACTCACAAACAGCACTGACATTCAGAGGTCCAATCAATTAACTATTTGTAAACAGTATTTTTTCTAACTAAATCAGACCCCATCACAGAAACTCTTGGAAACCATGTTGGCTTCTTTATTTACTGATAAAAATAAAGGCCTGAGGAGACACTGCAAAACCTTCCTATCCTTCTTTCTCACTACTTCAAACAACCTGCTTTTAGTTTCATTTGCATGATTCCCTCCCATATTAGAGGAAATGATATCTACCTTTGTTCCCATAACATGGATTTGTCCATATCATTAAATATTCTCCAATGCTATCTTTAATAACTTCACAGTATTTCATTATATGGCTCTACTACAACTAAGTAAAACATTCCCCTAAAAAAAGGATTTAGGTTGCTTAACATTTATTGGTATTATAAAGAACACTGCATAGAACTCACAACTACAAAGAACAGATTGGTGTTTGCCAGAGGTGAGGGGTTGGTGGAGGGAGAAATGGATGAAGGGAGCTAAAAGGAACAAACTTTTGATTATAAAATCATCATGTGATGTACAGCATGGTGACTATAGTTAACAATATTGTATTGCATATTTGAAAGTTGCTAAAATATAAATCTTAAAAATTTTAATCACAAGAAAAACATTCATAACTATGTATGGTAATGAATGTTAACTAGGCTTATTGTGGTGATCATTTCACAATATATACAAATACCAAATCAAATTATGTTGTACACCTGAAACTAATATGCTATATATGTCAATTAAACCTCAATTTTGAAAAAAAAATGCAATGATTATCACTGGAGCTATATATTTTTAAATATTCACGAAAAAATCCTTAGGTTAAATTCTTAAGGAATGACTCTTGACCTTAACCACATTACACTCCATCAAGGCTGCCCCTAGATACACTTCTACTAGTAGTGTGCACAAGTACCAGTTACCAGTATTCTTTTTTTTTAATTCTTTATTGTTTAAAGTATTACATGTGTCTCCTTTTTTCCCCATTGACCTCTCCCTGGCCACCCACCCCCGCCCAGTACATGCCCTCACCTCCCTAGTGTCTGTGTCCATTGGTTATGCTTATATGCATGCATACAAGTCCTTTGATTGATCTCTTACCCACCCCCCATCCCCCGCTGCCTTCCCTCTGAAGTTTGACAGTCTGTTCGATGCTTCTCTGTCTCTGGATTTATTTTTGTTCATCAGTTTATGTTGTTCATTATATTCTACAAATCATATGATATTTATCTTTCTCCAACTGGCTTATTTTCCTTAGCATACTCGTAATGCCCTCCAGGTCCATCCATGCTGTTGCAAATGGTAAGAGATCCTTCTTTTTTTACAGCAGAATAGTGTTCGTTCAATTGTGTAGGTGTACCACAGTTTTTTAATCCACTCATATGCTGATGGGTACTTAGGCTGTTTCCAAATCTTAGTTATGCCACCCTGAACATGCCCAATCTTGTCTGATCTCAGAAGCTAAGCAGGGTCAGGCCTGGTTAGTACTTGGATGGGAGTACCAGTATTCTTGCACCCTCACTTTTTTGTTGTTTGCCAGTTTGATGGGCAAATAAAACTGTCTCTTTTGTTTTAATTTACACTTTTTGTCATCAGTGAGTTTACATGTTTCATACATTTGTTTCAGAATAGAGAATTTAAATATTAATCTGCTACATATATTCAAATATTTTTAAGACAGTCAGAAACCTTTATATTTTTATGGTGTTTTTGGAAGTTTAAAATGTTTTATGCAATCAACTGTCTAAATATCTTCCTTTACTATTTCCTTCTTTTGAGTCATGTTTAGAAACATTCCATACCTTAATGTTTCCTTATATTTTCACTTTTTAAATTTACATTTTAATCCACCTAAAATGTATTTTGAAGTGTGTTATGAAGTAGGAATACATTGTTTTGCAGTTGTCCTAGTAACATTTATTAATTCCATTCTTTCCTACTTATGATATCACCATCATATTCTGTTTCTTGACTTTCTATTCTGTTCCACTAATCAGTCTGTTCATACACCAATATCACTATTATAATTTATCTTATACTGTTACATATTTTAATAACTTATCTGAAATCATTTCATTAGTCTTTATTGTCAAAATTTTATTCTCAATTCTGAAAAATCTTTTAGATGGACCTTAGAATCATTTTGTCAAGTCAAAAAAATCTTAGTAATATGTTATTGTAATTATGTTCACTTGTTTAACATTCATTCAAAACACATTTATTGTATGTATGTCTTATGTGCTAGGCACAAATTCAGTTAAATGTAGATTCATTTGGAGACCTTTGATAACTGTACAAAATTTTCTCACCCAAAAGTAGGTTTGTTTCTCCACTCATTCAAGTCTCCTTGAGTAAGTTTTATAGTTGCATTCATACAGGCCCTGTACCTTTCTTATTATGATTATTCTCATATGACATATATATTTTGTTGTTATGTGAATATGATCTATTTCACCACATTTTCTAGCTGATTCCTGCTGGTATATAAGAAAACTACTGGTTTGGGTTCATGTATTTTCTAGCTTACTATCTTATTTAAACTTTTGATAGCACTAACTGTTCTTCAGTTTCATTCTAGATCCATCCATATATATATAAAAGACTAAGCGACAGCCAACTGGCTGACCAGCTGATAGGTATGATGCACACTGACCACCAGGGGACAGATGCTCAATGCAGGAGCTGCCGAGCAACAGCAACTTTGCTGAGTGCCCTCTCGCACTCTGGGACCCCTCGAGGGATATCAGACTGCCAGTTTGAGCCTGATCCCCGCAGGCCAGGCTGAAGGACCCCACCTGCTGGAGGGACCCGCTCACTCCACAGATGCCCTTTGAGCCCTGGTGCCACCCCAGGTGCAGCTGGCTGGGGAAGGACTGCAGGAGGATGGCTCCAGGGCATGTCCAGCCCATCTCACCCAGTCCCACCCTGCCAGCCACCTTCTAATTAATTTCCTTTCAATGTGCACGAATCCGTGCACGAGGCCTCTAGTATAATCATATTATCACTAAATAGAAATGGTTTTGTCTCCTTTCTTTCCAATATTAACAGCTTATTTTGTTTTCTTCTCTCATTGCATTGCTTAAAACTTCTAAAACTATGTTTATCAATAGCTATGGAGATGAGCACACTCGAGTTAATAGTGCCTTTAAAGGAAATGTACTAGTGTTTCCTCTTTAAGTAACTTGGCTTCTGGCTTAAATGTGTAAAAAATAATTTTGTCTTCATGTGTAAAAAATAATTCAAAATGGATCAAAGAACTACATATAAGAACCAATACAATAAGTTACATAGAAGAAAATATAGGTACCAAACTTATGGACCTTGGTAATAGAGAACATTTTATGAACTTGACGCCAAAGGCAAGGGAAGTAAAGGCAAAAATAAATGAATGGGACTATATCAAACTAAAAAGCTTCTGCACAGCAAAATAAACTGACAAAACAAAGAGACAGCCAACTAGATAGAAGATGATATTTGTAAAAGTAGCTTTGACAAAGGTTTAATTTCCAAGATACAAAAAGAACTCATAAAACTCAACAACAAACAAACAAACAACCCAGTCAAAAAGTGGGCAGAGAACCTAAAAATAGACCTCTCCCAAGAAGACATATGAATAGTCAATAGATTTATGAAAAGATGTTCAAACTCAATGGCAATTAGAGAAATACAAATCAAAACTATAATGAGATACCACTTCATACCCATTAGAGTGGCCATTATTAACAAGACAAGCAACAACAAGTGTTGGAGAGGTATTTTGGGGGGAAAAAAAAGGGAATCCTCATTCACTGCTGGTGGAAATGTAGACTGATACAACCAATATGGAAAGCAGTCTGCGATTCCTCAAAAAATTAAGAATAGAGCAAAACCAGATAAAGACAACACAATGAAAGAGAATTACAGGCCAATATCTCTCATGAACATAGATGCCAAAATCTTCAACAAAATTCTAGCAAATCAGATCCAGCAGTACATCAGAAAGATAATACACCATGACCAAGTAGGAATTATCCCTGGTATGCAAGGATGGTACAATATCCGCAAATCAAGAAACATGATATATCACATAAAAAAACTGAGAAATAAAAATCACATAGTCATAACAATTGACACAGAAAAAGGATTTGACAAAATACAACACCCTTTCTTGATAAAAACTCAGCAAGGTGGGAATAGAAGGATCATACCTCAACATAATAAAACATAATATGACAAACATAATATGACAAACCCACAGCCAACATCATACTCAAAGAGCAAAAACTAAAACCATTTCCCCTAAGAACAGGAACAAGACAGGGATGCCCACTCTCACCACTCCTCTTCAACATAGTACTGGAAATACTAGCCATTGCAATCAGACAAGAAGAAGAAATAAAAGGCATCCAAATTGGAAAAGAAGAATTAAAACTGTCCTTATTCACAGATGACATGATACTGTACACAGAAAACCCTAAAGACTCCATCAAAAAATTATTAGACTTAATAAATGAATTTGGCAATGTAGCAAGATACAAAATTAATGCCAAGAAATCTATGGCATTTCTATACACCAATAATGAACTTACAGAAAGAGAGACTAAAAAAGCAATCCCATTTACCATCACAGCAAAAAAATTAAGATACCTAGGAATAAACTTAACTAAGGAAGTAAAAGACCTATACGCGGAAAACTACAGGACACTGTAAAAAGAGATAGAGGAAGACATAAACAGATGGTAGAACATACTGTGTTCATGGATTGGTGGAATCAACATCATTAAAATATCCATACTACCCAAAGAAATCTATTGATTCAATGTACTCCCCATTAAAATACCAATGGCATATTTCAAAGATCTAAAACAAAATCTCCAAAAATTCATCTGGAATAAAAAAAGACCCCAAATAGTAATTCTGAGAAAGAAGAGCAAAGTGGGTGGGATCTCCATACCAGATTTCAAGCTATATTACAAAGCCACTGTTCTCAAAACAGCCTGGTACTGGCACAAGAACTGACATATACATCAATGTAATAGAATAGAGAACCCAGAAATTGACCCAAGCCATTATGCTCAATTAATATTCGAAAAAGGAGGCATGAACATACAATGGAGTCAAAACAGTCTCTTCAATAAATGATATTGGGAAAATAGGACAGATACATGCAAAAAAAATGAAACTAGACCACCAACTTAAACCATACACAAAAATAAAATCAAAATGGATAAAAGACTTAAACATAAGATGGGAAACCATAAAAATACTAGAGGAATCCACAGGCAGCGAAATCTCAGACATATGCCAAAGCAATTTCTTCACCAATACTGCTCCTATGGCAATGGAAATTAAAGAAAAAATAAACAAATGGAACCACATCAAAATAAAAAGCTTTTGCACAGCAAAAGAAACCATCAACAAAGCAATAAGAAAGTCCACTGCATGGGAGAACATATTTGCCAATGTTATCACCGATAAGTGTTTATTCTCCAACATTTACAGGGAACTCATACAACTTAACAAAAGAAAGATAAACAACCCAATCAAAAAATGGGCAATGGACCTAAATAGATACTTTTCGAAAGAAGACAGAAGGAAGGCCAAGAGACACATGAAGACATGCTCACAGTCACTAATCATCCGAGAGATGCAAATCAAAATGACAATGTGATACCATCTCACACCTGTCAGAATGGGTATCATCAACAAATCTACAAATGACAAGTGGTGAGAATGCAGAGAAAAAGGAACCCTCGTGCACTGCTGGTGGGAATGCAGACTGGTGCAGCCACTGTGGAGAACAGTATGGAGTTTCCTCAAAAAACTAAAAATGGAACTCCCATTTGACCCAGTGATCCTACTTCTAGGAATATATCCCAAGAAACTAAAAACACGAATCAGAAAGGATATATGCACCCCTATGCTCATAGCAGCACAATTCACCATAGCTAAGATTTGGAAACAGCCTAAGTGCCCATCAGCAGATGAGTGGATTAAAAAACGGTGGTACATCTACACAATGGAATACTACACTGTGGTAAACAAGGAGTTCTTACCATTTGCAATAGCATGGGTGCAATGGGAGAGCATTATGCTAAGTGAAATAAGCCAGTCAGAGAAAGATAAATATCACATGATCTCACTCATTTGTGGAATATAATGAACAACATAAACTGATGAACAAAAACAGATCCAAAGACAGAGAAACATTGATCAAACCATCAAACCTCAGAGGGAAGGTAGGGGAGGGTGGGTGTAAGGGGGAGAGATCAACCAAAGGACTTGTATGCATGCATATAAGCCTAACCAATGGACACGGACAACAGGGGGGTGAGGGCATGAGTGGGGGGATGGGAGGGTAATGGGGGAATAAGGACACATATGGAACACCTTAATCAATAAAGAAATTAAAAAAGAAAAAAAAAAAGAGCCGAGACCGGTTTGGCTCAGTGGATAGAGCGTCGGCCTTTGGACTGAAGGGTCCCGGGTTCGATTCCGGTCAAGGGCATATACCGTGGTTGCGGGCACATCCCCAGTAGGGGGTGCGCAAGAGGCAGCTGATCGATGTTTCTCTATCATAGATGTTTCTAACTCTCTAAACTCTCTATCCCTCTCTCTTCCTCTCTGTAATAAAATCAATAAAATATATTAAAAAAAAAAAAAGAGCTACCATATGACCCAGCAATCCCTCTCTTGGGTATATATCCTAAAACCTTGAAACCATGTATTCACAAAGATATATGCACCACTATGTTCACTGCAGCATTATTCACAGTGGCCAAGACATGGAAACAACAAAAGTGTCCTGCAATAGAGGACTAGATAAAGATGCGGTACATATGCACAATGGAATTCTAATCTGCCATAAGAAATAATGAAATAGCACCATTTGCTACAACGTGGATGGACCTTGAGCACATTATGGTAAGTGAAATCAGTCCAAAAAAGCTAAGAACCATATGAGTTCACTCATATGTGGGATATAAAACTGAAACTCATAAACACAGGTAACAGTATGGTGATTAGCAGAGTGAAGGGGTCGGGAGGGAGAAGGGAGTTTTAATATATGATGATGGGAGAAGATATGACTTTGGGCAGTGGGAACACAGTGCAATATATAGATCTTGTAACATAGAAACCCACACCTGAAACCTACATGTTAATGTTGACCAATGTTACCCTAATAAATTTTTTTTAAAAAGTAAAGACTGAAAATCTAACTACATTTCAAAGAGGAAAAAAAATACTGAAATTTGCAGCTTTCATGGATATGAGACCTGTGCAATCTGCTGAGTCTGGTTCCTAGAAGGGCCCCAAATTTGTTTTAATATTCTTGAGATTCTTAACAAATTTTGTACAAGAAACCCAGCATTTCCATTTTGCAAATTATGCTGCCAACCCTGATCTGTAGCAAGGTCTCTTAGAGGAAGAATAGTATTAAAGAAAGGGTAGGAGACAGATGGGAGTAATGGCTAATGTTATCAGCTTGGAAAGGAGTCTGCTGGGGCTTTAGTAAGTTGAAGGTCTACCTGGACTCTACCATTTCTGAGCTTTGGCCTTTAATAGACTTTAATTTGCATCCTGGCTCTGCTACATGCTAGCTGGTGAACTTGGACAACTCAGTAAAGTTCTCTACCTCAGTTTACTCATCTGCAAATTGGGGATAATATTTATTTTGGAGTATTGTAAGGATTAAATGAAGTCATACATGAAGTGCTTAGTATAATGTAAAAGAAGTAAATATTTGTCACATATCTTTCATTGTTTATTTTGTAGGCATTTAATTTTCATTTTTATTCCCAAAACATTACTTGGAATTTTATGATCAAATATACCAAGACATTTCTACTTTTAATCTCCTCTCTATCCTGTGAGTTTTTTTTTTTGTTTTATTGTTTGTAAGTTTTTAAATTTAATAACATTACTTTGTTCCCAGAATATTTACTTTTATAAATAATTATCTTAATAGCAAATATGACTCGTTTTCCACTTATAACTTTGCTACAGTTTCCTTTTAAGATAAATATTTATATAAAAATGTGAGGCAGTTTTTTTAAAAAAATATAAATAACCAGTAGCATTAAGATAACCAAGAGTTGTGAAAGTCTTATACAAATGACTGAGGCAGGGGAAAGATCCATCTAGTGAAATCTCCTCAATTTTTAGATATGGCAATTGAAGCCTGAAGAGGTAAAGTGACTTATAAAAGGTTACACACACACATAAAGTCAGAAGCAGAATCAAGACAACTTGGGTCCCCTAACTGCTAGTTTAGGGCTCCTTCAACTACACCAAATACAAAAATGACTAAAGCAAGAGCAAGCTTAGTGCTTAATGAGGTACATGGAAGGCAGGCAGACCTATCTATGTTTACTGCTTCATTCATTCTCCAGAGATAAGACAGAAATAAAGTGTTCTAATATAATGATACAGAAACTAGTCATCTGGTTTTTCCATAAAGCCAAAGCATTCTGAAAATATTACCTATTAGTCGATCTTTATTTCTCCTTTTTTAAAAATCTCCTCAAAAAAGATATGCAATAAAGACTGACCCAATAGGCTACAGAGAATTGGTGGAGAAGGTAGATCAAACTCCCAGTTCCCAGTCTGCTCATTTCCTCATCCCATGTGCCACTAGTCTATATGTCTTCTGGGTAAATATAAGCTGAAAAGCAATGTGGCTTGGTAGTCCAAATGACAATACAAACTGGAGCTATCTCAGAGTTACCTCAGGTCCCTCAACCTCAATTCACCTTGGTGACATTAAATCTAAAAGAACTCAGAAGAGTCTAGGAAAGAGAAAGGGAAATTTAGCTCTAGGACTATATCCCTGCTTTCACCAGGGTCATGGCCAAATTATGTTATCTCTCAGTGTATGTTAGTATGTTAAGCTTGTTATAACAAAGCACCATAAACTGGTTGGCTTAAAGCAACAGAAATGTATTGTCTCACAATTCTGTAATCTATAAATCCAAAATAAGAATGTTAACAGGTTGGTTAGCTTTTGAAGGCTATGAAGGAACGCTTCCTTCCTTGGCCTAAAGATGACTATCTTCTCCCTGTGTCTATGCATATAAATATCTACCTCTGTATCCAACTTTCCCCCTTTTATAAGAATACCACTCATATCGTTTTATAAGAATACCAGCCATATTGGATTAGGTCCCACCTCATTTTAACTTGATTACCACTATAAAGGTCTAATCTCCAAATAAGGTCATATTCTGAGGTAATGGGGGTTAAAACTACAATTTTTTGTGGGGGACACAACTCAACCCATAACACCATAAGTTATCATTTTATATGAAAAATGAAATGTAATTCATCCAGTCATGTATTAACTCCTGATAATTTAGGAAATCTGACAATATAGAGAATGAATCGTGGATTATTTCTGGATGGGGGAGAAATGTTAAACTTATATTGAAAAAATTCTCATGTAAATAAATCTTACTGAATAACAGTATCTTCTTTTTGTAAGAGTTCTATTTAAACTAGAAGTATAAAATGAAAAATTCATGTACTAAAATAATGTATAATTTATAGATTCATATTTTAACTTACATTTTTAGAGAATGAGAACGCTCTGTTTGTAAGGCATTCAATTGTATTTGTAACTAATATTTACAAATATAGTAAAAGTAATTCAGAAATACTTTGGTATTTTAGATGAATAGTAGAAAAATCTGAATTTAATTTAAAGTAATATGGTTTGTAAATGTTCATTTAGATGTTTCTTAAAAATATTTTTGAAGAGAAGAAATCATATTTTCTAACTTATTTAATTTGGTTGAATAAAATAATACATAGCATATACTTTATTTAACTTTCAATTCCACCCCTCACAAAAAGTTATAAACCCAAATAGTTGTGATATAGTATATAGAGATTTCTGTTTCTTTTACTTATAATTCCTCTGCCCAATTTTTGCCTCCTTCTTTGACTGTGGGAGTACCTTGGTTGGGGGATGGAAGACCTCTTGGGAGAACAGGGAGAGAGAAGTCACTGAGTCACAAGTGGAGATGATGGAATGTCTTTGGGCTTGAGGTTGGAGTTTGGAGTGAGGAAGACTGAGAAAGCCAAGGATTTTAAGCAGATGCAGAGATAGAATACCATTACAAGGGGGTTCAGAGGGAAGACAGACTATAAGGCAGAGGTAAGGTAGAGTAGGCCCTTTTTAGAATGCCATCTTGAAGCTAAGGAGAGCAAGGAAAGGAAAAGTATTTCTTGGGGGATGGGCAAGAAAGAGTTGTAGGAGGAGTTGGGAAAGACTTTGAGTGAAGACAATGAGGCAACAAAACCATTGAACAGAAGGAGGAAAAAACTTTTTGGGGAAAAGCAAAGAGTATCTTTTAATAGTAAGGGAGGAGAAACCTTTGAGTGTGAAGAAGGGGAACCTTTATAGGGCTGAAAGAGGAAACTGAAAGGAGGTGAGTGAAGGCCTAGAAAAGGGTAAAGAAGGATTTTCACTGAGGGAGGGAAGGCTTTGGTGAAGATAAGTTAGTCAGAGAAGGAAAGAGAATGAAGGCATTTTTAAGGGAACATAAGGGAGTGAAAACTTTTGAGTGAGGGTAGTAAAGGGTTTTGTGAGATAAGGAAGAAGGCTTTTGCCGAAACCAGTTTGGCTCAGTGGATAGAGCGTCGGCCTGCGGACTCAAGGGTCCCAGGTTCGATTCCGGTCAAGGGCATGTACCTTGGTTGCGGGCACATCCCCAGTGGGGGGTGTGCAAGAGGCAGCTGATCGATGTTTCTCTCTCATCGACGTTTCTAACTCTCTATCCCTATCTCTTCCTCTCTGTAAAAATCACTAAAAAAAAATATTTAAAAAAAAGAAGGCTTTTGAGTAACTGGAGACAATGCCTGTAATGTGAGCAAAGGACAGTCATTGTGGGGATGTAAAGAATGAAGGAACCTTGACTGAAGATTAAGAAGAACTTCTGGAGTATTGATTAGGGAGGGAAGGCATTCAAGGGTAAGAGAGAGAAGGTATTTGTGAAGTACAGTGACAAAGGGAAGGCATTTGTGAGCATAAATAAATGAGGCTAGTTCTTTGAGAACAGAGGTGAGTGAGTAGATGAGTTGACGGAAGGAGGCCTTTCAGGGAGGAATTGAAAGAGGGAAGTCAATTGTGAGGGCAGAGGATACAGGGAAGGCATCCATGAAAAAAAGGGAAGACCTTTGTGAGGGGAAGTGAACAAAAAAAGGGAGGTGATGGAGAAACAAATTTTATAGTTGAGGTAAGGGGGATTAGCAAGGTAAGGTTAGAGCAGAAGAGCATTAAAAGAGGAGATGATGGAAGTTAGTACTCTGAGTGGTGAGGTGAGGGAGGTTAGTATTATATGATGAGAGATAATGAAAAGAAGGCCTTAGGAGAAATGAGGGAGGGAAGTCATTCATAAGTGGAGAAAAAGGCCTTTATGAGAGTTTGTGAGAGGATTTAGTAATAGTTTATGAAAGGGGGTTAGGGAGGGAAGACCTTTCAGCGAAAACCTCTAACAAGTAAATCAAAACCTCCTAACAAAGAAAAGTCCAGGTGCAGATGGCTTTACTGATTATTTCTACCAAATATTTAAAGAAGAATTAACACACCAATCCTTCTCAAATTCTTCCAAAAACTAGAGAACAAAGATAGTGGTGTATGTAAAACCCAGTACTCGCCGCTTCCCACAACAACATCAAAATTACAGCTAAAATACAGAAAAACCATAATTCAGAACTGCCTGAAATCTGGCTGAATGGAAGTCCTACAAGTAAAGAAGTAAAGAAGAGAGCACATTGAGACTAGTAGGAGGGGCAGAGGCACTGAATGGGCTGGTCTGACACCCCTGTGTTGCATGTTTTTAATCAGTAGGGATTTCTCAGCTTCTGAGGTCTTCCATGAGGAGCAAGGGTCCCAGCCCCACATCAGAGCCCAGAGATCCAGAACTGGAAAGAGAAGTCCCTGTAACTTCAGGCTGTATAAACCAGTGGGGACTGTGGCTGAGTAACATGGAGACCCAGGCAGTTCTTCTAAAAGGATGGCATGAGCTTGCATGGACTCACTCCCTGTGAGCTCCAGTGTGGGAACAGTGGTTTGGGGGGATCTAGGAACATATTGGGAGGAACTGGATTATCTGGCATCTGAGCAAGAACTTGGGGGCAGCTTTCTCCAAGACAGGGTTGCTCTCAGGGGGCATTATTCCTATGCTGAGACCTCCCCCATTGCAGAGCTAACTGGCAGCCATATCTGAGTTCCCATCAGCCTGGCTTACACTGCTTGTTCTGCCCTGGTGATTCATTGAGACCCTTCCCCATTCAATTTTCAAGCCCACCAAAGCTATGTTTAGTGGCTTTTCCATATGAATGGCCTGTCCTTACTCAATCTTCAGACTTTCCTAAAATCTCTCAGACAAGCAGCAGCTGGCATCAGCATGCCCCATACCTATCGATAAGAGGCCAAGACCCGGCACTAGCGCCAGCCTGCCTTGCTGCACAGCTTGGCCTCACCTGACACTTCCAAGCCCAAGGACTGTCTGTATACTGAATAATAAATCTGATAAATAGAGCACCTGAATTAATCTGAAAAGTAGCCATATTATTTTAAATCTTAGAACACATATACTTATGTGAATAGAGGGCTAAGTTTTTCTTAAAGTTTCCTTTTCAAGGGAGCAGTAAACATGCTTCACGGACCCTGATATTCCAAAGCAGAAAATTCTCCAACTCCCTCTGTCTTCTACAGCCAGCAAAACAAAAGGGGCGGGGGAGATGTGGGAAAGCATGGGACCTGGTTGAAAAGTCTGTAAGGAGGATTCTCTGAAAGGTCAGAGGCTTCTGGAGGACCTTGCCAAAGGTGGCAGACGCTGCCTTGACTTTTCCAAACAAGTCCAAACTCCTGAGTGTTTTACTAGAATCTTTATGTTTAGACTTCAAAACGTCCTTGTTTGAAAGACACTACAGATGCAGGTGCTTTCTCAAGGATGCTTACCCTGCTGATTGTATCTAGAGGTTAATTTTAGTTCAAGCTGTTGTGACAATAAAAGCCTAAGGAGGCAGGCAAACAGGGCTTTTTGCTCCTAAAGCAAAACAGCCCCTTATCCTTCTCTTTCACAGAAACATGTGTCAGAGTAATCATTCATCTGTCATCCAGGGTCTGCCATGCAGCCCTGGCAGATGAGCACACAATAGAGTATACAGATGTCATAATGTTGCTCACCTGAACTTTATATGTTATTAACCAGAATTAGTACAATATATTTAATAAAAACAAAAATAAAAAATAGAATGTTATATTCTATTGGTCAAAGAACTTGAATACACATTTCTCCAAAGAAGACATACAAAAGTCCAAAAGCACATGAAAAAATGCTCAAGAGCATGAGACATTTTACTAATGAAAATCTTAAGCCGCCACTTCATATCTGCTAGGATGGTGAAAATTAAAAAAATGGGAAGGTCATAGCAAATGTTGATAAAACTGGGATCCTCATACATTATTGGTGACAATGTAAAATGGTTTACTCACACTGGTAAACAGTTTAGGACTTCCTCAAAAAAATTCACCATGTAATTCCCATATGACCCAGCATTTCCACTTCTAGGTATATACTCAAAGAATTGAAAACATGTTGGCACAAATTGTAAATGAATAGTCACAGAGGTAATATTCATAATAGTCAACAACTGGAAACAACCCAAATGTCCATTAGGTGATAAATGGATAAACAAAATGCAGTACAGCCATACAATGGAATATTTTTCACCCATAAAAAGGATGAAGTACTGATACAAACTACAACATGGCTAAGTCTCAAAACCAGTATGCTAAGTAAACAAGCCAGACACAAAAGGACAAATAGTATATGTTACCATTTCTATGAAATGTCCACAGACTAGCTCAATCCATAGAGACAGAATGGAGTTTGGGGGTGACCAGGGATTAGAAAATGGGGAGGAACCACATTATTAATGGGTGTGGATTTTCATTTGGAGTTATGAAAATATTTTGGAACCAAAGAGAGGTGGTAGCCACCGAATTGTCCACTGTAAAATGGTTACATTTATATTCCATAAATTTCACCTCAATTTTTCTAAAAAGGCGGGCAGTGAGGGAGGTCAGTGTTTGGTGAGGTAAAGTTGAGGACAGAAGGGCTTTCTGTGGGGAGTGAGTATGGTTATGAAGGGAGATTGGGTGAGAGAGGCCTGTAGAGGGGGGAGGGCAGGCTTGTGGGTGGCTGCTATGGGGCCCCTGGGCACCCCTGCCCTGGTGGCCTCCCCAGAGAGGTTACTCACTGAAACCCAAATGGTAGCACAGCAGCGTCATGAGAAGGATGGTGAGCAGGAAAAGGACCAAGCGATTTTCGGCCCACATGTTCATCAGAGACTTGCGCCTATCAGCTCTGAGGCCGCGCAGGGACGCCTGTCCGCTGGGCTGAGGTGTGGCAGCCATGATGGGATGGCGCCCACGATCGGTGCTGCTGCTGAGATGCGACCCCACCACCGGGTTTTCGGCAGCATAGGACTCATCACATCTGACCAGCCTTATGCGCGTCCCTTTCAAAGCCTTGGTCCTCGGCCTGGTCTTCCCTCTCGAGCATCTCCCTTCTGAAGGCATGGCTCCGCGTCTGACTAGCTCAGACGATGCCTCCCTGCCAACAGCCCTCCACGCAACAAGCGCCGGGCGCTGACGCATGCGTGGTACCCCCTGCGCAGCACATGCCAGCCTTTAGGCCCCGCCCCTTTTTAACGGCCAGCAGGATATCTGGTGCCCCCTCTCCCACTCAGGGCCTGGCCTTTCTAGTGCTTGTTAATTGTTGAATGAATGAATAGGGCCTGATGACTGTGCCAGGATCAAGGCAGTTTGTCAGAGATCAACAAAATGGATAAATGGAATTCAGACTCCAGCTTTGACTGTTAATTCCTACTCAGATTCAGTCCTATGAAAGGCACCGTAGTATCTATGGTCACTACAGTTGCTCACTACAGTATCCACTAGCCAAATATGTCTGCTTAAATGTACATTTTAATTAATAAAAAGTACACGGAATTAAGAAATCAGTTCCTTAGTCACAGTAGCCATATATCCAGTGCTCAATATCTATATAAATATATATAGATATAGATATAGATATAGATATAGATATAGATATAGATATAGATATAGATATAGATATAGATATAGATATAGATATAGATAGAGATAGAGATAGAGATATATAGATATAGATATAGATATAGATATAGATATAGATATAGATATAGATATGATATAGATATAGATATAGATATAGATATAGATATAGATATAGATATAGATATAGATATAGATATAGATATAGATAAACAGACATAGAGATAGATAGATAGATAGAGGCAGATATATAGATATAGATATATAGTTATATATAGATTTAGATAAATATAGATATAGATACAGATATAGATATCTATGTCATGGTGCCCATGTTTGACAGTGCAAATATGAAGCATTTTCATCACAGCAGAAAGTTGTAAGGGGCAGTGCTGGATGTGCACAGTGACTATAGTGAATAGGGTAGATATTTAATAGGTTGTTACACTGTAGTAGGAGCTTTCAAGTGGAACAAATGGCATTTGCCTTCAGAGACATTAAGGTTGCGTTACACTCTTTACATAGGAAACATGAAAACAAAGAGTGTGTGAGGAACACTAATGAATGACATAGATGGATTCCCATCATTTGCCACTAATGAATTGGATTATCCTAAATGCCTTCCTCTTGCTGGGCCTCAGTATTGCATGTGTAAATGAGAGAATAAGCATTGTCTCTAAGACCCCTTCTTGCTCTAAATTCTGACCCATAAGCAAAATCTCATTAAATGGCTTGGTTTGACCCAGCTGGTTAAGTGTTGACCTTTGAACCAGGAGGTCACAGTTCAATTTCCAGTCAGGAAACATGCCTGGGTTGTGGGCTCGATCCCCAGTGGGAGATGTGCAGGAGGCAGCAGATCAATGATTCTCTCTCATCACTGGTGTTTCTATATCTCGCTACTTCTCCCTTCCTCCCAGAAATAAATAAAAATATTTTTAAAGAAAAAATTGCTTGGTTTGGGCATGCCTGCAAAGGGATGCTGTAAGTGGTGCTGGCATACTTGCTAACCTACCTCATTCTAATTTTCAAGGGATGTGAAAACTACCCTCATCAACTGCATTTCCAGCCTTGTTCTTACTACATTTTACTCTGGCTTTCAAAATGTCTTTCTACTAATTTTTATTATATTGTTCTTTCCAATGTTAATAGGTATTCCACAGGGGGGTTGGGGGGGAAAGAAAGGTTTCCTATAAAAATAATTCTTAAAACTTAGCACACTCAACCCCACCCCATGCTCACATGCAGGAGCAATTAATAATGCTCTTTAGTTTTTTAAAGGATGTGACCAAAAGCAAACTGCTTTTCTATTTTCTTTATATTTTAAGTGAGTTTGGGTTTTTTTTTTGTTTTGTTTTGTTTTGTTTGCCTCAGCTTTTCTTTAATTTGACCAGAAGATGCCTGTCCCACAAAATACTATTAACTGCTTCTTGAAACCGCTGCTTGGAACTTGTGAAGTGTCTGAGGTTTTACTCTGTGAGTTACGAGGTAACCTGACACAGTTTCACAGATTCTAGCAGAGTTTGCAAGACTATAGGGTCAAAGAAAAATAACAAAAGTTCTCCTGAGACATGCAGAAACTCGAGAGACTTATAAACAATTGCCACCCAATAGCAACCTTCTTCATGTCAGACCACCTCATGGGTTGCATTCTCTGATCCTTTGTGTCCCCTTCTGCAAAATACAGGCTCTGGACAGACTGATTGTGAAGATTCCTTCCAGATCTGGCTTGCTATGTCTAGTAATTGACTATAGCATTTGTGTTTGCTATAAAGGCTAGGCATGGCAGTTCTACAACAGTGCAATATTCCTGAGGAATCCATATCATACCACTAGAAACCAAAATTTTAACAAGAATTCAGGTGGACAAAATTTCTGAGATCATGACTGAGCACTGGTTTATACAACAGTAAATGGCTGAAGTTGAGCTTCTTACTGATTAACCCTCCCTGGGTTCCTCACTGCCCTGGAAACTGTCCCTTCACTTCCAGGTGAAGAGAAGGGTTCAATAAACTCCTTGGATTCTTTGTTACCCCAGATCATGTTTTTAATGCTTGTGTTAAACCTCCCCTCTTTTGAAGCTTACATTATCTGATTATAGCAACTGCTTCATTTTCTGCATTTCAAGGGCCTACTAAATTCCAGAAAGTTCTATCCTCTTCTTTCATATTTTAGCATCTGAATTTCTGACTTCCCTTCCATCACAACTCTTGGTCATTATCTTTGGAATGAAACTGGCTGCATGGCTCCTTCACATTCCAATTTTCAAATTCCAAGACCACAGAAGCATGTATCCTCCTCAAATTCTTTACAACATTTGAAACTATTAACCTTCCTCTTTCCCTGAGAAAAGCTATGTATCCCTATTGTACTGTAAACTCTATGAAAGCAGAGATCTTGTTTGCCTTGTATATTGATATGTTTTTAGTGTCTAAACAGTGAGTGGCACATAGTATCCTCTGACTAAAAATATTTTAATGGATAATTGCTATGACAAAGCAGGATTCTCATGTCCTTCTAATCCTCATCCTATTGGCTAAATGCAGGCATTCCCCAAGATTTAGCACACTACTGCCTACTATTTGTGTTCTCTAGTCCTCCCCTCCCCCCAACTCCAGTGATATATTAATTCCCATTTCTTCACAGATCACCACTATGTCAATGATGCTTTCCTATTTAAATATCTAGCCTCATCCCTGTCCACTGCCTCAAGCTGGAGATCAACCAAGCAAGTTCAATGATCTTGCTTCTAGGAGAACAAAATGAAATAATTCGGAGGCCCTGGGCTCAGGGAGCTCCAGTCTAGTGTGAGAAGAGGCATGTAAAATACAATGTGATGACTGATCTTAAAAACAAATGTATGAACACAGAGCTGCAGGAACACAGAGGAAAGGGCAAATAATTCTGCCTAAACTCAGTGAAAGCTACTGAGAAATGATATTTAATTTGGCCTTTGAAGATTGAATGGAAAATGT
The DNA here is from genome assembly GCF_027574615.1 of Eptesicus fuscus. Lineage (NCBI taxonomy): Eukaryota > Metazoa > Chordata > Mammalia > Chiroptera > Vespertilionidae > Eptesicus > Eptesicus fuscus. The sequence continues at coordinate 95,655,083 of NC_072473.1, forward strand.
CCTGGCAAAAAAGATGTGAAAGGTATTTTTCATGGTGGAGGCTTAAGAAAGACTTAGAGGAATGAAAAGATATAATAGAGCCTGGGCAATGTTACACAGTGGTTAAGCTTTAGAGAGAGGAAGGGGGAGGGAGATAGAAATATTGATCAGCTTTATCCTGCATGTCCTCTACTGGGGATTGAGCCTTAAACCTGGGCATTGAACCAGTGACTTGGTCCATGGGATGATGCACAACCAACTGAGCCACACTGGCTGGTCCTCAGCCTTAGATCTTGTATCTTTTCCTCATTCGTATGTTATAGTCATGCCCAACTTACCCAGACTCACAGTGTTCTCTCTTGCCTTTGCATATGCTTTCCCTTCCTTTCTCCTTGGCTAACTCCTCCTCTTCCTCCATCAGGTCTCAGCTTAAATATTATTTCTTCAGCAGACCTTACCTGAACCCCAAACCAGAGTATATCCTCTTCTCATACTTCCCTATAAAGTTAGGTGTTGTTGTTTTTAATACATCTCTATTGATTCCAGAGAGGAAGGGAGAGGGAGAGAGAGACAGAAACATCAATGATGAGAGAAAACCATATATCGGCGGCCTCCCACACAACCCCCACTGGGGACTGAGCCCGCAACCTGGGCCTATGCCCCCAACTGGAATCAAACCTGGGACCCTTCAGCCCGCAGGCTGACACTCTATCCACTGAACCAAACTGGCCAGGGCAAGGTTAGGTTTAATATCATTAATCATATGGTGCTTGAAAGTGAAAAATAGAATTCATAGTTAATTCAGACAAAGAAAAAGACATGCTGAATGTTTACCACTTCCTCCACTCATTGTTTGGGAGTTTTTGCAACACTGGATGGCTTAACTTAGCCATCAGTCTTCCTGGTGACTTTTCTTTGTTTACATTGAGTTGGAATTCCTCTGTTAAACAAACATGCTTCTAAGCCTTGTGTCCAATTTTATCACCCTATCAACAAGGTGTGATTGTTTTTCTTTATCTAGAATTGGCATGGGACCAGCTGCCATCTCAACTTGAGCTTCCAAATTGCTGTGTCAGGGGAAGAGAGTGTGGAGAAACACACCACCCTGGCTCTTCAGTGCTTTGGCCCAGCAAGGACACATATCCTTTCTATTTCTATCCACTTCACTGGCCAAAGGAAGTTATGGAGCCATACTTCATTCATTGGAGGCCTGTGCCTGGAAGGAAAAAAGAACCAGAAAACTTGGCAAGCCCTAAAAATGTCTAAAACCAGATTTATTACTAACAGCTATTCTTTATTTAAGATGAGCCATGTGCTGGACACCATGGTAAGCACATTACACTAATTCTCCTAACAAGTCTCAGGTAAGTGTTAATATCTCCATTTTGGGGGGAAACTAAGGTTCAGAGAGATTTGTGACTTGTTTGAGGCTGCTATAGGTGATATTTAAGCTGGGTTGAACCTTTGTCAATGAACTGGCAGTTAGTGCTACCCCTCTTCCCACACATACTTGACAGATGAGCCTGACACTTCTGTTAATCAATACTCCATTGCCTACACTACACTATAGTACTCAATGCCCTTCCAGAATTCTGTGCTTTTAAATCTATGATGCCCTTGGCCTAATGAAAGTGTGAAAAGTGCATTTTTGGAAAACTCTGGTTCACATCTTATGATCCAATTAAAATAAAAATCCCTCTGTGAAACTTCTCTTGACTTCCTCTCACAGGATTCATTGTTCCAGGCTCAGCTACACAAAGCTAAAGTTCCTACCAGGGCACTCATCACATGGTTTTATTATTATCTTGTAAGCATGATATTTCTTCCACTAGACTGTGTCTCCTTGAGCAAGACAGCCACATCCCATTTCTCTCTGTATTCAGAGGTCAGAGGCAGAATAGCTTAAATAGAGCCAATATTGATTATACATATGTGTCACACACAGGTCTAAGTGCTTTATATATGTTCCCTAATTTCACTCTCATACCATCTCTGGTATAAGGTAGGTGCTATTATTAACATCATGCATTTTACTGATGAGGAAATTTAATGTAAAGTATGTTTAAATAACTTGTCTCATAGTTAGTAAATAGCTGTGCTGGGATTAGAACTCAGGCACTCTAACCCCAGAGCCTAAGGATGCTTAGCCACTATGCTACTGCTAAAAACTTCTTTCAGCTAATACACATCTCAGTCCTTTAGTTGTAAGTTGTGTATTTCCTAAAAATAGGAACACTCTCTTACATAATCACAGTACAATTATCAAAATTGGGAAATTAGCATTATCTTATGTAATCAACAGACTTCATTTCTAGCCTATTTTCTTAGTAATGTTCTTTATAACAAAAGACAACAAAATTTTATTTTTTAAAAATATTTTTATTGATTTCAGAGAGGAAGGGCGAGGGAGAGATAGAAACAGCAATGATGAGAGAGAATCATCAATCGGCTGCCTCCTGCATGCCCCTGGGGATAGAGCCTGCAACCTGGGCATGTTCCTTGACAAGGAATCGAACCTTTTCCTCTTGGTTCATAAGTCAATGCTCAACCACTAATCCATACCGGCCAGGCAACAACAAAATTTTCTGGTTCAACATTTGGTCCAGAATCACATGTTTCATTTAACTGTCATGTCTTTTTAGTATCCTTTGATCAGAAAAATTTCCTCAGCATTTCTTGGTCTTTTATAACCTTAATAACTGTGAAGAGTACAAACCATTTATTTTGTATAATGTGCATCAATTTGAAGTTGTCTGATGTTTCCACACAATTAATTAGATTTATCTTATTAATATTTTTAGCAGGAACACTAAATGTGTTGTGCCTTTCTCGTTGCATCATATGCAGATGCACATGATATCTATTTGTACTATAATTACTTTTTATTATAGGATCTGAGAGAGAAACATCAATTTTTGTTGTTCCACTTACGCATTCATTGGTTGATTCTATGTGCCATGACTGGAGATCAAACCCATAACCTTAGAGTATTGGATGATGCTTTAACCCAGTGGTTGGCAAACTCATTAGTCAACAGAGCCAAATATCAACAGTACAACGATTGAAATTTCTTTTGAGAGCCAAATTTTTTAAACTTCAACTAACTTCTTCTAACGCCACTTCTTCAAAATAGACTTGCCCAGGCCGTGGTATTTTGTGGAAGAGCCACACTCAAGGAGCCAAAGAGCCGCATGTAGCTCACGAGCCGCAGTTTGTGGACCACGGCTCTAACCAACTGAGCTTCATGGCCAGGGACTGTAATTATCTTTTTTAAAAATTCTATTTTTAATTACAGTTTATGTACGTTTATGTACAATATTATATTAGTTTCAGGTGTACAACCCAGTGTTCAGACATTTATATTACTTACAAATATATCTAGTACCGATCTGACACCATACATAGTTATTGCAATGTTGTTGATTATATTCCCTATGCTGTACTTTACATTCCCATGACGATTCTGTAACCAACACTTTGTACTTCTTTTTTTAAATAATTTTTTATTGTTCAGATTATTACAATTGTTCCTCTTTTTTCCCCCCATAGCTCCTCTCCACCCGGTTCCCACCCCACCCCATGCCCTTACCCCCCCCCCCAGCACTGTCCTCATCCGTAGGTGTAAGATTTTTGTCCAATCTTTTCCCGCTCTCCCCTACACTCCCTTCCCCCCAAGAATTGTCACTCCACTCCCTTTCTATGCCCCTGATTCTATTATAGTCAACAGTTTATTCTGTTAATCGGATTTTTTTATTCACTTGATTTTTAGATTCACTTATTGATAGATATGTATTTGTTGTCACTTTGTTGTTCATGATTTTTATCTTTACCTTTTTCTTCTTCTTCCTCTTCTAAAAAAATACCCTTCAGCATTTCATATAATACTGATTTGGTGGTGATGAATGCCTTTAGCTTTCTCTTATCTGTGAAGCTCTTTATCTGATCTTCAATTCTAAATGATAGCTTTGCTGGGTAGAGTAATCTTGGTTATAGGTTCTTGCTATTCATCACTTTGAATATTTCTTGCCACTCCCTTTTGGCCTGCATAGTTTCTGCTGAGAAATCAGCTGACAGTCATATGGGTACTCCCTTGTAGGTAACTGTTTTTCTCTTGCTGCTTTTAAGAGTCTCTGTCTTTAGCCCTTGGCATTTTAATTATGATGTGTCTTGGTGTGGTCCTCTTTGGATTCTTCTTGTTTGGGGTTCTCTGTTTCCCCGACCTGCGGGGGTCTTCTAACGGGGGTACCGAGGCGGCGCACCTAAGAGAATGAGAGACAGACAAGGGACGCAAAGAATGGAGGCAAGACAAAAGGGATTCTGATCAAGCCTCAAAACTTTATTTTTTACATCGTTCCTTATATGTGATTTCTAGAAGGGTGGATGCCTAGGAGGGGTGGGGGCTGACCTATATAATCGGCTAAAGTCGTAACTATAGATAAAGGGTGTGGCAGTTGAAGGGCGGCTACAGAAGAAATGCTTTGTCCTCAGGCAAGAGGAAGTGGGCCTAGTTTCAGTAACTTACTGAAGGTCAGAGTTAATCCTTTGACTGAATCTTGGTTCCTGACATCTCCTCCCTCTCTGTTTAAGAAACGGGAGTGGGCATTAATCGACCGAGGAGACATTGACCTGGTTCCTCCCATGGGCTTTGCATACCCACCGTGTGTGGCTCTTGACATCTTTTGGGGAGGAGAGACAGAGCCATTATTTTTATCGATGTCAACCTCTATGCAAACCAGGTATACTCTCAGGGAAATCCAGAGGAGGTTGGAAAAATATCCCAACGTTCCCTTGCAATGCTTTGCTCTGCACCCGGTTCGATACCCATACCTCTGGCTCTGGCTAGAGCGTAGGTAAGCATCCCTCTGGTTAAGATGCTGTCCCCGTAGGGAAGGAGCGAGTCTGGGTCTGGAGGTGCTCGTGCTCTTGGTAAACCGAGCCCCACCTATCGGCCATTTCCAGGCGTTGATAATGAATCTGAATGGGTTTTGCTAAAGCTGAATCTATTTGCTGTTTTACGAGGTCGGTTATTTTTCTAAATGCCCAAGGGCCAAATGTAAGAATAAGGAGAAAACCAACAAGGGGACCAAGGATGGGGAGGAGGTAGGGGAGTCCATTAAGTCCACTCCAGAGAGGGTTCTTGTAGCTTCTTGATCTTGTCTCGGACGACGCCAGACTTGTTGGCGTAGAAGCAGCATGGTTCCTGTAGAGCCAAACATATCCCTCTCTGTTCTGCCGTGAGCAAATCTAACCCTCAAATGCTTTCCTTGGGGGCCTTCCACACAGTGGAAGGGATTAAATCCTTTCATGTACTTATAAATTGCTGCCAAACATTCAAAGAATTAATTTGTAAGTTTGTGATAACTGTACAATATGCTGTTGTAAAATATCAAAAATTATAATGAAATTATAAAATATCATGTAAGAATATTCTTTGTTCTAGGCCATGGCAATTCAATCTCAAACTGGCTATCAATTTCTTTTTGTATAGAAACGGTTTTAACCAGTTAAAGCCTCCTAATAATTTCTAAAAGTCATTTCTACACCTTCTGAGGCCTAATGCATTGGTTATCAATTACAATCTGTAAGATATTTGAAGGAAGCCTCTCTATTTCCTTCCAAAATAACTTTCAGGTTACAGAGTTTCATTTAAGATTCTTTGTCTTTCTTTTTATAACAAGCAATCAGTATGGTTACAGTTTGAAAGACAAGCCTCAGGCGACTAGCTAGCTACATTACAAGTACTCTTACAGTAAGGCTGACTACTAATTTACTTTCAGATTTAACATTTTAACAATAATCTTAGTTTACACTGTAAATACTAGTGAAAGAGAATTTAAAATTTTAAAATTTATCCTTTTCATAAATTTAGAATTATATTTTTAAGGTATCCTCTTAAGACAGAGGGATCATGGGAAGGCTTCAGTAACTTTCTTAGATTTATTTAAATTGCTTACAAAGACATTGGCTTATTTAAAGAAAGGGGTTGGCCTTTGTTATTTCAAGATGTCGGGCAGTAACCACATGGCTGCAAATGTTGCTCCTCCTCTAGCTTAATTAAGAATGCAGCTGCAAATGTCTCACAAGCTGCAAATGTTGCTCCTCCTCTAGCTTAATTAAGAATGCAGGCGGCAATTACTTTACATTCTTAAAAATGGCTATTGGCGGGAACTTGCCTCCCAGAATGCTGGGGGAAGGGCGACTACACCTTCCTGCATTAACAAGGGCATAGCCAGTCTTTATCTGGGCTACTTTATTTTTATATTTTTCAACAATTTTGAGTTTCAAATCCAATTACAATTGTTTTAAGGCATTTACTTTGGATAAATTTTGTCTTGAAGACCTTAAGGTTAAATTTTTAATACTTTCCATTAGCATTTTAAAAATTACTTTATGGAAATGCCAATCTGCTGCTGGAACTAGCTTGTTTTTTCCTTTTGGTCAAATCCGCCATTTTTCTTAGGAAAAAAAGGTTCTGGGTTTTTCATTTTTGTAGCCTTTTCATGGTTAGAAAAAAGACTTAAACTTTCAGAGCTACAATTTTTCAGGTAGCAAATCAAATACTTAGTATTTCTCAAATCAATAAAACTTTTACATTTTTAAGGATACATTTATTCAATTAATAGGTTAACTTACAACATCTAGACTTAGATCAACATTTCATTATTTTAAATTTCAATACATTTAGATCATTTGAACTTAAAAGTTTTAAATTTCCAGCCAATAGGCTTGGCACAGCCACTAAATTTTTTAAAGAATTTTTCCTGCTGAGGAAGTCAAGAAACAAACCCTTAGCTATTCACATGTAAACTTGCTTTCTACTTCCTGGTGGTTACCTGCCTCTGGGTGGGAAATTTCAAGAGAGCCTTGGGAAGCCTGCCTATATCTCTTTCCTCAGTTCATCTCCACCATTTTTAAGGCCAAAAGAGTCTCGGGTTTTTATTCTGTACACAGCAAAAGGTCAAGTTCAGCTCAAAACTATGCGCACTCGTTTTTAAACTGTCCTTTTCCCTTCACATGTGCACAGAAATCCCAGATGCACTTATGAATTTGTAAAAGCTTTAAGTCATTAGCTGGAAAATAAATAAAGATGGCGAAGATGAGGCCTTTCAAAGTGGCTTTCTTGGGGAGTGACGTCCATATTGGATCGCCATGTGTCTCCCTTCCCCCACCTCCTTCTTAGGGGGAAGATTCAGTAATGGTCTGGCATCTGTTTTTATTTTCTGATCTTCCGGGGAGTATTTATCATCTAAGGGGGTCTTATTTATACCGGGGACCTTAGTGCTAGGGGTAGGATGAGTTTCTTTGATTTCTTCCATAAGATCCTTTTGAGGTGATTTTTCTGGCATATTTACCGCGACCGACGGACAAGCCAACGGCGGGCGGGAACTATCTTTTAAGACTCATGTGTAAGGTTATATAGGGATTTTCTCTGGGCCAAAAGTCTCATAATCATCCTGAAGGGCGTCGCCCACTCTTTTCCATCGCTTTGAATCGATGGTGCCCACTAGTGGAAACCAGGGACATGTTTCATGCCTTTCTTTTTACCCTTACTCCTTGCATCCTGAGGGACTCCTTGAGCCCACCGAGGAATACCTTGTGAGAACAGAGAGGTGCCCATGTTGATGTGGGAGCTTCTCAATTTTTTGCCTCCTCCGTGTAAGCCTCTGGGACGTATAAACCCCGTGCCAGGTCAGCCCTGAGTTTCCGTTGCCTAGGACAGTTGTCTCATCAACAATCTCTGTTTGCCCAAAGGCCCCTGCTCACGTATCATAGGTCGGGATGTATAAGCCCCATGCCAGGTTAGCGACCACTAAGACAGAGTGAGCTCAGGGTTTGCGAGAGACGTGACGAGGAACCAACCAGAGACAAGTTACTCCTCAGGGTGATTCAGAGTTCTTGCTCAGCCAGATCGCGGTACCCTTAACACTTCCCGGATCGGCGAGACGAGTGCTTATTAGCGGACTGGAGGTTGAATCAAGAAGCTCAAAGTGTAGGAAATCCATCAAAGGGCACAAAAACTCATTCTCACAAGGAATTCACTCTTAAATCTTGTCTGAAAAAATCATCTGCAAAACTCAACTGCAATCAGATCATACTCATGGACGGGCAGCTCCGCGGCGATCAAGGGACAGAGTCTTCACTCGCGGCGTTCCGCGGCGACTCAAGAGGCAAGTCTTCACTCACGGGAGTTCCGCGGCGACTCAAGAGGCGAGTCTTCACTCACGGGAGTTCCGTGGCGACTCAAGGGACGAGTCTTCACTCACGGGAGTTCCGCGGCGACTCAAGAGGCGAGTCTTCACTCACGGGAGTTCCGTGGCGACTCAAGAGGCGAGTCTTCACTCACGGGAGTTCCGTGGCGACTCAAGGGAAGAGTCTTCACTCACGGTGCATTCCGCGGCGACTCAAGAGGCGAGTCTTCACTCACGGGAGCTCCGTGGCGACTCAAGAGGGTGTCCGGCCGGACCGATGTGCAGATGTTCCCCGGAGAGCCGACTCTCGTGCCCCACGTCTGGGCGCCATTATTTCCCCGGCCTGCGGGGTCTTCTAAAGGGGGTACCGAGGCGGCGCACCTAAGAGAATGAGAGACAGACAAGGGACGCAAAGAATGGAGGCAAGACAAAAGGGATTCTGATCAAGCCTCAAAACTTTATTTTTTACATCGTTCCTTATATGTGATTTCTAGAAGGGTGGATGCCTAGGAGGGGTGGGGGCTGACCTAGATAATCGGCTAAAGTCGTAACTATAGATAAAGGGTGTGGCAGTTGAAGGGCGGCTACAGAAGAAATGCTTTGTCCTCAGGCAAGAGGAAGTGGGCCTAGTTTCAGTAACTTACTGAAGGTCAGAGTTAATCCTTTGACCTACTCTTGGTTCCTGACACTCTGCGCTTCCTGAACTTGAATGTCTATTTCTTTCACCAAGTAGGGGAAGTTTTCTGTCATTATTTCTTCAAATGGGTTTTCAATATCTTGCTCTCTCTCTTCTTCTGGCACCCCCATAATTCGGATGTTGGTAGCTTGAAGTTGTCCCAGAGGCTCCTTACACTATCTTTATATTTTTGGATTCTTTTTGCTTTTTGCTTTTCTGGTTGGGTGTTTTTTGCTTCTTTGTATTTCAAATCTTTGACTTGATTCTTGGGATCCTCTAGTCTGCTGTTGGATCTCTGTATATTATTCTTTATTTCAGTCAATGTTTATTGGTCTTTTTTCATATCCTTGAGGGTTTCACTAAATTTCTCAGAGGTTTCTAGAAGATTCTTGAGTAACCTTATAACCATGGTTTTGAACTCTATATCCAGTAGTTTGCTTTCCTCCATTTCTTTCATTTGTGACATGTTTCTTTGTCTCCTCATTTTGGCTGCTTCCCTGTGTTGATAGAGTGGCCTTGTGTGCTAGGTGTCCTATAGGGCCCAGTGGCTCAGCCTCCCCAGTCACCTGAGGTGGACACTCTTAGTGCACCCCTTTGTGGGCTGTGTGCACAGTCTTGTTGTAGTTATCACTGGGAGGAATTGACCTCCAGGTCAATTGGATGTGAGGACCAGCTGTGTCTACAATGGAAGAACTGCTGTGCTGAAGACACCCTTATGGGGCAAGACTTGCTTCAGTGGGGCTTTGGTACTCACTGAGTCTGCCCCTTGAGTGTGTCACTTATGGATGTGAAGAGTTGTAATCTGGTATGGTCTCACACTGACCACTGGGTACACTGGCTCTTGGATCTCCAAGGAGGTGCAAAGTCAGCCACTGCCTGAAGCCACCCAGCAGGAGCTACAGAAAGATCATCAGATTCCTCCTCTTTGTTTGGGGTTTGGAAGTACCCAGATGAGGCCCAGTTGTGAAGCAAGGCAGGCTGCTGCTGCCGGGCCTTGGGCCTTCATTTGGAAGCTTTGGAGCTCTCTGACCCAGCTGCAGTTTGTTAGGTTTTAGGCTGCAAAAGGACAGGCCATTCATGTGCAAAAGCTGCTGTGCACAGTTTGGGTGGGGGTGTAAATTGGGTAGGGTGGAGTCTCAGGGAATCACCAGGGCATAGCAAACAGTAATGGCTGCCAGTCAGCCCTGCATCAGAGAGCTCCCCAAGTCTCTGTGTCCTGCGGCCCCGTGCAGGAACAATGATCACTGCGAGCACCTCTGAGAGAAAGCTGCCCTCGCATTCCGGCCCAATGCAGACAGTCCAGTGTCTCCCCATATGAGTCTGGGTCCCCAGCGTCTCACCCAGAACTAGAGCTCAGAGCAATCGCCAGCTTGTATTTCCCTCCCGACTGAAAAAAACAACAGTGCACCCAGTTGACAGCCTGTTTTGCATGCGCCTCCACACTTCCACACCTCTTCACTTTCTACCAGTCTCAATGCGCTTTTTTCCCCCCTTCTAGTTGTAGAACTTCCACTCAGCCAGCTTTGCCATGGTTCTGGATGATATTTGTTTTGTCTTTAGTTGTAGTTTTGATGTGGTTGTGAGAGGCAGCAAGTACAGGTGTTTACCTATACCGCCATCTTGGTTGTCTTCAACACTTTGTACCCCTTAATGTCTTCCCCTTTTTCATCCATTTCCCTAAACCACCTCCCATCTGGCAAAATGATCTCTATATCTGAGTCTGTTTCTGTTCTGCTTGTTTGTTTATTTTGTTTTTCTTATCCCACATATAAGTGAAATCATATGGCATTTGTCTTTGTGTGACTTATTTCACTCATCACAATATCCTTTAAGTCAGTGATGGTGAACCTATGACACGCGTGTCAGCACTGACACACGTAGCCATTTCTGATGACACGCGGCCGCATGCCGAGGATGAAACATTTGCTGCTCCTGAGGATGAAACATTTGCAACTAGAGTCTTGGAGTTAGTTTTTTCCTCAAAGTGACACACTACCCGAGTTATGCTCAGTTTTTTGGCAAAGTTTGACACACCAAGCTCAAAAGGTTGCCCATCACTGCTTTAAGTCCATTGGTGTTTTTGCAGATGGCAAGATTTCACTCTTCTTTATGGCCAAGTAACATTTCATTGTATATATGCACCACTTCTTTATCTATTTGTCTATTGATGGTCACTTATGTTGGTTCCATATTTTGGCTATTGTAAATTTACTGCAATGAACATATAGATGCATGTGTCTTTTCGATTGAGTGATTTGGGTTTCTTCAGATAACTACCCAGTAGAATTGCTGGGTCCTTCTTTGTCTCCTGTTATAGTTGTTTTAAATTGATTTTGTCTGATATAAGTATTGCTACCCAAGCTTTGGTTTGTTTGTTTCCATTTTCATGAAACACTTTTTTCTTTCCCTTTACTTTCAGTCTGTAGGTTTAGATCTGAAGTGAGTCTCTTGTATACAGTATATGTAAGGAACTTGTTTTGTTATCCATTCAATCACCATGTATTTTGATTGAGCATTTAATCTATTTGCATAATTGTTAAAAGGGGGTGGAGAAGGTATAAGGGTATGGATGAATAAATGGTAATGGAAGAGACCTGACTTGGAGTGGTGAATTCACAATGCAATGATATGTTATAAATTTGAACACCTGAATCCTATATAATTCTATTAAGCAATGTCACCACAATAAATTCAATAAAAAAAGAAAAAATAACATAGTTGTTGATAGATATGCATTTACTGTCATTCTGTCATTCATAGTTTTTATTATTTTTCTTCTTAAAGAAGGCCCTTTAACATTTCATATAATACTAGTTTGGTGGTGATGAACACCTTTAGTTTTTGTTGTCTGAGAAGCTCTATATGTCCTTTGATTCCAAATGATAGCTTTCCTGGGTTGTAGGTCCTTGCTTTTAATCACTTTGAATATTTTGTGCCAGTTCCTTCTGGCCAGTAAAGTTTCTGTTGAGAAATAAGCTGATGGTCTTAGGAGAATTCCCTTATAAGTAACTAATTGATTTTTTTTAAAAGAGATTAGTCATTTTATTATTACTAGAGGCCCGGTGCACAAAATTCGTGCATGGGGGGGTGTCCCTCAGCCCGGCCTGCACCCTCTCCAATCTGAGACCCCTTGAAGGATGTCCTACTGCCAGTTTACAGGGATCAGGGCCTAAACTGGCAGTCAGACATCCCTCTCAAAATCTAGGACTGCTGGCTCCTAACCACTTACCTGCCTGCCTGCCTGATTGCCACTAACCACTCTGACTGCTGAATTGCTCGCCCCCAATAGCCCCCTGCCCCTGGCCTTCTCAACCCCAAATGCCCCCCTGCACCAGCCGGATCACCCCCAACTGCACCCCCGCCAGTGTGCTTTCCCCCAACTGCCTCTCCTGCTGACCTGCTCACCCTCAACTGCCCCCCCTGCTGGCCTGCTTGCCTCCACCTTCCCTCCCCACTGGCCTGCTCTCCCCCAACTGCCCCCTTGCTGGCCTGCTCACTCCAAATTGCCCCCCCTCGCTGTCCTGATCACCTCCAACTGACCCCCACTGATGACCTGCTCGCTCCCAACTTGCCCCCCTGCTGGTCTGCTTACCCCCAATGGCCGCGCACCCCACCAGCCTGATCACCCTCAACTGCCGTCCCATCCTCGCCTGATCAATCACCTCACCTGCCTCCCCTCTTGGCCTCTAACCGCCTCTTCCTCGGCCCCACCACCATGGCTTTGTCCAGAAGAACGTCCGGAAGGTCTCCTGGAAGGTCTCCCAGTCTAATTAGCATATTACCCTTTTATTAGTATAGATAGAGGTCTGGTGCACAGGTGGGGGCCAGCTGGTTTGCCCTGAAGGGTGTCCCGGATAAGGGTGGGGATTCCCTTGGGGTGTGGGAAGGCCTGGGCGAGGGGCCTATGGTGGTTTGCAGGCTGGCCACGCCCCCATGGGGTGAGGGCCCCACTGGGGGGGGGGGCATGGCCAGCCTGGGTGAGGGGCTGAGAGCTGTTTTCAAGCTGGCCACAGCCCCTTCAGGGTGGGAGGTCCTGCTGGGGTGCCTGGCCAGCTTGAGTGAGGGGCTTATGGCTGTTTGCAAGCTGGCCAAGCCCCCCAGCGGGGACCCTCACCCCATGGGAGTGTGGCCAGCCTGGGTGAGGAGCTGAGGGCTGTTTTCAGGCTGTCCACGCCCCTCGGCAATCCAGGTTCCCAGCCCCTCCATTTTTTCTTTTTTTTTTTTTTTTACAGCACCTCCTTGAGTGGAGGCCAGGGCCAGCTGGAAGCAGGTATCTGGGATTTATTTATCTTCTATAATTGAAACCTTGTAGCCTTGAGTGGAGGCCAGGGTTGGCTGGAAGCCTAGGTTTCCCCTGACAACCCAGGCTCACAGTCCCTCCTTGAGCGGAGGCCAGGGCCAGCTGGAAGCAGGTATCTAGGATTTATTTATCTTCTATATTTGAAACTTTGTAGCCTTGAGCGAAGGCCAGGGCCGGCCAGAATAGGCGGGAAGCTTGGCTTCCTCCATCACCGGGGGCAACCCAAGCCTCCTGCTCACTCCAGCTCCATGGCCGCCACCATCTTAGTTGGTCTAATTTGCATACTCGCTCCTGATTGGCTGGTGGATGTAGCAGAGTGATGTTTAATTTTCATGTTTCTCTCTCATTAGTGTAGATTTTATTGTTTAAAGTGTCACATATGTCCCCTTTTTCCCCGATTGACCCCCTCCCCCATCCACTCCCACCCTCAAGGGCAAGCCTCCACCACCGCAGTGTCAGTGTCCATTGGTTATGATTAAATGCATACATACAAGTCCTTTGGTTGATCTCTAACCACCCCCCTCCCATGCCTTCTCTGAGGTTGGATGGTCTGTTCAGTGCCACCTTATCTCTGGATTTATTGTTGTTCATCAGTTTATGTTGATCTTTATATTCCATATATGAGTGAGAGCATGTGATATTTATCTTTCTCCAAATGGCTTGTTTTGCTTAGCATAATGCTCTGTAGTACCATCCATGCTGCTGCAAATGGTAAAAGTTCCTTCTTTTTTACAGCTGCAATAGTATTCCATTGTGTAGATGTACCACCGTTTTTTAATCCACTCATCTGCTAAAGGGCACTTAGGGTGTTTCCAAATCTTAGCTATTGTAAATTGTGCTGCTATGAACATAGAGGTGCATATATCTTTTCTGATTGGTGTTTCTGGTTTCTAGGGATATATTCCTAGAAGTGGGATTACTGGGTCAAATGGGAGTTCCATTTTTAACTTTTTGAGGAAACTCCATACTGTTCTCCACAGTGGCTGCACCAGTTTGCATACCCACCAGCAATGCATGAGGGTTCGTTTTTCTCCACATCCTCACCAGCACTTACCATTTGTTGATTTGTTGATGATAACCATTCTGACAGGAGTGAGATGGTACCTCATTGTTGTTTTGATTTTCATCTTTCAGATGATTAGTGACTTTGAGCATGTTTTCATATGTTTCTTGGCCTTCTGTATGTCCTCTTTCAAAATGTGTCTATTTAGGTCCTTTGTCCATTTTTTTATTGGATTGTTTATCTTGCTTTTGTTAAGTTGTATGAGTTCCCTGTACATTTTTGGAGATTAAACTCTTATCTGAAATAACATTGGCAAATATGTTCTCCCATGCAGTGGGCTTTCTTGTTGTTTTTTTGATGGTTTCTTTTGCCATGCAGAAGATTTTTATTTGGATGTAGTCCCATTTGTTTATTTTCTCCTTAGTTTCCATTGTCCTAGGAGCTGTATCAGTAAAGATATTGCTATGACATATGTCTTATATTTTGCTGCCTATGAAGTCTTCTAAGATTTTTATAGTTTCCTATCTTAAATTTAAGTCCTTTAACCATTTAGAGTTTGTTTTTGTGTACAGTGTAAGTTGGTGCTATAGTTTCATTTTTTTGCCTGTATCTGACCAAATTTCCCAGCACCATTTATTGAAGAGACTGTCTTGACTCCATTGTATGCTCTTGCCTCCTTTGTAAAATAATAATTGAGCATAATGGCTTGGGTCTATTTCTGGGTTCTCTGTTCTGTTCCATTGGTCTGTATGTCTGTTCCTGTGCCAGTACCAGACAGTTTTGAGAATATTGGCTTTGTAATATAACTTAATATCTGGTATTGTGATCCCTCCAACATTGTTCTTCTTTCCCAGAATTGCTGTGGTGGCTATTGGGGGACTTTTTTTATTCCCAATGAATTTTTGAAGAGTTTGTTCTAGGTGTTTGGAATTTAATGGGGATTGCATTGAATCTATAAATTGCTTTGGGTAGTATGGACATTTTAATTATGTTGATTCTACCAATACAAGGACACTGTATGTTCTTCCACTTATTTATCTCTTCATCTACCTCTTTTTTCAATGTCCTGTAGTTTTCTGAGTACAGGTATTTTACCTCCTTAGTTAAGTTTATTCCTAGTTATCTCAATTTTTTGGTGCAGTGGTAAGTGGGATTGTTTTTGTTGTTGCTGTTGTTGTTTTAGTTTCTCTTTCTGTGAGTTCATTATTGGTATATAAAAAAGTCATAAGATAGAGGAATAATCCCAGAGTTCTTCGGGGATACTGGGGCTCCCAGAACAAATTTATTTGCCACAGTTTTGGTGAAAGGGACCCATTCTGGACCCTCCCAGTGTGGGTGTCCGTAATTAATGAGATATTCTTAGGGCTGACAAAAGCATGTAAAATCAGTAACTTTGCAGGGGGGGGGAAGGGGAGAATGGTGGCGGAATAGAAAGACGTGTCCCGAGCCTTGTCCCAGAGCAGAAAGAAAGAACAGCTTAGGGTCACACGGGGTGTGTTTGTTGGCGAGTTAAGGGACAGCTATACTCCAGGAGAAGGTGAGGGCCTGCTGGATGGGGTTCCTCTGACTGGGCAGCCCACACTGCTGCTGCGTTCCCGCCCAGAGCAACCCTCTCAGATGTGGAAACCGTGCAATCTTGAAGGGAAAAGTGGATCTTATCGAAAACCTGAAAATCTACAACTGCGGCACCCACCGAACAGCTGCAAACACCAGAACACCGGTCCCCAATTGATGCAAACATGCAGATTCAGAGGAGCTCTACACTCCACCACAGAAAGGTCAGATTTCACCTGGGATAAGGTGAGGTATCCGTTCCCAGCAGGTCAGAGAAACGCGAGCACTGTGGGAGCTGGAGGACCAGGGGAGGTCTGCGCCTAGAAAAATCCGTGGCTGTAGGGGCTGATGTGATCCGTGAATGTGGAAGGAGGTCCTCAGAGCTGCTAACAGAAGGGATCTCTAAAAAGCAACCCATTTTTATCTGACGCAAAAGGACAGCCTAAAAATTTTTTAGACCCAAGGGGGAAAGGGGGACTCCAGAGACTTACATGCAGCCCTGTTGTTCGCACACTTGGGGTCTTTCCTCTTCAAATCCTTGCTTCTGATTACTAAGCCCATTACATAGGATCACCCAGTCAGGGACACCCTAGGAGACTTCAGGGGAAAGTTGTTTTTCTGGAACCTGGGGATCGGAGTGGGGAGTGACCATCAGGAGAGCCAGTTCTGGTGCAGCCACAAACCGGTATTCAGTGCCACAGGGAAAGCAGGATATAAGTATAGGCTAGAGAGGACTTATAGAATTGTAGGTCAATCCAGAAACACTGCCACCCAGAGGCAGAATCACAAATTGACTCTTGTGTAATCAAAAATAAAGGAATACGAGAAATTAAGACACAATGTCTGTTTAAAAATCAGGACTGCCTTACAACACTGAGGAGAATTGGAATGCAGGGAACTGCAATACTGTCCTGACTGGGAAACAGGTGTGCCAAACAGAAAAATAGAGGAAGTGAATGACCTTCACTACTGCACATTTTATTTATTTATTTTTTTCATCTTTTAGATAAGAAAATATTTTTTTTTCTTTTTTCCTCACTTGATTTTACCTTTTCAATTATTACATTTTTATTTTCAATAAGTATTATTACTACTACTATTTTACCTTTTTTTTTTTTTAAAAAAGTGTCATTTTATTTTCTCTTTATTTTACTTTGGGATTAGTGTCCTACATTCTATTTTCATCTTTCCTGTAGCATCGTTCTACTCTATCTCAACTCTACCTTTATGCCATCACTCTCTTCCAAATATTTCCCCTTTTGTTGAGCTATTTCTCTTACCCTTTTCCTGCTTTAGATTTTCCTTATTCTTTCTTTTTACCCCCTGTTAAAATTTCACGCTACTTATATATCTAATTTCCAATTCCCTGCTCCAAGTACATACACACCTCTCTCTTCTCTGCCTTAACTATCCAAAAAATTGTTTTTTCTCTCTGTCCTTCTGTTGTTGTTTCCTTGAATGTTGATTATAATGATTTTTTATGCTTTTTTGTGAGATTGTTTCACATATTTTTTTGTTGCTTTGTTTTTTTGTTTGCTTTGTTTTTGTTTGTTTTTTGCTTCTGTTTTCCCTTGCCTCACTTGATATTTGATGTTATTTGTAGTTTGTATTAATCTCCAGGTACTTGTTGCTGGCAGTTGCTGGGATTAGTGGCTGTTGTATTGTAGTTTTCTCCATATATATATATATATATATATATATATATATATATATATATATATTTTGTTCCCCTTTTCATTCTTATTCTCTTTCTTTTCTCTCATACTTTTTTTTGCCATTTCCCAACTTCATTTTGGCACTCTTTTTCTTTTCTTTTCTTTTCTTTTCTTTTCTTTTCTTTTTTCCTCTTCTTCTTTCTCTCCTATCCCCTAATTTGCCTTTCTCTGGTGGTCACCTGTATTTGGAGTTATTAATATCAGGAATACATTTCTGTTCAGTGCCTTGTGTGTTGTACCTGGTTGTGTTGTATTTTGTGCCTTTAAATCAACGCAGGAGGGAGAGAACTACATAACCAGACATACAGAGAAGAGAGACCAGGGGGAGACAAAGAAAGAGCCTGCATATGAAAGAAATGCAAGAATGACCAGAAAAAGAAGTAAACAACATGAAGGCAAACAACCTGTCAGAGAAAGATTTCAGAGAAATGATCATAAGGTGGCTGAAAAGAATGGAAGACAAATTCAACAATATGAGTAAGAACCAATAGTAAATGAAGAAATACAAAGAAGAAATGAAAAATGACATCACTGCAGGAAAGAAATCAATAGAAACCATCAAGAGTAGATTAGAAGAAACAGAGGACCGGATCACTGAGCTAGAAGACAAGATGGAAAAAAATACCCAAGTAGAGCAGCTTCTAGAAAAGAAAATTAAAAAGCAGGAGGAGAGCCTAAGGGAACTTTGGGACAGCACGAAACAAAACAACATCCGCATAATAGGTGTTCCAGAAGGAGAGGAAACTGAGCAAGGGATAGAAAACCTGTTTGAAGAAATAATGATTGAAAACTTCCCTGATATAGGGAAGAAATACCCACACAAATTCAAGAAGCTCACAGAGTCCCAAGCAAAATGAACCCCAAAAGACCGACGCCAAGGCACATTATAATTAAACTGGCAAACACCAACGACAAAGTAAGAATCTTAAAAGCGGCCAGCGAGAGACAGAAAGTTACCTACAAAGGAACACCCATCAAACTAGCAACTGATTTCTCAACAGAAACACATCAGGCCAGAAGAGAATGGAATGAAATATACAAAGTCATGCAAAGGAAGGTTCTGATTCCAAGAATACTGTACCCAGCAAGGCTATCAATCAAAATTGAAGGTGAAATCAGGAGCTTCGTAGACAAAAAAGGACTAAGGGAATTTATTACCAACAAACCAGCAGTGCAAGAAATGCTAAAGGGTTTGCTGTAAAAAAAAAAGAAAGAAAGAAATAGGAAGCGAAGAAGGAACACAGGTGTAAAGAATAAAACTGGTGACAAATAAGTACCTATCAATAATAACTTTAACTGTAAATGGATTAAATGCCCCAATCAAAAGACATAGGGTAACAGATTGGATAAAAAAACATGACCCATATATCTGCTGTCTATCAGAAACCCAACTTAGAAAAAAAGAAACACACAGACTGTGGGTGAAGGGATGGAAAAAGGGTTTCAGGCGAATGGAAATGAAAAAAAAAGCTGGGGTATCAATACTTATATCTGATAAATTGGATCTCAAAGTGAAGGACATAACAAGAGATAAGGAAAGCCACTTCATAATACTAAAGGGAGCAATCAAACAAGAAGAAATAACTCTGGTAAACATATACGCACCCAATACAGGAGCACACAAATACATAAAAAAAACTCCTGGAGGATATCAAGGGAGAGATTAATAGCAACACAATCATAGTAGGAGACTTTAATACCCCACTATCACCATTGGACAAATACTCTAAACAAAAAATCAGCAAAGAAACAGCAATCCTTAATGAATCACTAGACCAGATAGAATTAATTTACATCTTCAGAACATTTCACCCCAAAGCCACGGAGTATACATTCTTCTCAGGTGCACATGGGTCATTTTCAAACATAGACCATATGTTGGGTCATAGGCAAAGTCTCTTCAAATTCAAGAAAATAGAAATCATATCAAGCATCTTCTCAGATCACAATGGCATAAAACTGGAAATCATCTACAATAAAAACAATCCAAAAAAAACACATGGAGACTAAATAGAATGCTATTAAACAATAACTGGGTAACCAGAGAGATCAAGAAATAAATAAAAACCATCATGGCAACAAATGACATTGAAAACACAACAATCAAAAATCTATGGGACACAGCGAAAGTGATCTTGAGAGGGAAGTTCATAGCTCTACAAGTCTATTGCAAAAAAAAACAAGAAACAATGGTAATATATTACCTAACCCTACAACTCAAAGAGGTAGAAAGAGAGCAACAAGAAAAGCCCAGTGTAAACAGAAGGAAGGAAATAATAAACATCAGAGTGGAGATAAATGACATAAAGACCAAAGAAACAATACAAAAATCAACAAAACCAAGAGCTGGTTCTTTGAAAGGATAAACAAGATTGATGAACCTCTAGCCAGGCTCACCAAGAAGCAAAGAGAGAGGACCCAAATAAACAAAATCAGAAATGAGAGAGGTGAAATAACAACAGAGACAACTAAAATGCAAAGGATTGTGAAAAAATACCATGAACAACACCATTCCAACAAACTGAACAACCTGGAGGAAATGGACATATTCCTAGAAAAATATAAACTTCCAAAACTCAATCAGGAAGAATCTAAACATCTCAATAGGCCAATAACTATGAAAGAAATTGAGGCAAAAAATTTTGCTTCCAGCAAAAAAAAGCTTGGGGCCAGACGGCTTCACAGGGGAGTTTTACCAAACATTCAAGGAAGAACTAAAACCTATCCTCCTCAGACTATTCCAAAAAATTCAAGAGGAAGGAACACTTCCAAGCTCCTTCTATGAAGCCAGCATCACCCTGATACCAAAATCAGATAAAGACAACACAGAGAAAGAGAATTACAGGCCAATATCCCTCATGAACATAGATGCCAAAATCCTCAGCAAAATTCTAGCAAATTGGATCCAGCCGTACATCAGAAATATAATGCACCATCATGAAATAGGATTTATCCCAGGAATGCAAGGATGGTACAATATCTGCAAATCAATAAACGTGATACATCACATAAACAAATTGAGAGATAAAAATCACATAGTCATATCAATTGATGCATAAAAAACATTTGACAAACTCCAACAACCTTTCTTGATAAAAACTCTCAACAAAGTTGGAATAGAAGGGTCATACCTCACTATAATAAAAGATATATATGATAAACCCACAGCTAACATAATATTCAATGGTCAAAAACTGAAACCATTTCTCCTAAGAACAGGAACAAGACAGGTATGCGCACTCTCAACACTCATGTTTGACATAGTACTGGAAGTATTACCCATTGCAATTAGACAAGAAGAAGAAATAAAAGGCATCCAAATTGGAAAAGAACAAGTAAAGCTGTCCTTATTAGCAGATGACATCATATTGTACATAAAAACCCAAAGGACTTCATCACAAAACTAAGAGACTTAATAAATTAATTTGGCAATGTAGCAGGATATAAAATTAACACCAAGCAATCTATCGCATTTCTATACACCAATAGTGAACTTACAGAAAGAGAGACTACAAAAGCAATCCCATTTACCATCGCACCAAAAAATTAAGATACCTAGGAATAAACTTAACTAAGGAGGTTAAAGACCTATATGCGCAAAACTACAGGACACTGAGAAAAGAGATAGAGAAAGACGTAAATTAATGGAAGAACATACCATATTCATGGATTGGTAGAATCAACATCATTAAAATTTCCATACTACCAAAATCAATCTATAAATTCAATGCACTCCCCATTAAAAGAGCAATGGCATATTTCACTTACCTAAAAATAACTCTCCAAAAATTCATCTGGAATAAAAGAAGACCCCAAATAGCCACAACAATCCTGAGAAAAAATAATAAAGTTGGTGGGATCTCAATACCAGATTTCAAGCTGTATTACAAAGCCACTGTTATCAAAACAGCCTGGTTCTGGCACCAGAAAAGACATATAGACCAATGGAATAGAATAGAGAATCCAGATATCGACCCAAACCACTATGCTCAATTAATATTTGACAAAGGAGGTATGAACATACAATGGAGACAAGAAAGTCTCTTCAACAAATGGTGTTGGGGAAATCGGACAGATACATGCAAAAAAAATGAAGCTAGACCACCAACTTACACCATGCACAAAAATAAACTCAAAATGGATACAGGACTTAAACATCAGACGGGAAACCATAAAAATAATAGAGGAATCCACAGGCAGTAAAATCTCAGACATATGCCAAAAGAAATTCTTCACTGACACTGCCCCTAGGGCAATGGAAGCTAAAGAGAAAATAAACAAATGGGACTACATCAAAATAAAAAGCTTTTTCACAGCAAAAGAAACCATCAACAAAACAACAAGAAAGCCCACTGTATGGGAGAACATATTTGCAAATGTTATTACTGATAAAGGTTTAATCTCCAACATCTACAGGCAACTTATACAACTTAATAAAAGGAAGATAAATGATCCAATAAAAATTGAACAAGGGACCTAAATAGAATCTTTTTGAAAGAAGACAGAAGGAAGGCCAAGAGACACATGAAGACATGCTCAAAGTCACTAATTACCCGAGAGATGCATATCAAAATGACAATGCGGTACCATCTCACACCAGTCAGAATGGCTATCATCAACAAATCTACAAATGACAAGTGTTGGTGAGAATGCGGAGAAAAAGAAACCCTCGTGCACTGCTGGTGGGAATGCAGAATGGTGCAGCCACTGTGGAGAACAGTATGGAGTTCCCTCAAAAAAACTGAAAATAGAACTCCCATTTGACCTAGAAATCCCACTCCTAGGAATATATCCTAAGAAACTAGAAACACCAATCAGAAGGATATATGCACCCATATGTTCATAGCAGCACAATTTACAATAGCTAAGATTTGGAAACAGCCTAGGTGCCCATCAGCAGATGACTGGATCAGAAAACTATGGTACATCTACACAATGGAATACTATGCTGCCATAAAAAGGAAGGAATTCTTACCATTTGCAGCAACCTGGTGGGACTGGAGAGCATTATGCTAAGTGAAATAAGCCAGTTAACGAAAGAAAAATACATGATCTCACTCATTTGTCGATAATAAAGAACATTATAAACTGATGAACAAAAAGGTAGATACAGAGGCTAAAGCATCAAACAGACTGTCATATTACAGCGGGGAGATTAGGGAGAGGTGGGGTGATAAGAGATCAACCGAAGGACTTGTATGCATGCATATAAGCATAACCAATGGACGCAAAACATTGGGGGGTGAGGGCATGTATGGGAGTGGTGGGGCATTGGTAATATATTTACACATATAATCTTACCTAATAATAGAGAAACATGTAAATTGACCGTACCTTTGCTATGTCCACAGCCAATCAGAGTGAGTATGCAAATTAACCCAACAAAGATGGAGGTTAATTTGCATATATACCTGGGTCCGGGAACCTCCTCAGCACCCAGGTCACTCTCAGCGGGCCATCGGAGGAAAGGGCTGAGCCTGCAATTGGAGGGGTGGGGCCGGCGAGGGGGGGGCGCTTCCCAAACCTAAAGCCTGGGGCTTGGGAAGGGGCCAAGCCTGCGACCAAACGCAGACCATCCAGAAGTCAGCGCTGGGTTGCCCAGCTGCAGCCTGTCAACCCAGCACTGACTGCCCAGGTGGCTGAGACCCAGAAAGTGAGTCAGGGTCTGATCTGCAGCCTCAGTGGAAGCTGTTGATCACTGTACTTACCTCTCTCTTTCTCTCCCTCTTTCTTTCTGATTTTCGCCAGCAGCCAGGCTTTTCTTTCTCTCCCCAACTCAGAAGGGGCTGCTGTTAAGCCCTGACTCTTTGATCAGGACCAGAGATAGGCCTGGAGATGCTGACTGGCATAGGAACCAACCAATCAGAACCAAAAGTGGGTGCTGTGGGGAACCAATGGCTGCCTAGGAGGTGGAGCTTCTGACACTGACTGGCATAGGAACTGACCAATGAGAAACAAAGGTGGTTGCTGTGTGTAGCCAATGGCTGCCCAGGAGGCAGAGTTTTTGATGCTGACTGGCATAGGAACCGACCAATCAGAGCCAAAGTTGAGTGCTATGGGGAGCCAATGGCTGTCTAAGAGGCGGAGCTTTTGAAGCTGACTGGCATAGGAACTGACCAATGAGAACCAAAGGTGGGTGCTGTGGGGAGCCATTGGCTGTCTAGGAGGCGGAGCTTCTGACGCTGACTGGCATAGGAACTGACCAATGAGAACCAAAGTTGGGTACTGTGGGGAGCCAATGGCTTCATAGGAGGTGGAGCTTTTGACACTGACTGGCATTGAAACAGACCAATGAGAAACAAATTTGGGTGCTGTGGGGAACCAATGGCTGTCTAGGAGGCAGAGCTTTTGACAATGACTGGCATAGGAACCGAACAATGAGAACCAATTCCGGGTGCTGTGGGGAGCCAATGGCTGCCTAGGAGGTGAAGCTTTTGATGCTGGCATAGGAACAGACCAATCAAAACCAAATTGGCCAGCAGAGGAGGGCAGTTGGGGGTGATCAGGTTGGCAGGCAGAAGCAGTTAGGGGCAATCAGGCAGGGAGCAGGTGAGCAGTTAGGAGCCAGTGGTCCCAGATTGTGAGAGGCATGTCTGACTGCTGGTTGAGGCCCGATACCTGGGATTAGGCCTAAAATGGCAGTCGGACATCCCGCAAGGGGTCCCCAATTGGAAAGGGTGCAGGCTGAGTTGAGGGAATCCCCCCTCCATGCATGAATTTCATGCACTGGGCCTCTAGTACCTTAATTAAAAAAAAAACTAATTAATTCATTTTTTAAATCTAATGAATTAGATTTCTGGGTGTTGATTTTCTATCCTGCTACATTGCCAAATACATTCAGTAATTCTAGTCGATTTTTTTTTTATAGAATCTTGGGGTTATCTATGTACAGTATCATGTCATCTGCGAATAATGACAGTTTTACTTCTTCTTTTCCAATTTGCATGCCTTTTACTTCTTCTTCTTGTCTGATCACTATGGCTGGCACTTCCAGTACTATGTCAAACATGATTATTGAAAGTGGGCATCCCTTCTTGTTCCTGTTCTTAGGAAAAATGGATTTCATTTTTGCCCATTGAGTATGATGTTGGCTGTAGGTTTCTCATAAAAGGCTTTTATTATTTTGAGGTGTGATCCCTCTATTCCCACCTTGCTGAGATTTTTTATAAAGAAAGAGTGTTGGATTTTGTCAAATGTTTTTTCTACATTTATTGATATGATTATGTGATTTTTGTCTCAATTTGTTTATGTGATGTATCACATGTATTGATTTGAAGATATTGTACCATCCTTGCATCCCCAAAATAAATCCCACTTGGTCATGGGGTATGATCTTTTTAATGTAATGCTGGATCCGATTTGCTAGAAATGTGTTGAGGATTTTAGCATCTATGTTCATCATAGATATTGGCCTAAAGTTCTCTGTCTTTGTGATGTCTTTATTTCGTTTTGGAATTATAGTAATGCTGGCTTCATAGAAAGACCTTGGAAGTATGCTTTCCTCTTGAATTTTTTTTGGAGTAATCTGAGGAGGATGGGTTTCAGTTCATCTGTGAATGCTTCGTAGAACTCCCCTGTAAAGCTGTCCGGACCAGGACTTTTGTTTGCTGGATGATTTTTGATTACTGCTTTAATTTCTTCAACAGTTATTGTCTTATTCAGGTTTTTTTATTCTTGATGATTGAGTTTTGGAAGCTTTTATTTTTCTAAGTATATGTCCATTTCGTTCAGGTTGTCCAGTTTGTTGGAATAGAATTGTTCATAGCATTTTTTTCATAATCATTTGTATTTCTATGGGGTCCGTTGTTATGCACCTCTTTCATTTCTGATTTTGTTTATTTGGGTCCTCTCTCTTCTTGGTAAGCCTGGCTAGAGGTTCATCAATGTTGTTTATCCTTTGAAAGAATCAGCTCTTGGTTTTATTGATATTTTGTATTCTTGTTGTGTTTTTGTCTCTATGTCATATATATCTGCTGTGATCTTTATTATTTCCTTCCTTCTGCTCACTCTGGGCTTTTCTTTTTGTTCTCTTTCTAATTTTTGAGGTGTAGGGTTAGATAATACATTACCATTTTTTCTTGTTGTTGTTTTTTAGGTAGGCCTGTAGAACTATGAACTTCCCTCTCAGGGCTGCTTTCACTGTGTCCCATAGATTTTGGATTGTTGTGTTTTCATTGTGGTTTGTTACCAGGATGCTTTTTATTTCTTCTTTGATCTCTTTGGTAACCCAGTCATTGTTTAATAGCATGTTATTTAGCCTCCAAGTGTTTGATTTTTTTCAGTTTTTATTGTATTTGATTTCTGATTTTATGCCATTGTGATCTGAGAATATGCTTGATATGATTTCTATCTTCTTGAATTTGCAGAGACTTTGCCTGTGTCACAAAATGTGGTCTGTCTTTGAAATTGTCCCCTTTGCACATGAGAAGAATGTATATTCTGTAGCTTTGGGTTGGAATGTCCTGAAGATGTCAATTAATTCCATCTGATCTCGTGATTCATTTAGAATTGCTGTTTCTTTGCTGGTTTTTTGTTTAGAATATTTATCCAGTGGTGTCCATAGGGTTAAAGTCTCCTGCTATGACTGTACTGCTGTGGGTCTCTCCCTTGATAACTTCCATAATTTTTTTATGCATTTGGGTGCTCCTGTATTTGGTGCATATATGATTACCAGAGTTATATTGTCTTGTTGAATTGTACCCTTTAGTATTATGAAGTGACCTTCTTTATCTCGTTATGGCCTTCACTTTGAGCTCTATTTTGGCATATGTAAGTATTGCTACCACAGCTTTTTTTTTTTTCATTTCCATTTGCCTGAAAAGCTTTTCCATCCTTTCACTATCAGTCTGTGTGAGTCCTTTGTTCTGAGGTGGGTCTCTTTTAGACAGCAAATATATGGATAATGTTTTCTTATCCATTCAGCCACCCTATGTCTTTGATTGGAGCATTTAATCCATTTACATTCAAGGTTATTATTAATAGTTACATGTTTGTTGCCATTTTTATTCTTTATGTCTGTGTCCCTTCTTCCCTTCCCATTTCTTCTTTTTACATCAGTCTCTTTAGCATTTCTTGCATTGCTGGGTTGGTGGTAATAAACTCCCTTAGCCCTTTTTCTGTCTGTGAAGCTTCTGATTTCACCTTCAATTTTGAATGATAGCCTTGCTGGGTATAGTATTCTTGGATTCAGTTCCTTGCTTTGCATCACTTTGTAAATTTCATTCTATTCCCTTCTAGCCTGATAGGTTTCTGTTGAGAAATAAGTTGATAGTCTAATGGAAGATCCCTTATAGCTAACTTTCTGTCTCTCTCTAGCAGCCTTTATGATTCTTACTGTGTTGTTAGTGTTTGCCAATTTAATTATGATGTATCTTGGTCTCAGTCTTCTTGGGTTCATCTTGTTATGGACTCTGGGAGCTTCTTGGACTTCTGTGAATTTTTTCTTCCCAATATCAGGGAAGTTTTCTGTCATTATTTCTTCAAACAGGTTTTCTATTCCTTGTTCAGTTACCTCTCCTTCTGGCACCCCTGTTATGCGGATGTTGTTTTGTTTCGTGTTGTCCGCAATCTCCCTTAGGTTCTACTCCTCTTTTTTATGTTTTTTTTTCCCAGTTGTTGTTCTGCTTGGGTGTTTTTTCCTACCTTTTCTTCTAGCTCACTGATGTGGTCCTCAGCTTCTTCAAGTCTACTGTTGATGCTTTCTATTGTGTTCTTTATTGCAGCTATGTCATTCTCCATTTCTTCTTGGTTCTTCTTCATTTACTCTTGATCTTTACATATGTTGTTGAATTTGACTTTCATCCTTTTCAGTGTCCTTATGACCCTTGCTCTAAATTCTTTGTCTGACAAATTACTTGCCTCCATTTTGCTTACTTTATTTTCCAGTGATTCCTCCTTTTCTTTTGTATGGGGGCTGTTACTTTTTGTCCCCATGTTTGCTCCTCTCAGGGTGTTTGTTTATGTGGCTCACTCTCTACCACATTGACCAAAAGGCACAAAATACAACCCAACTAGACACGACTCAGAGGGGAAAAAACACATGACACCGATAACCCCAAGTAAAGGTGACCAACAAAAAACAGGTAATTAGGGAAGAGAAAAGAGTACAAAAATGATATTGAGAAAAGGAAAAAATGGTAAGAGAGAAAAGAAAAATAAGAAAATAGATGGGGGAAAATATACGTATATCGGGAGAAAACTCCACAAAACCAACAACTAAACTAAAAAATGCAAACAACAAACACCCAGAGAAAAATGAGGAGAGCTGAATCTGAAGAGACAGAGCTTATTTCCAGGAGGTAAGGTAAAGGAATTGAATGAATGGGGGAACGGCCATGACTCAGTATAGAGGAGGAAGAAAGAGAATGAGTGTATAAGAAGAAAAGTAAAAAAAAAAAAAAACACAAAATACTCAAAAAAATAAATAAAAATAATAAATAATAATTTAAAAAAATAATAAATATATGTAAATTTCCCCTTTCTTTAATATATCTATGTATATATTAATCTATTTTTGGAAAAGGAGAATAGAGAGCAGATAGGCCTGAGATTGGTGAGTGAAACTAATTAAGCTATTAATGGAAGAAGAGAAAAATTGAAGAGAGGAAAAACAAAAGCATTAAATAAATAAAAAATCAACAAACAAACAACAATAAGAAAAAAAATTGCCTAGTGAAGAAATAGAAAAGAGAAGGGTGCATGGACTTGGAATAGAGGAAAGGAAATTAGATATATGAGTAAGCCAACAGAGACCACTATACTAGTAATGCATCAATAAAGCAGATAAAGAAGATCAATTTTTAACAAGGAGCAAAAAGAAAGAAGAGAGAAAAACTAAAGCTGGGACAGGAGAAGAGAAACAGGATGAAAAAGGGAGAGTGAAGAAGAAAGGGTTGGAATAAAGGAAAAAATGAGATAGAGTAAAATAATGATAAAATGAAAATAAAAATAGAATGTAGAACACTAATCCAATAAATAAATAAATAATAAATAAATAAATAAATAAACAATAAATTAATTAATTAAAAATTAAAGGTTAAAAATAATAAAAAATAAAACAAAAAGGAAAAAATTTAGTTTCTTAAGTAAAAGATAAAAAGTAAAAAAGTGAAGTTCGTTCACTTTAGCTGAGTTTTGGTGTCCCATGGGGGCTGGTTTAAGACCCCTCTCTACTGTTCTGTCTGCCACATCTCAGTTTCCTGTTAGGTAGTCAGCAACGTGTTGAAGTTGCCAGCGATTCAACGCTCCTCTGTGTCAGATTCCACAGCCTTGGTTTCAGGCAGGCAGGATCAATCTGCCTGGTTTGTTTTTCAGCCTGCTTTCAGTTGTATTTACACAAGTGTCTATTTCAGACACACGCTCTAGGTGGCAGTGTTGCTGTATTCGTTTCCGGGACCAAATGGCCTTTCAACCCAGTCCCAGAGGGCTCTGTGGGGCTATTCAGAATCCTTGTTTCCCTGCCGAGCTCAAGGCTGGATGCAGCTGTGCTGTGAGGAGGGGCCTGGTCTTCAGGAGAAAAAATGGCTGTTCAGAATTGGAGGGACTGGACTATCCAAGAGTTGGCTTCCTGGTTGCCTCTCCCTATTTTGCTCCCCAGCATCCACAAAGCCACCTTCCCCTGCACTACAGCCTCAGTGAGTGTTTGTAATTGAAAGATCCTATGCATTGGGTTTAGTGAGTAAAAGCAAGCATATTATAAAGACAGAGCAACCTTGCCACCTCTTGTGTCTCTCTCCCCAGGACTGCTCGGCTGGTGCAGAACTTCAGGCTGCCTTTCTGTGTGTAGCCTCTCACAGCTGTGGGCTTAGATCTAGAGTCCCCCACTGCCAGCAGCCTTATGGACCCCCTTCCACAGTCAAACGCTACACTGTCCCCAAGTAGCATTCAGGCTGGATGTGGAGTTGGTGCAGCACAGTCTCCCTCTGACACTCTATTCCTAGCTGTGCACGTTTCTCCCTCCAGCCCAGAGCCCCAATCCGACCATTCTCCAGGTGACCTCTGACATTTCCGTTCATGGTTTGTCACACCAGCTGGGTTTAATTCACTAATTCCAGGTGGATGTTATTTGATTCAGCTGTTTCTTCTATCTGCTCCATGAAAAGGCACAGGAACTGTCCACCTATCAGCCACCATTTTGTCTCCCCCTGGACAAACTTTTTAGGCACCCACAGCCAGGGAGGCTGTAGTCTCAGTGTTTGTGGGTTCATAGCAAAGGCAGCAGGTCCCTGGCCTCTGTGGCTGTAAGGTCCTGGGTGGTGTCCGAGGTCTCCCTGGGTGAAGGTAAGGCTGGGCTTTCCGATCACAGCTGCTCTCCCCTTCAATATGGCATGGTCTCTGTGGCACATCTGGCTACCCTGGGAGAGATTACAGTGGTAGTAGAGGCTACCTGGCTAGGGGGCCTTGGTCTGCCAGCCCCCAACAGTCCTGCGGAATATAACTGTCCCTCATTCACACATGCACACACATGCCCCCCACATCCACGCACTCCCTTTTCTCTCCCTCACTCACACACGCTCTTCCTCACTGCTGTCCTGTCAGCCGCCATCTTGGATCCAACTAACTGCTTTTTTCTTGCTGCTTTAAGAGACTCCCTTTGGATTCCAAGATGGCTGAAGAGTAGGTGTAAGCTATACTCACTTGCTCCCAGTGCCAAACTGGATTTATAGCTAAATTATAATCAATCTGAATAACCAACTGAAGGCTAGTTTTTCGTGGTGGTTTT
Source organism: Eptesicus fuscus (assembly GCF_027574615.1). Lineage (NCBI taxonomy): Eukaryota > Metazoa > Chordata > Mammalia > Chiroptera > Vespertilionidae > Eptesicus > Eptesicus fuscus. The sequence continues at coordinate 95,685,220 of NC_072473.1, forward strand.
GTTACTGTGGTGGGTCTGGACATGGATCTAGGAGGTCACCATAGATATGATGGCTCACAGGATTCATTGATTTTCCCATTGCAGATATCTTGCTTTTCTCAGCATGTGGTCCTTTCAGGATATAGATACATATGTGACTTATTGAGCTGGTGGGTGACTTACATGTTTCCATAGACAGTGATGGGCAACCTTTTGAGCTTGGTGTGTCAAACTTCGCCAAAAAACTGAGCATAACTCGGGTAGTGTGTCACTTTGAGGAAAAAACATTATTTCACAAATGTTTCATCCTCAGGAGCAGCAAATGTTTCATCCTCGGCATGCGGCCGCCTCAGCAGCCGCGTGTCATCAGAAATGGCTATGCGTGTCAGTGCTGACACACGTGTCATAGGTTCGCCATCACTGGTCTAGGTAAAGGTTTACTTCCTTCACCAAGGAGCAGAATGAATTATCAAAAGTACCACTTGAAGTTACACCCATAAATACTGCAGAGCAGCCAATACCACTGGTTGTACCAGTATTATAACAAACTAGAGGCCTGGTGCATGAAATTCGTGCATGGAGGGGGGTTGTCCCTCAGCCCAGCCTGTACCCTCTCCAATCTGGGACCCACCGGGATCAGGCCTAAACTGGCAGTCGGACATCCCTCTCACAATCCAGGACTGCTGGCTCCCAACTGCTTGCCTGCCTGCCTTCCTGATTGCCCCTAACCGCTTCTGCTTGCCAGCCTGATCACCCTCTAACCACTCTGCTGCCAGCCTGTTTCCCCCAACTTCCCTCCTCTGCCGGCCTGGTTACCCCCAACTGCCCTCTCCTGCAGGGTTGATCACCTCCAACTGCCCTCCCTTGCAGGCCTGGTCCTTCTCAACTGCCCTCCCTTGCAGGCCAGGTGCCTCCCAACTGCCCTCTCCTGCTGGCCAGCTTGTGGTGGCCAGCTTGTGTCACCACAAGCATGGGGGCAGGATCTTTGACCACATGGGGGCAGCTATATTGTGTGTTGCAGTGATGATCAATCTGCATATTATTTTTATTAGATAGGATAGAGGCCTGGTACAGGGGTGGGCACCAGCTGGTTTGCCCTGAAGGGCGTCCCAGATCAGGTGGGGGTTCCCTTGGGGTGTGGGGCGGCCTGAGCGAGGGGCCTGTGGTGGTTTGCAGGCCGGCCATGCCCCCTGGCAACGCAAGTGGAGGCCCTGGTATCTGGAATTTATTTTCCTTCTACAATTGAAACTTTGTAGCCTGGAGCAGAGCCAAGCCTGGGACTCCCTCCCTCCCAGGCAGGTAGCCATTTGTGTTGGGGTTATAATTGAAACTTTGTTGCCTTAAGTGGGTGGGCCTGGCCAGGGTGTGCAGAAAGCTTTGCTTCCCCTGTTGCCGGCGGCAACCCTGGCCTGCTCTCTCAAGCTCCATTCTGCTGCCATTTGTTTGAATTTGTTTACCTTCTATAATTGAAACTTTGTAGCTTGAGTGGAGGCTTAGGCCTGGCAAGGGCAGGCAGAAAGCTTGGCTTCCTCTGTTACCTAGGAAACCTTGCTCTCTGTGGCTGTAGCCATCTTGGTTTGGGTTAATTTGCATGCTTGCTCTGATTGGATTGTGGGCGTGGCTTGTGGGTGTGTCAGAGGTATGGTCAATTTGCAAATTTGTCTATTATTAGATAGGACTAGAGGCCCGGTGCATGAAAATTCGTGCACCTGGGGGGGTGGTCCCTCAGCACGGCCTGTACCCTCTCACAATCCGGTACCCCTAGGGTCGGGTCCCTAGGCCTGGCCTGAGATCAGGGCCTATTAGGGCTGTCCTTCCCTGGGCTGCAGGCAGCTGGCCCCACCCCCTGCCACTGCTTGCCATCTGTGCAGCGCTGCCTCCTCCTCCCCTGCCACCAGTGGCCTCCCTCTGCAGGCAACAGGCTGGGGTGAAATGGCTTGGCTGGCCTGGGCCTCCCTCTTTCTTTGCTGGTGGGAGGGGCCAGCCCTGTGAGGGACTGTCTGCCTACCTGCCTGATTGCCCCTAACTGCTTGCTTGGGGGCAGGGCTAGCCCGGTGAGGGGCCGTCTGCCTACCTGATCTACCCTAACCTCTGGTCTGCTTATCTGATCACCCCTAATCACTCTGCCTGTCTGACTGCCCCTAACTGCTTGCTTGTGGGTGGGGCCAGCCTGGCACGGGGCCGTCTGCCTACCTGATGACCCCTAACCACTCTGCCTGCCTGCCTGATTGCCCCTAACCACTCGCTTGGGTGTGGGGCCAGCCCTGCGAGAAGCTGTCTGCCTACCTGATCTCCCCTAACCGCTTGCCTGCCTACCTGATCACCTCTAACCACTCTGCCTGCCTGCCTGATTGCCCCTAATGCTTGCTTGGGGGTGGGGCCAGACCTGCGAGGGGCCATCTGCCTACCTGATCTTCCCTAACCACTTGCCTGCCTACCTGATCACCCCTAACTGCTGGTGTGCCTACCTGATCACCCCTAACCCCTCTGCTTACCTGCCTGATTGCCCCTTACCACTTGCTTGGGGGCCAGCACTGACTTCCGGTTGGTCAGTCTCTGGTCGTTACGACCCAGGGTTTTTATATATTAGGATCGCTTAGTATTCCACTGAACTTGCTTACCCATTAGTGAAACAGGCTTCCTTGTATGGTACCTAGTCTCAAAATTGAGATCCCCATCTAGCCAGTAGTTCAAGCAAAGCAGGCAATGGGGCCATCTCGGTACCTACTGTGTGGGCAGCTACCTATTCTTGCAGTTGGCTCGAGACCTAATTGGATGTACCATTTCCATTTCACAGGTTTTTGGATTGTTGCACTTTGTCAATAATTAAGCTAGTGTCCCTCAGCTCCACATCATCCTTCTTTCTATACTCTGCTTTGTGAGTCTTGTCTGGGACTCTAAACACCACATTTATCCTTTGTTAGTGCTGCCTATTAAGTTCTGATAAGAGACTCTAAAGCAGTTGTTCTCAACTGTATTAAAGGGTCGCGGCATTAGAAAGGTTGAGAACCACTGATCTAAAGGGAGATTGGAAGACCATGGTTCTTCACTCTGGCAGAAATGGTTCAGTAGTAGCAGCTGAATTCAATTTCCAGATCCATCCCCCTGACACACACTTCTTTCAGAACCAGTATCACATCTCAGAGACAGCAGTATCAGCCAGTTGTTGGCACCCCCTCCTTAGTGGTCTAAATCGCAGCCCTATAAAGGACTGCCTTGGAGTTACCCAGGTACCAGTACCAACTGCAAGTGCCCATTTCCTAGAGGTCTGAAATTCTGAGGGGCCTGTATTGCTTCTGTGGCTTTTTACTGCAGCACTCCCGAATCAAATTTGGTTGACTTAGAACAGACTCTTAAATAAAGATAAATTTAAAAAATGTCATCAATATAATGGAATGGGCTTGCCCAACTTATCACTGATATATTGCAGTTATTAAGTATTTCTGAGGAAGTCCAAAATGCCTGAGGCAGGATAGTCAAGGTGAACTTCATGCTCTGTCAATTTAAAATGTTTTTTTCTTTTTACACAGAAAATCTCACGAGTAATATAATTTTTTAAAATATATTTTTATTGATTTCAGAGATGGAGAGACAGAGAGATAGAAACATGAATGATGAGAGCTAATCATTGATCAGCTGACTCCTGAATGCCCCACACCGGGCATATGCCCTGACCAGGAATCATGACCTCCTGGTTCATAGTTCAATGCTCAATCACCAAGCCACGTTGGCCAGGCTCAGCCTTTTTTTTTTTCTATTCTCCCTGAAACCTCTTTGGAGTGACTTAGGTTGCTTATCAGCCCACCAGCCCCAAAGCGTGCTGCCTTAGGGAGCCTCAGAATGAAGTCTGGAGTGGTGCTCTTCTCCCTCATTTTAATTTCTGCTGAGACTTGGAAAACCTTATAGGGCCCATTATATAGTGTGCCACTTTAGGGTGGCACATAAATCAACCCTAAAGTATTATTCCATCCCTTACTACCTGGCAGAGTCAAGTAAGAGATATCCTCATGTAAGATTGCATCAACTTTTCCAGCATTCTCTGAATTAAGTTCATTTGGTCATGAGTTATCCCTGATGCCTAGGATTTTCACCCTACCATTATATAATGCCAGAGTGCTTCAAAGAAGCTGTGACCTCAGTAGACATGTTCCAGTTTTCATTCAGCACCTTGGGAAAGTCTCCTCTTTGTGGTTATGTGAATCCAATTTTCAGGAGTATCTAATTCAAGCACAGGGCAGGCACATTTGCTCTCCTCCCAAAGGTTGGACTAGCCAATTCATTCAGCAAAAGGGAATCTGGTGGTAATCCCCAAATGTTTCCCATTCAGTGTCACTTAACTCATGGGTGTAGCCCAAGCATTTTAAGCCTCAAGGGACTCCTGTGACCATTGCTGGGCGTCAAATTCTCTGTTAGCATATTGAAGCCCCTCAGGCTATACCTCAACCACCACCCCTCAAGCGCCTGGATGCTACACTACACAATGACAGATTTCAAATCTAAAAGGTTAGGTTTCATCTACTGTTTTAGTGCACTTGGGACCAAGGGCTCTTTTCTCTTCTACCATAGGCTCACATGGCTGGCTGACTTGTAAGGGAGTGTGTATCAAGTAATCAAACTTTCTCAATCTGCTTTACATGGAGAACTTTCCAGGGCCTTTGTGGCACATGGCATGGCCATACATATACACTACAATAACATGTTCACCAGTTATTTCAGCTCAGCTAGATTTCCCACCACCAGCCCTAGGAGGGATGTGGTCCATCCCTTGGTATGGCTTATTTGATCCCTTTTGCTATTTTCAAAAGGCCAGATGGAATAAGTGGTTTGCCTATTGGGAACCATCTGTAAAGCAGTGGATGAAGGCAAACAGCATACTAACATGCAAAAGGAAAAGGGAAAAATACTAGCAAGGTGAATCAGAAAGAAGAGGCATATGGACACCCATTCACTCATGCAGCCATGCAAAGGCTGGGGCACTGCTGGCTGCACCTTATGGCTGTACTAAAAAACCTGAGTCTACCCTTCCACAGGGCAACCCTGACAACAGCCTTGCATGCAGATGATCAAATCAGGACTTAAATACCATGTGTCAGGGCAGCTGTGACCTTGTGGGAAGCTAGATTTGGACTGTGGGGCAGAGGATTTGGGCCTAGTACGTCCTGCTAGCTGGTAACCAGGCAACTGGACAGAGGATTCAAGCTGTGCGGCAATCCTATCTGTCCCACCACACAAGTGTAAATCTGTTTCTAATCCTTCAAAGGCTTCCTAAAGTCTAGCTTCTAATGTGGCACCATAGACGCTCCTTGACAGTATCTCTAGCTCACCTCTCTTAATCCCTATCTCAAATTCTATGTCTGAGTCACACTGAAATCTTGGAAGCTTCCTGAATAGTACACTTTTTCATACCTAGATCAATGCCTGCAGTACATTTTCTTCTGGCTAACTCTTCCAATCTGTCCTCCCTCATATGTAAGATTTCACTTCACCTGAGAAGCCCTTTCCTGACAACAAAACCCATGACTGAATGTGTTTCTCCAAAGAGCTCCCACCGCATCCTAAGCATCTTCACATTTACTATACCATATACCAGAACTGCCCATTGACTCATAAAGCTCACTCAACACTGAGCTTTCACTGTGGTACCTTTACACAATGGAATACTAGCAGACAATTAAAAAGAAGGAACTCTTACATTTTGCAATAGCATGATTGGACCTGGAGATTATTATGCTAAGTGAACTAAGCCAGTCAGAGAAAGACAAACACTATATGATCTCACTTATCTGTGGAATCTAATGAACAGAATAAACTGATGGAACAAAATAGAAACAGAGGCATGGATTGACAGCTGTCAGAGGGGATGGCGGTGGGGAAACTAGTTGAAAGAAGGTGGAGGAATTGGCCAGAAACATGTATACGTAACACATAGACACAGACAACAATGTGGTGATAGCCAGGGGGAAACAGGAGTGGAGGCTAGGTGGAGGTGGGCAAAGGTAGATGAATGGGAACTGAAAGAGTGCATGATGGGTGTGCAGATATTTTGAGTTGTACATTTGAAACCTGTATGGTTTTGTGAACCAATGTCAACCCAATAAATTCTATTAAAAAAAAAAGCCACAAATTGAGCTTTCAAAAGACATGAAATAGAATCTTTGTATTCCTCCCTAAAAAGCTTGTGAAGTGCCTGCTATTTAGTGAATGTTTGGTAAATATTTAATGAGAACCTGATGAAATCAGGTGGGTGGTTTGTTAACACTCTCTGTAGCTTTCTCCATATAAAACATGAATACTTTATTAATGTGTACACACTTTGGAGTTCAGATACCTTAGCAACCATTTATTTAACCCAAAAGATCGAAACCTAGAGGTGAAATGACTCATCCAATTATCACAAAGCTATTCCATGCCCTGGTCAAGTGTGGACTCTATCTCTGGATTCATCCTTTTTACAGCATAACTCCATATGTCCTTTTCTATCATGTAGTGTCTATGCTGCACTTGCCCCTTCAATGATATATATTCCTTGATCACTAGTACTGTTCTTTGATGCAATTATCTTACAAGTATTGATCACTAGAGAAATCTGATAAAGATGTCTTGGTATTGAACAATTAAAAAAAAGCTTTATACTTGAAATAACACTAGCATTCTTTTTTTCCTCTTAGCAAGCCATTCAAGTTCTGTATGATACTGAATAATGATTAATAGACCCTAATTCCCAGGATTCCATGGAACCATCTTTTGTTGATACTTAATCTTCTTTCCAATTTTCAAACTACTCCTGTGATTAAGTTGTATGGTATACCAAAACTGGTGGCAAGAATTTTAAGCAATCAATTTTGAAGGTCAGTTTTTAAGCATTTAGCAGCTATACTTGCAAAGACTTTTTAAAATACCTCTCCCACTAACAATAAAACTCCTTAGCATAAAAATAATTCCCCCATTTCTTAAAGTTCTGCAAAATAGAAGGAAACTTTAGTCCCAAATAAAATTTGTAAACAGCCCTAAACAAAAAAGATGCTCAAGATTTAAATGTTGGTACCTGTTAAGCCTTCTAAGCGATCAAGATGAGCATCTGGTAATGGCTATTTCTGAATAATTGGTTATCAGAGGGATCAGAGGGTTATGAGGGAAAGATGCTGTTTATGGTCATGAAACAAACTGGCTCAATAGGGATCAAATCAGTATATTGACTCTAAAAGGGCAGTGGACTTCAAGCTACCAGGACCTTCAAGATCATGATCAGATGAGAGAAATGCCTCTGAGTGAACCCAGTTGAGTCTCAAGGCCATTACTGCCAACAGGCTGTTCATGTGTAGCACTGAAAAATACTGTGAAACCAAGAAAACTCAACCAAGTTACTTGAAGACTGTTTCTACCTACAACCTCTAATAGACTGTGATCAGCTCTTTTGGCTCTGGAGGAGCCCATAACTAGGCAGAACAAGTATCAAAGAACCACAAAGTACCACAATGAAAAACTAGACAAGCAGAAAACAAAGGCATATTTTTCTGAAAAACAAAACAAAAAACATCAATGTAGAGGAGATTGTCCTGCATCGTTGGATCATTTTGGATTAACACCACGCAGAACTTTGACACTGTTGCCTCTCCATTTCTACCCTTCTTTTCCAGGCTGCACCAGAGTTCCTTGAAGTGACCACAATAGCCAATTCAGGCACATTCTACCTCAGTCTTGTCATTTATTTTCTGAGATATTGACATCAAAGTTATTTTCACTTTTAGCTACATAGACACATTTAATATTTTCCAAATGGCAGACAAAAGTATGTGTTTAATATGGTTTAGTGGCATTCTATATAATTAATGTGTTGAAATCTTCTAACTGGGAATATGAAGAATTATATTTTCAAATATCAACATTTTTACCTTTTAAGGACACATAAAAGATTTGCAAGGCATATATGCTATGCACGGTAAATAACTTTCCCCCCACATATTAATTTTTAAAAATATATTTAGAAATTTAAGACCAGGAGCAAACATTTGTCAGACTAATATTTTGCTTTTTCATAAGTGCAACTTTTTAATAAAAATTTACATCTAGATAAACAATCTTCAGATTTTTTGAAACTTTAATAAGATTTTAAAAACATCATAACTTTTAACTGAAAAACATACACATTTAGCACACAAATATTGTAATATGAATCAACTCCAACTCTATTTGAAAACATGTGAATCAAATTACAGTTTTAGAAGTTAATAATTCACATTTAAGCAAGTTAGCGCCCTGCTGAATTCAGCCTTTGTAAAAAAAGAGACTTAGTGCATATTGTAATGGCACAATGTGCTTCTGTACCATTTTGTTGATTTTTTTCACCTTATTAAACATGATCAAGTTATTGAAAGTTGGTAGATAACGGCTAACTTTCTAGGACGTGAATTTCCAATGGTAACAGTTACATTTTATAACACTTTCTATAGATTTCTTTTTCTATCTTAAAACTTTAAAAGCAATCATTTGTAAGGATTGCATCAACATCAATTTCGCAGAGGAAGATCAAACTTTATTGAAACTGCTTGCATACAAAATATATTGCACTATAACCAAACAAATGTCAACATAAAATCCAATCTGTTGTCGCTAATATGTACAGAGAATATTGCCCAAGAGCAGTTACATTACAAGGTCATTCTACCTTGGTTAATTATCTACAGTATTTTAAACCAAACAGCTTACAGATGATGTGTGCAAGGTACCAATTTGTTTTCAAATACTATACATTCCAAGAATAAATAACTAGAAATCAACATTAATTTGGCAATACTTTTAAGAGACTTTTTAATATTCTTGAAATCATGTGCAGTTTGTTGCCATTTTATGTTTATTTGTATGCAAGGAAAAGTAACTGTAAAATGAAAATTCAAAGAAACAAACTCACAAAATACATCAGAGGCAGAACTTCTGTTTGTACGGCTCTACAGACTCAGTGGTACCCCGGCTTGGGAGTTACTTTTTAAGAAAAATATAACATCTTAAGAGTGAAGGTCCTTCACATAATTTGCCTCACTAAATTTCACCCATTAAAAAAAAAATACTTAAAAACAAAACCAAACCCAACACATCAAAAAAGAAAAAGAAACAAAAAAAAGTTATTTGTTAACCAATCTTAGTCTGCTTTCCAATTCTGCTTATGCATTAGACCTAATATTTCAAAGTTTACAAAACATTTAACCTGCTTCCAATATTTCTTAGACAAAGTACCTGTACTTCACAGGTTTATTATGCACACATAGAAATGACCCTCCTATCTCCCCAAATTAAGCCTGAAATTAAAATATGAAAAACTTCACAAAACAAGGGGAGGACAAAATAAAAAAGGCTCTAAGTTAAAACTGGTCATCAGGCCAAAGAGCAGGCATATTTTACTAACTTTCAATCAAAAAGATTTGCTCCTAGCTGAAAACATTTTAGCCTCTCTCAAATGAAAAGACACTTATTTCTTCTCCTGTCTATTAAGAAAAAAAATTACACAACCCTCTCAATAACACTATTTGTCAAACTTCAGTGCAACAAAACATAAACAAAAACAATCCTATTCTTTACACTGCCTAACCTGATGTTTATGCAAGGAACAAAAGTGGAAAGCATGCATTCTTCTATAAAGTACTAATGTTTGACAGGGTTTGCAACATCTTTAATATTTAGTGTTCCAACTTATCTTCCCTGAACTCTGCATCCAAATATAATATTCCTACCTGCCAAGATATAGAAAAGGCACAGATCATACAACTTTTTTTTTTTTTTTTTTGCTAATGGAATGACAAATGTCACATCACACACATCTCAGGGTCCACTAAAATACTGAAATAGTGGACCAACACATAAATTGACACAGGACATGAAATGACATACTATTTCATTGACTTCTAAACAAGACTGAAAATATAAGTCTAATATGATTACCATAAGTGCTATTTATTCAGAAAAACTGAAATGTACCAGTGTTATCACCGATGTAGGAAAATGATCCAAATTAACAAAGAATATCACTTCTCAGTACTTTAAAAAATAAACCAAACTAAAATCCTGTCCTGAAGTGCTAAGTATACTTAAAAGCAGTGCTTGAAAATTTCAAGATCAAGATATCATTTTTGTGCAAATCTGAGAATTGTTGCTTATGGCCAATACCAGAAAAATAAAATTCTTAAACAGAATTTGTGTTCATTTCATGCCCTGTGCCACCTTGCCTACCTTTTGTCTTTGGCCTAACAAAGTTTTCTAATATGGAATAAGAATTACGGAAATGGTAATGGAAATATAACTTCAGAATTATGCAGTTTAGGGTACTCCATTCACAAGTGGTTGCTGACCATCCACGTTGTCTGGCTTTTCCTTCTTCTGGTTACGATCTTTACCCGTGCGCAGCCGATTACCTTCACTGGAGGTATTCTGTAATGTTTTAGTGTGGACACTCCTTTCATTATTGCAGTCAACTCTGATCTAAAACAAGTTATATTTGTTATATACACACACCAAATCCTATTGTAATCTGTAATTGGCCTGACAAGAAATTTAAGCCTGAAGTGTAAACTCCACATGTCAAAAAGGGAAATGGGGGATGAGAATAGAAGTAGTGAAAGGAATTAGGTCAGGTAGGATCTTTATTTTATGATTTTAAGACACTCTTCTTCTTTAACTGGAACCCACTGGTCATCTCATTGCATTCAAAGTTAGACAAAAACTCACAATCCTACCGTGTCTTCTTCTAAGCAGAATAAAACAGTGAGAAACAAATAATTAAAATGAATGACTATTACAAAATATACATGGCTATAATATTAAGAGTTCAAAAGAATGGGTTATTCTTCAAAGATTATGAAATGCAGGAAAAAGAGGCAAATTAATATCTTCCGAACCTGACTTTACCAGAATAACTCTCTTATTAACTAGCCTTCAGTATACACCTTTATATCCATCATGGGTGTGATTAAGTTTATCTATACTGAGTGCTCCCATTGTCTATGGTAGAAGAATATGAGCATTGGTTTCTAGCAGCTTGTATTTCAGTAAGGAAAGTCAGATGATAATATAACTTGAACTCTGAAGAAAAATTGTACAGGGAAATTTGAAGACACTAATTAGCAGAGGGACTGGAATCCCAGGAAGAGTGTAAAGATTAATGCAATTACAAATAATATACTGATTTATACAATATTTTAAGTTCCAACACAGGACACTTAAAACACTGCTAACAGAATTCTAGACACTGTACAAAGGGAAGGTAATATTGACAAATGGGCCTAAAATAATGACAAATATTGATCTGCTTCAAGTACAAATGCTACATATATCTCAAAATGGTTCACTCTAATTTCAAAATGAGTTGAAGTGTTGGGTATGGTTGTATGTTTTAAATGTTTTATTGTCAAGGGTTTGGTGCTTTGATTTATTTTATTTTATTTTTGCATGCACAGAGGGACCTGGAGAGTATTATGCTAAGTGAAATAAGCCAGTCAGTGTCTGATTTACATCTATTCTCATACTTACATAAAAAATACAGCCTTTCTTTCGATATGCCATCCTTTTAACCGATGTGATAAAAAAGCCTAGTTCATCAAATATGTCCATTTAAGAAAGGAATTACAAAATTGGTACATTAAATGCCTTACATCTTTGTAAAATACATGTAAGTACATTATTTCATCCATCTCTTTATCTAGGTCTAAGGTCTTTTCTATGCTGGTCCTAAAGAACCCACCAGTAGTTAACATGTACTTACAACTACTATGAATTTTAAAGAACATTTTGTCATAAAGGTCTGCTTTTAAAAAGTTCTTTCTCACTTATCTGGGGTGTTGGTCCCAAACCAATCCATAGTCTAGAAGGAACCCTAATTAGTTGGGTTAAGAATTAAGAGTCAAAAAAGTAGAAGAGAACATGTGCCCTTGGAATCAGACACCAGGGTTCAAATATCACTGCACCATATGCTAACTATGTGACTTTGGGCAAAGGACTAAATCTTTCTAAACTTCCATTTACTAACCTTTAAAACAAAGAACAAAATGACTTACCTTAGGTGGCTGCTGCAAGATTAAATTAGATAAAACACACACAAAACACTTAGCAAAGGTGTCTGGACATTGTCCGAGGTAATTTTAAAATTATTTAACAATAGATACAGCACAGGTGACAACCAATTGATATGGAAGTTTCAGAATAGAGGCTGACTGTAAACAAGCAGCTGACTGATTCAGCAGGTTCTAGCTGAGTATCATCAGCCCTGCCTTTTACAATTATTACGTTTGAAAGACATGCCTTCTTTTCCTTACTTTCCATTTAAGTATTCCTGCTTCTATTCCTGCTTCTCAGGGGAAGAGGGACCCACAAGGTTTACTCAGGTCTCCCTCTCAGTACATTCTGGGGTGTTCTTTTCTTGGGGAAATCAGAGGGACCACCAATGTGGTATTGAAGTCATGTGACAAAGTTTTCACAAATACTTTAATTATTCTCTGGAGAAATCTTTGTATGTTTGCATGAAAATCAAAGATTATCACAGTTGTAACGGTAAAAGGAAATTATTTCTGATATCAAATTTATAATTTTTGAATATGTTTAAAAATAAACTCATTAAATTTCAAACTACCGTAATGCAAATAATTTAGATGAAAAAGGCATATGGGTTTACCTGGAGGGATCCATCTGCGGTTCTCCCTTTAGCCTCTCTTGGATTACGAGGACGATTATCTGTTCGGGAGTGATCATCGTTTCCTATAGGGACGTTTTAAAAGGTTCAACAATTACTGACTTTAGCATGCTTATTGGAAGCTCTTTATTCCCATATCCTCGATTTACTTAGACCAACCAAAAAATCTAAAATATAATCAGCAACCTAGTGATTACAGTTACATAATGATTAATAATGCAGCATTCTGCCAAGAAACAAAATATTTTGAAGGCATTACAACTATGCAACTGTCACAGGTCAATCTGAGCTAATTTCAGGTATTATGTTTAGACTCTGAAGAAGCTGAGTATTGATTTATATATTCTACATGAACCATAAGAAAGGCTAATATTCTGTTAATTACTGTATGAAAGGCTGAAGCTTTACTATGATGAGCCGTACAAAACAGGAGAATTGGGGTCTTGGTAATAGGGTGTTAAGTCACCAAGATTTCTCACCAAACTGCAGGCAGTTGTTACAATTCACCTTTATTTCTTACTAGAGGCCCGGTGTACAAAGTTAGTGCACTCGGGGGGGGGGGGGATCCCTCAGCCTGACCTGCGCCCTCTGGCAGTCCAAGAGCCCTTGGGGGATGTCCGACTGCCGGCTTAGAGCCTAAGCCGGCAGTCGGACATCCTTAGCGGTGCTGTGGAGGTGGGAGAGGCTCCTGCAACCGCCGCTGCGCTCGCCAGCCATGAGCCCAGCTTCTGGCTGAGCAGCGCTCCCCCTGTGGGAGTGCACTGACCACCAGGTGGTAGCTCCTGTGTTGAGCATCTGCCCCCTGGTGGTCGGTGCACATCATAGTGACCGGTCATTTGCCGTCTGGTCAATTTGCATATTAGCCTTTTATTATATAGGATGGGGGGTGAGGGGGGACTAGAAGAGGTCAATGAAGGGGGGAGAGAAGAAGGGGTTATATGTGATACTTTCAACAATAAAGATTTCTTTAAAAAGAAAGCCTCTACCTTTGAAGCCGCCTCCGCGCCCTCTTCCTCCCTGTCCTCTTCCTCCACCGCCACGTCGTCGTCCCTCTCCTCTGCGCAGAAAGTTCTCCCTCTCTTCCTCTGTTGGAGCTAATGACCAATCACTGAGTTCGTCTCTGTGGTCAGATTCTGTTTCAGAAGCATTTGATGCTTCAGAATTAGTTCCTATCGAGAGTTAAAAGTTATATACCATTGTCCGACTTAAAAAAAAAAAAAAGTTAGGTTATCAGAAGCTTCCAGAGACCTTTTAGGGGTAATCTAATACTCTTCTTCCCAATTTATAAGCCTACCAAAGGGTATTATCACCTTCTATTTTGTAAAACAAATTATCTTAAATTCAAAATGAAGGGCTTTACAATTTTTGAGGTAATCTTAGAAAATATTTTTGGTTCTCATTTTAAAAAAAAAGGTATTTTACTAGCCATTTAAGTTCAAATCTAAGTATGCCACATCATTAAACAGCTATACTCCTTTAACCATCTGCGCTCTCTGGAGGAAAAGTTGTCTACAATGGTTAAAAGCAATACTTTGAGAAACAAAACCTCTATATAGTTCCTTTTAATAAGGTTTGGTTAAGGAACAGAGGGGAATGCAGCACACATTTTGGACATCTCTGAGAGTGGCAAAGGCGGCGACCATGGCAACTGTCTCAGGGAAGGATCCCTTGTGGGAACAGGGATTGGACAAGATGAATGGGGATATGCTTGCCTGATACTTGGTCCATAACCTTTCTTCCCATTCCCACTAGAATAATTTATTATTAATAAAAGTTTTATTATAATACACTCATTATGCCTGAGGGGGTGAGTTAATGATGTAAGGGATGGGAGTGGAAGAAGAGCTCCAAAGTGAGGTGGGACTTCAACATCAAAGAGAACAGACTTTTGAAAGAGGGTTACGGGTTAGGTTCAAAGTTGGCCATAGGAGTGGGTATGTCTCTCCCCAACTCCAGAATGTCAACTCTACTACCTCTCTCTCTTCCTTTGTTGGAGCTAATGACCAATTATAGCTTCACCATTATAGCTTCATTCCTGTGGATCTTGAAGGCTTTCCATCTTAAAGAGTTCCTTTTTGAAACGCAAATATTTGTGAGATGGATTATACCTTATACCACCATCAGCAAATTACATAGTAGTTACACAGTTGAGCAAGAAAGACAGTAGGCACTGGCAGGTGGGGACAGCGTTCAGGAAAAGTACTGGGAGAGAAGAAAGAAGCACTGACAGAAGAGCTGGGAAGGCAAAGAGAAACTTCGCCGACTTCTTGACTGTGCCTAGGGCTGACTTTGGCCATGCCATACAAAATCACCTTATGAGCCACAGGATGTAGACCCCTGATTTACAGTCCATCCAGCAAGTATGACCAGCACATGCCTGACAAAAAATGAGCCACAGTACACAAATGTAAAAAGTTTTGGCTATACAGTAATAAAATTAGGAAAGGCCTTAAGAAAATCATCAACACACAAGGGCTTAAGCAGATTTATCCCCAGTCAGAACGTGGACAGAACTCACACCTGCCCTGTGAACGCTATGTGTCATTATGGTTTTTACTCTGTCTCTTGCAACACAATTTGACCCATTGTGAATCGGAAAACATGTAGTGAGAAATAGTTATAATGGGGTTCTAATGAATATTAGAGGTTAGCAGCTATTAAGTGTAGGAACAGATAAAGTTACTGAGTAAAATGCTTAGTTTGTACCTGAAGTATATCCAGGACCGCGTCTGCCGTGCCCCCTATTTCTGTAAGGTCTACTACCTCGACCCATTCCTTGACCATCATCAGTCACATAGCCTTTTTCCTTATCTGTACGATTTGGTGGTGGTCTAGAACTAGCTCCAATCTGTCGCAACTGCTCATCAATTTGTAATCTCTCCAAACGCAACTGGTCTACTTCCTATTTAAAATATACAAGATAACAGTAAAAATAATTTGACATTTTACTTCATTTTACTTAATAATACCTTTCTCCTTTTCATCAGATAAAAAAGTATATTGGAAATATTTCAATTTCAGTTCTTAATTTATAGTAAACACTGTTATACAGAATTATCAAGAAACTGAATGATCTCCTTAAAAACAAAATTAAGTAACAGATTACTGATGCCCAGAATTAGAGATAGAACAAAAATACTCAGCATTAATAGAATTTAAAGTTGCTTGATTTGGCACTATTACTCAATGGAATCTGTTAAGGCACAGATATGCTAATTTTGGGATTTCTGAATGACAGGATACTGAATAAAACAACTCTAAAATGTACTAATACAGAAAATAGACATTTAAAGGTTTAACCAGCTAACCCTAAAAATCACACATTGTAAATAATCTGAATTGAAATAGATTTGCCAGTTAATATCTTAATTTACAAAGCATTGAGTTTGGGCCATCTTGTTTGCAAAGAACATATACTACAGTAGGTCTTTGGATGTGATTATACAATTAAGGAACAATTATTTTCAATGAATTGAAAATTATCATATTCCTTATACAGGGCAGAAAACTATTTAATAGCTGACCAAAAAAGTTAGGTCTTACATCATGCCTTGCAAACCCCTTAAACACTACAACTCTGCTAGACCAAGTATGATGAACAATATAAATTTAGTTGATCAAAATATACACCTAGGGTCCACAGACAGATCCTTACATACAGTGCTTCCAATATGTTGGGTTCTGTCAAATCCATACACAGTCTCAATTATAACCCTCATCCTTCCAATCTACCCATTTATGGGCTACAGGGAGCTAGATCCATAAATATAGTAGTAGTACTGAGTGTCTCAGTCAAGCAGAGGCCACCAGAGAAACTGTCTACATGAACAGTCACTGGAGAAGCCCCTGAAAAGCTAAGCTCCTAAAATCTGGTTGTGGCAGTTTCTGGAAAAGAAAGGGCAGGTAAGGATTTGGGTGAGTTTGATCTGAGCTCTGAACTAGAATCTGTTTTACAAAGGATTTGAACAAAGAAGAGACTGCGGCTAAGTGAGTGGCTTACTCCAAAAGTATAGTTATATATAGCTCATGGAATGGGTACATCTTGCAAAACAGAATGGCAGTCCATGTTATCTCACTGGGGCAAAGCAGTCACCTTTTGGTGAAAGATGACAAGCCCAATCAAGTGAAGATCTGGTGATGGAAAGAATGGCAACAGGACAGCTGCTGATAACCAAAAAAGATATTCAATTGTGAAGAATAAATCAAAAGATCTAAGAAAGATTAGTCAAAAGAACAAGGGATTAATACAATGCAACACTAACTCTCCAGGTCTTCATAATTAATGTAAGCTAAGAATATGAAGAAAAACACATACAACAGATTACACATAAACATGTTTTAAAATAAAAATAAATAAGCAAATCAATGGGAAATCCTACCCATGCAAGCCTTGCTGGATAAAACTTTCCCACTTTCAATTATTAACTAACCACCATAAAAATGAATGAAATGTCTAACTATTGAACTTTTTATTCCTTATTTGCATACAAGTAGAAATTGTTTAATTTTGTTTCTCTAAGAAATCGACAACAAATTCTTAAGATAGCATTATAAATAAAATAGAAAGTTGGATTACTTTTAAAATATTACTTAGTACCAGTTACATTATATTTTGATACACATGGATAGAAGGAATTATAAAGTGACATGGATAAGACTCCATTTCATTGATTTATAGAACTTTTTGGCGAGAAGACATTTTAAAAAGCATCTAGTCAAGGGAATTGACTTGCCTAAAGTCACAAAGCTAGTCCATGACAAAGGATAATCTAGAAGCAAATCGCTGGACTCCAATCTAGTACCCTTTCCATTTATACCTTGTAGCCCCCTGGTTCCTACTTTCCAGTTTGCAATCTAGAGGGGGCATAAATGCTACAAAAATAATTTCTATTTTGTATAACAGAGTATAGAGAAAAATATGAAGGGTACACATTTAAAAAGAAGATTTCTTGAAACACTGGGATTTCCTTAATAAATGACATAAAAGAGACAACAAAAGCAAGTGGAAAACTCACAAAGGCTAGAAAGGATCAACCTAATGAAAAAGCTGTGTACAGGATTAACCTAAATTGAGTGCAAGGGTTTAAAAGAGGAATAATGAGAAACGGGGGAATTTATTGAGAACTGGGATACTGGTCCTTACATTTGTGATGATGATGAAAATTGACTTGTTTTTTCAAAAGGAATATAATAAGCTAAACAAAGTGAGCATTTTGTCTATTACTTTTTACAGGTCATTCATTGTAATGTTCAGAATGAATCTTAACTACTGAAAGGTTTACTATGGAGTTTTTATATTTTAGTGCAAAAAGAATTTGAAATTAAAGATCTTGCTGTTCTCACCTTTAAATAGTTCAGGTGATAATCCAAAAGAACAGTGGCATTAGCGATGCTGTCCTTTGTTCCCACAAAAACAAATGGTACCATACCCTGGAAAAGAAATGGTGACAATGATTCCATAAAATTAATAATGTATTAATCTGAAAAATGCAAATAATGACTCAATCCCTAGTACAGGGTCTGACAAACAGTAGGTACACAAATGTTTGTTGTAAATATAAATCAATAATACATGAAAACAAAAGTAATTGGCATATTTCACACATCTGTGAATAAGGACAGATGAATATAGCAACCCCTTAAATGCATCAGGTTATTATGTTTTAAACACTACAATTAAATGTTGGCAAAGTCACAAATTATGTAATTCAAAATTATACAGGCTTTAACATGAGATGCATAAACAAAATACTCTAATTCATCTAAAAATTTTTATCAAAATCAACTTCTTTTAAAAATCATTAAAAATTAGACACTATGGTACAAAATTAAAAATTAAATCAATTAGCTAACCAAGTCAACAGAGTACCAAAAAAAAAACCACACAAACAGAATTAGGACACATTAAAATGCACTGAGTGGGAAAAAACCTGGCATTTCCATGAGCATAAAATTTAACACTATAATACATTTCAATAATTTGCTTTCAAAATTATAAAAGGTGGAATCATAAGGTAAGTTTCATCTTCTCTCTATGGTACTACTTTAATATAAGGATAGATTTTTAAAAGTTGTATACTAAAAATTTATACTTCTAGCCCATCAGTACAAATGAGAAAAAACACTATTTCTTGTCACAAGTTATAGGAAAGCCTAGGCCAGTTGTGCAAACTAACAGCTGGCAATTATGACATTCAAAGTTGAGAACAGTTCAATATTTTGCTGAAGAAATACACATGGTTACTAACATTCACAAGTAACTAAAAAAGCATACAATGGCTCTGATGTGGATATAATATTATAATTTTCTAGGCGAAGTTTCTAGGTGTTAGAAGCCAAGAAGCTGTCTCTTTAGCAAGTATCACTCTTTTAAAAAGAGCATTCATTTGATAGGTGTGGCTACTCCTGGGCTGCTTTTGCTTGCATGCATTCAGTACACAGCATCTTAAATGGATGTGGGGCTGGAACAGGTTTTTTCTTTTTCCTTCCACATGAACATGGCTGTTACTGGGGAACAAAACTGAACAATTAGGAAATACAGCTTGCAGACTGACCTTTATCTGATAGAACAGAAACTGCTTTCTAGTAGCAATGACCATCTGAATAATCAGGTGCAACTGAAAACCCATGGGCTTCATAATAGATTTTTTTTGCATCAAATAATATATGAACTATGGAAATTATTATGCCCATGGATCAGATCTTCTCAAAAACATGTTGACTGTTGAGTTTTCCCCCCAACTGACTGTTAAGCAGTAAACCATACTATTTTCTAAAATGTCATATGATGAAATGCTATATCCTTCCTTTTGGATCATATGCTACCAAAATAAGCTTTGAAACCCTGTTACTGATTTAGTTTGATCAACTTTGGGACAAATAATTTTAAAACATTTTCTTTTTCAACATATCCAAACTGTTAGTGTATCCAGTGCCACTCTAATTTAAGCATATCGCTAGTGGACCAGAATAGTAAATTAAAATTAAAAAATGTGAGAGTAGAATGGTGGCCTTCTATACCTGACACCAAGAAAAGTAATTCCCTGTTCTAGGGTGAGAACTGAGCTGCCCAGCAGAGAGGAATATCTAATGCACTTGAGGTTATATTTCTCTTTATAAAACGGCATTTTTACTTTGAATCTCTTGTGAATCACATTTTCCCCATAAACAGTTCTCACGAGCTATGTAGAAGTCCCTGCACTCAAGGAACTCACAATGTGGCTGAGGAGGTAGACAAGTAAATGTCTACGTACTGAGTGCTACAATAGGGGCAGCACATTCACTGGAGCACGGAAGGGAGAAAAGCTCTTCAGCCAGTCATGGGGAGGGGACCTGTGGCAAGTACACACAGAAAGCTGCATAAGGAGTAAGGACAAAGCATGGTGGCAGGAAGAAGAGTGCTCTAGGCGGAGAAAACATATGCATCTGAATGTTCAGTATGACTGTTCAGAGACCTCTAAATACTTCAGTATGGCTTTAAGTCTCTCTAGAATGCAAGGGGGAGGAGTTGTAACAAATGATATTGGACAGGTTACCATGAAAGAAAAGCCTTATAAGCAACAGGAAGAAATCTGAGCTTTCTCCCTAGGGCAATAAATTCACGTACCCACAAACACTCCTCCACCAGCCTCCAACCCTGAAGGTCATTTGTAGTCTCTCTTAACAAGGGGGATAAACATTAAAATATAAAATTAAAATGTATTTTTCAAGGAATGTTTTCCTACCTGCCAAGCCTTGAGTTCAGGTTTCTGGGATTCCCCTGCTACAATTGATGAAATCACTAACACCTAAAGCAGTATAAGGAATGCAAGTGATGTCATTAACTATAACAAATGATACACAGAAGCCTGAACGCAGGACTTTCACTGTAGGACTTTTAAACTAATTTCTAAACAGTTAGGTTAGTTCAAATATTGAAAATCAGTTTCTAAAATATGGTTTTAAGTAGTAACTAATGCGTGTAACAGACGGTACATTTTGAGCTAATACAACCTGCAAAATTTCAAGAGACAACATGGAAAAATTAAAGTCCACCCTCAAAAGAAAAATGTGACCATTAAATGCAACCCTGCATTTTATCTTTACAACATAAGATTTGCAACTCTGAATAAAATGAAAAGTAGGTATCACTTTGGTTTATAATATCTCATAACCTAAAAATCAGATTTGAAAAAAATACATGAGTAGCTTATAAGCCTAACCAGAGAAAATACCCGAAACACCCATTTGTAACATCTGAGTGGAAGAAATTACTTTTTAATGTAATTCAACGTGATAAATATTTCTTACCCTCTGTACTTTTGTACTGTTAGGTTGAGAAAAATGAGCGCTGTTTTCCTTTATATCTATATGTTTTTTTTCTTCCGAGGGAGTAGGTCCAACCCTTGAGTTACTACTGGAAGGCAGGGAATTTGGTGGCATTATTTCCTTGGTAAAACAAAAAAGAGAAAAAATAACTAATTTTAAGTCTTTATTTAGCTCCATTATTGTATCAATGATATTTTAAGAAGATAAATCATTATAAACAGTTTTGGTAAACAAAACAGAATGCAAAAATCATGCAATAAAAAAACCCCAAAGATTTAATTTCAGCCAAAAGAACCTTTCACAAAAGGAAGACTAGATAATATATGAAAATTATGGCAATTTAGATTTTATTTTAAACACAGTACCATTGTACAGAAGAGCATGCCCTCACCTCCCCAACCCCCAACACAAATATTTATACATACACACAAAATAATAAAGGCAAAACATAAAAGCCAGAAAACCTAAGAAGTGTCCCAATTTTGTTTCAGTCAGTAAAATTAAATGATATTTGAAAAGTGCTTTGTACTTTTTTTTACAATTACAACAACCCATTTTAAAGATTGAGAAATAAGGGCTAAAGGGATTAAATGACTAATCCAAAGTCACAGCATTAGAAAATTAACAGAGGCCATGTCTACAACTATACCACTAACTGGCATGTCTGATAATCAAGAATTTGTACATCTACATTATGTGCATATCACAGAGGCCTCTAAATTAATCTCAAATAAAATAATAAAAATCTTTTATTTTTCTTATATAAACCAGAAACATATGCATTAGAACATACCTCTTCTTGTGGAACATTTTTCTCACTTTCAGCCTCAATTCTCACCCTCACAACTCCTGACTTGTCCACAATCTCCTGGATCAGTTTTCCATTTTTTCCTATTACTTTGCCTAAATTAAAAAATGAATAATTCATGTTTGGCTTTAAGAACACATAACTTACACTCCACTGTAAACTATAGCATTATTTATATATATAAAAGGATAATATGCAAAGTGTTCCCTTAGGAGTTCGACCACTCACTATGATGTGCTCTGACCACCAGGGGGTGGCACGGAATGAAGGAAGGCCCCAGCCGGCAGCCAGGGAAGGAAGGCCCCGGCTGGCAGCCAGAAGGCCCCAATCGGCCCTGATCACTGGCCAGGACTAGGGATCCTACCCGTGCATGAATTTCATGCACTGGGCCTCTAGTCTATAATAAAAAAGCATAATATGCAAATTGACCTAACGACTGAACAGAACCACCATCTGGACGATCTTCCGGACGACCATGCTATGACATGCACTGGTGCCAGGCCAGCCAAGGCAGGTGTGATGCGATTGGCTGGGGGCCCCGCAATCGCCCCATAATCACCCCACAAAGGGAGGCCCAGGCCACCGTCTACGGAGTGATCGATGGGGGGGGCTCCACAATCTATTACCCTGCAGAGGGATGCCCAGGCCACCGGCCAGCGGGGCAATCAACTGGAGGGGGGGTTCCACAATCGCCCCAAAGAGGGAGGCCCAGGCCACCATCTGTGCGGTGATTGATTGCGGAGCCTGTGCCGGGTGGGCTGGGCCTCCCTCTGCAGGGAGATCGATCTAGGGGCCCCGTGATTGATCGCCCCCACAGAGGGAGGCCCAGGCCAGCCAAGCGATCACACTCCACACTTGTCGCCAGCAGAGGGAGGCTGCCAGTTGCGGAGGAGGGGGGAAGCACCGCACAGATGGCAAGCAGTGGCAGAGGTGGAGGTGGGGCTAACTGCCAGCAGCTGGGGGGAAGGAAAGCCCCAATAAGCCCTGATAACCGGCCAAGCCTAGGGACCCTATTTGAGGGGTCCTGGATTGCGAGAAGGTGCAGGCTGGGCTGAGGGACACTCCCCACCCCGTGCACAAATTTCATGCACTGGGCCTCTAGTCCTATATAATAAAGAGGACCATCACTCCAACAGACGAGATTGTCACCCCCATGTGGTCAAAAATGGCCACGCCCATGTGGACACAAGATGGCCACCACAAGATGGCCGGCAGGGGAGGGCAGTTGGGAGGGACCACGCCTGCAAGGGAAGGCAGTTGGAGGGACCCAGGCCTGCAAGCGAGGGCAGTTGGGGGGGACCAGGCCTGCAGAGGAGGGAAGTTGGGGGCGACCAGGCTGGCAGGGGAGAGCAGTTGGGGAGACCAGGCTGGCAGGGGAGGGCAGCTGGGGGGAACCAGGCCTGCAGGAGAGGGCAGTTGGGGGCGACCAGGCTGGCAGGGGAGGGCAGATGTGGGCAATCAGGCCTGCAGGGGAGGGCAGTTGTGGGGGACCAGGCCTGCAGGGGAGGGAAGTTGGGGGTGACCAAACCTGCAGGGGAGGGCAGTTGGGGGTGACCAGGCCTATAGGGGAGGACAGGTAGAGGCGACCAGGCTGGCAGGGGAGGGCAGTTTGAGGCGACCAGGCTGGCATGGGAGGGCAGTTAGGAGTGACCGGGCTGGCAGGGGAGGGCAACTGGGGGCGTCCAGGCGTGCAGGGGTGTAGTTAGGTGTCGATCAGGCTGGCAAGGGAGTGGTTAGGGGGTGATTAGGCTGGCAGGCAGAAGCGGTTAAGGGCAATCAGACAGGCAGGCAGGCGAGTGGTTGGGAACCAGCAGTCCTGGATTGTGAGAGGGATGTCCGACTGCGCAGTTAGGCCCGATCCTACAGAGTCTAAACGGGCAGTCGGACATCCCTCGAGGGGTCCCAGATTGGAGAGGGTGCAGGCTGGGCTGAGGGACACACACACACCCTGTGCACAAATTTCGTGCACAGGGCCTCTAGTCCTACCCAATAATAGACAAATATGCAAATTGACCGTACCTTCGCTATGCCCGCAATTGGCCAGGAGGCGCGGGGGGGTGGGACTCGGGGTGGGCGGGGTGGCCGATTGGGCCAGCGGGACGCTGAGCTCGCGTCACCAGCGGCGGCTCGAGCTCAGCGTCTGCGCCATGGCTGTGCTGCGGCACAGAAGGGGCCTCTGGGGCAGCGAGCTCACGTCCCACCGCGGACCATCAAAAGCGGGGGAGCTGAGTGCCTGTCCGATCAGGCACCAGGCCTTTCAGAAGCCTCCGCTGCGCCTGAGGCTTCTGAAAGGCCTGGTGCACCAGCGGACAGGCACCCAGCTCCCCCGTGATCGAAAGCGAAAGCATGTAGGGGACCCTACACGTGCATGATTCAATCATGCACTGGGCCTCTAGTTTTATATAAAACTGAAAGACCAAAACAGAGACTCTTCAAATGAAAAGAGGGTTAAACTTGGCTTTCCATTTTACTAGGTTATCATTGTTTAAATTCCATTGGCTAGGTATTGCAATTGATTAATACTCATAAACTGATTGGAGAATTTTGAATTTTTAAAGCATTTCAAAGATAGGTTCTTATTTTGCACAAAAGTGTACACTTTAAACTTGCTAGTACAGTGGTGTATATCAGTCTTTCTTCAACGTTCTAATTAAAAGTTAAGGTAAAGGATAGATAATCCTATATAATAAAAGCATAATATGCAAATCGACTAAACGGCAGAATGACCAGTTGCTATGACGTGCACTAACCACAAGGGGGCAGTTGCTCAATGCAGGAGCTGCCCCCTGGTGGTCAGTGTACTCCCACAGGGGGAGTGCTGCTCAGCCAGAAGCCGGGCTCACAGCTGGAGAGCACAGCGGCGGTGGCAGGAGCCTCTCCTGCCTCCGTGGCACCACTAAGGATGTCCGACCGACAGCTTAGGCCTAAGCTGTCGGTCGGACATCCCCCGACTGCAGGCGGGAAGTAAGAAGTGAGGGGGCCTAGACTGCAAGAGCCCCAGACTGCTACAGGGCACAGGCCGGCTGAGGAAACCCCCCTCCCCCAGTGCACGATTCTCGTGCACCGGGCCTCTAGTAAAAATATATTTGCGCCCAGCCGGCATGGCTCAGTAGTTGAGCGTTGACCTATGAACTAGGAGGTCACAGTTTGATTCTTGGTCCAGGCTCGATCCCTAGGAGGGGTCATGCAGGAGGCAGGTGATCAATGAATCTCTCTCATCATTGAGGTTTTTCTCTCTCTTGCTTCCTCTCCCTTTCTCTCTGAAATCAATAAAAATATATTTTAAATAAATGTATTAACAAATAAATAAAAATGTATTTGCATATTTACTTGACAATTTCAATTCTATCTGTACCTGATTTAAATCTGCTTCTTTGCCCATGGTAAACACAGTCATACACCACTTAACAATGGGGATATGTTCTTAGAAATGCTTAGCTGAGGAATTTTGTCATTGTGCAAGTACACTTACACAAACCTAGATGGTATAGCCTACTGTAAATCTAGGCTATGTTATAGTCAAATGCCCCTATGCTATAAGTCTCTATAGCATGTTATTAAATAAAACAACAAGAAATTAAATAAAGCATAAGAGAAAATGATGCAATCGAGACAGTGAACAGATGTATGAGGCTGCTGCTGGCATAACACGGTATACTTTTACAGTAAATGTTTTTCTTGTAAGTAGAAAGAGTACACTCTAAAATAATGATAAAAAACATAGGATAGAAAATACATAAACCAGTAAGTC
The DNA here is from genome assembly GCF_027574615.1 of Eptesicus fuscus. Taxonomy (NCBI): domain Eukaryota; kingdom Metazoa; phylum Chordata; class Mammalia; order Chiroptera; family Vespertilionidae; genus Eptesicus; species Eptesicus fuscus. The sequence goes on from NC_072473.1 coordinate 95,710,738, forward strand.
ATTTATTATCATTATCAAGTATATGCACTGTAGATCATTGTATGTGCTACACTTTTATATGACTGCCAGCACAGTAGGTGTGGTTACACTAGCATCACCACAAACATGTGAGTAATGCATTGCACTATGATGTCAGAATACCTACAGTGTCACTAGGCAACAAAAATTTTTTAGTTCCATTATGATCTCATGAGACCACTGAAGTATACGTGGAGTGTCGTTGACCAAAATGTCACATGCAGCATATAACTCTATTTTTATAATTTTATGACACATTTATAAAAGATCCTCTAAATTTTAAAGTAGCTTAAGCAGCTACACATACATCTAAAAGAAGTGCACATTCTTTAGGCCAATGTGTTAATAGAATATTACTCCTGTGCATTACTCACAAATTATATCAGTATATTAGAAGTTGAAGGGATAAGTCACAGAGTAAAAGATTAAGAAATCACACTTTAAAATAACTCGGAACCACTATGAAAAGGCTCAAAACCAGTTTAAGATTAAGTACTATTCAATACATCTGTTAAAACTCCAAAGCCTTCAAGCGCTCGATTCTTTCACTCATTTTATAATATTCAGTCATATCATTAACTGAGAAGTGACTGCTTTCATAACATCATAAATTACAAATGTAAGAAATACTGATTCAAGAAATCTACATGTAAGTTACATCTAACTCCAAGGGCTCTCACAAAGTACCTAAAGCACCCTTGCACTGACCACCTTCATCATGTGCTTGCCCCACCATCTCATCTAAGGAAGGGATGGGAAAAACTGGAAGCCAAAATTTGTTTTGAGCACATGCCCGGGTTTTGGGCTCCAACCCCAGTGACAGTGTGCAGGAGGCTGCTGATCAATGATTCTCTCTCATCATTGATGTTTCTATCTCTTTCTCTCCCTTCCTCTCTGAAATAATAAAAATATATTTAAAAAAATATGTGAAAGCAACTTAGGTGCCTATGGATAGATGAATGGATAAATATGTGCTAAATACACACACACACACACACACACACACACACACACACACACTCACTCACTCACAATGGAATCGATCATTAAAAAGAATGATACCTTGCTATTTGTTAGGCGAACGTGATCACCACTACACTACGGAAACCGGCCTATACCTTGCTATTTGTAACAGAACCTATGGACCTCTAGTAAAAATATAATTACCATTGATGTTGCAGAAAGCCCCAGAGACCTTTGGAGTTATAGTTTTGAAACTTACTAGATTTAAACCTACATTAAGATTTTCAACTCTGAGATAATTAAGAATGCTATTGTTTTATAGCCTCATTAGAGGGATCAAATATGAATCTATTCCAAATTATAAAGCCCCAAAAATGTCATTCATTTTGAAAAAACATACTTAATTTTAATATATGTAAAATATACAGTGAAGAGGCTGTGCAAAATGTATCTTTCTTGGCACTAATTGGTTTGAACTAAACTAAACAAAGCAGTATCGTTTGTACACCTTCTGAAATGTAATCTTGGAGTATCACATTTACCTAATATTTTCTGTACATTGAAGCAACATATCATATTTCAAAGATTACATTTCAATTAAATGAGTTAAAATGAAATTCTATTGGTGTAAATGATTTACCAAATTTTGTTTTTGTAGAGTATGTCAACAGGATATTTTTTCCATTGGTTTTTAGAGAGAGTGAAGTGGGGGGGGGGGCAGAGAAAGAAAGGGAGGGAGGGACAGGGACAGGGAGAGAAACATCCACGTGAGAGACACACATCTATTGGTTGCCTCCCACACGTGCCCCAATGAGGGCAAGGGGTCAAACCTACAATCCAGGTATGTAGCCTTGACCGGGAATCCAACCCATGACCTTTCCTAGTGAAGGCCAGTGCTCTAATCACTTAGCATGTGGCCAGGGCTCAACAGCAATTTCTGACTCACCCACTAAGTTCCTTGGAACTTGTATGACATCTTCAGCAAATTCAAGAAAGCTTCTAGCCTTTTTAACTGCATCCTGATCCTAATAAAAGGGGGAAAAAGATTTAAACCAAAAGATGAACCATCTGAAATATTGGATTTTGTTTTAGAAAAGAACTAGTCAAATATTTACCTCTCCATAAATATGAAATGTGCAGGTATCTTCATCTAGATCGATAGCGGTGACCCCAGGTACTTTTCTAGCTTGCTGAATATTAGCACCATGAGTACCAATAGCTAGACCCATCAGATCTTCTCGTACAATAAACTGTTCATGAAATCTTGAGGCAAGCTGCCTTGAACTCTGATGGGAAATGTATAACTGATTAATATTATGCTTTTCAACTATTGAGACAAGTGTATACCAGGGGCCTATAAATTAGTTTATGTTGGAAATTAACAGATTTTAGAAAATAACACCCACCCATAGCATAAGTTCTTTTTAGGTTACTGAAGGTCTCTATGCTATTTGAGATATTTTTGTTAATAGGAAAAGGCTTGTTGACAATTTTCCAAGGTAACTTTTGAAAACCTATTTGCAAGGCTGCCTTAGTTAACCAATGACATCAACAATATAGTGATTAAGAATCAGATCAAATGTTCCCAAATAAAAACCAGCTCACTGGGTCTGTTAGACTCAATGTTTTTTAAGTTAAAAAAAATTAAATAACATCTCCACAGAAAACTGTATTAGCTTCACTTTTATTAATGGACATTGGTTTATATATTCTAGAAACAGTGCCATTTATATTTCTTATCACTAGATACTGGGGTCTAGACAGCCCTTTGATGAAGTGATGGATGACATTAAAATTACATCATCTCACCTCACCCCCCAACCTGAAAAAAGGGATTTATAAAAACTGTTGGTACAGTAATTAAATTACACTGAATAATTATAGAATGTCAAGGAATTACAACTTATCTTACATAGGCGCCTACAACCTAAAATGAGATCAGAGTCTGTAAGACCTAATGATCTGGATCCACACATACTATGAATTCTTTCAAATATTCAGTGATGACTGAACTAAGTTAAAATGACACCCAAAACTTGTGGATAAGCACTCTCTTTAAATATTATCAAAATTTAATATTTAGTTCTAGCATGACATTAATGAAGCCCAAACATATTAGTGACTCATGTTGAAAAACAAAAATTTCTTATCTGAATATGTGTATCTCTTTAATAGTAGTGAGGAAAGATAGGCATGCATACTAGTTTCTCATTATTCAACCTACCTCTAGCTGTTTACTGGCTTCTTCATTTCTCAGTATCAGAGACAGCTTAGTGCGCAGACTCCGAAAGTGCATGTCAATCAGCATGTGTGCTCGTTTTGCGGTGACTTCATTGATAGACTAAAAGATATAAATTAACAACATTATCAAAGCAAATGCCCCAAATGATATACACCAAAATAAACAACTCAAAAACACTCACCAAAATGACAAGCTGGTAAGTTTCTGGATCATAAGTTACAGAAAAGGCACCAACTGCCTTTTTAAAGTCTTTATGTGCTGATTCTTTGGCACACCTAAAAATAAAATAAATATCCATTGTGAAGTTAAAATGAGTGATTACCAAATACTGGCATAAATATATGCAGAGATTTCCACTTAGAATTGTGGATTCATATTAAATTTGATTTATGCAAGAAATACTTATATCAATTTAAAGGTTTAGTTCCTTTGCTGTTCACCTTAGCAATACTCAGCTCAATCAAGCATTTGAGAATATAGAAAAAGGAAAAAAACAAAGTTATGTTCTTAAGGGTTTTCGGATGGTATTAGATTACTAAAGGTGACATATTTAAGGAAGCAATTATTCCTCTGCAGGCTTCTTCATTTCAGTTATATATAAGTAAGTTATTTTCTTGAATTAACTATTGAAAATTGTTGGGAATAGCTACAGGGTACCCAACTTTGTTTTTTTGTTTTTTTTCCCTAAAGTAAAACTGCTGACCAATTTAAGGAAGAGAAGGAAATGCACATGAATCAGAAGGCAAAAAAAGGTACATCCCTATTCAATCTCTATAATCAAAATGTAAGATTCCTGTGTAGTTTGAACTGCAAGTTAATGTTTAAAGTACAGCATGTACAAATAAAACATTATATTCCTTTGATGCAATCTTTTAAAAAGGAATCTCTTAACTAAAAGTCTTTAAGCATTACTCCAGATAAAGAGATGACCTTTTGAAGCTTCATTAGCCCTAGTTATTACATACTTACCTGAAAATATTAGCTAAAAGGGAAAAAAAAACCTGGAGTAATTTTCATTGTCTAGAATTTTATTTGTGACTTATGACAATCTGTATTAATCAGTTTCAAAACCTTAAAAGTCTGTTAACAAAGTTAGTTTATTTTAGAAAACAAATGTACATGAGCCAGGTATCTAGCCAAGTAAGTTTAAACAAGTGCAATGCGGCTTAGTTATATAACTAAAAAAGCTAAGCACGTTTTTTTTCGCTACATTTTACAAACCATTTTCACTGAACTTAAAAATTGATTTTTATGATTTTAACATGTATATTCTTTTAAACTCATTGCACTTCACCTGTAAATTCTCAGAGTTTCTTGCCCATCAACTTACATTTGTCGTAAGTCTTCTGGCACATCCAGTTTGATTTTATGGAAGGTATCTTTTGTGGCAGGTTTGTTGGGATTAACTGATCGTAGACGTTCAATTGTGACAATTTCATTGTACGTAGCATCACATGCTGCATATTCTATCACATAAAACTGACAGAAATAAATAAAATTCATTCCTGGTCATAGTATTTATAGAAAGAACCATAAGCTTTGCCTATTCAGCAATTTTTAAATTCTCTTGAAGTCAAAAAACACTGTTTTTGATCAACTAACTGAAACACAAGAAACATAACATATACAGAAAATATTGTAATAAAATGACTCACATTACTTATTACTTTAAAATAAAAATCCAGACTAAAATGTAGTACCTGGGTTTAGAAAAGGGAAATAGTATAAGAAAAAATTTTAAATATGCATTTTCCTACCTCACCCTTTATCATCCTCACTTTAGCTAACCACCAACAGCAAGGTTCTTTTTCATTTGCTCTGGAATAAACCTACACAAAAATTACAACAGAATATTTCATGATTAACATCACTCAGAAATTTATAGATTATCAGACATTGAGGAAAATTTCTTAAAATGACCCTATGTGTCTTTTGAACCCATATCCTGTATCCTTAAATCAGATTGTACACCTACAGCTAGACAGATACATAATCAGAAGCTGCCTGATTACCTCAGAGAGCCCTGTAAAAAGAGCTTTCCTATTTATCTTATCTGTTCTAATTCAATAATAATTAGTACTCTGAATATGAATGCTCAGGAAAAGCTAACTGTCCATAAACGTGGGCATACTTTCCTTAGATACTTTGAAAGCTAAAAAAATTATCTAAAACAGTGGTTCTCAACCTTTCTAATGCCGCGACCCTTTAATAGAGTTCATGTTGTGGTGACCCCCAACCATAAAATTATTTTCGTTGCTACTTCATAACTGTAATTTTGCTACTATTAATGAGTCGTAATGTAAATATCTGTGTTTTCCGATGGTCTTAGGCTCTACAGCAGTGGTTCTCAACCTGTGGGTCGCTAGCAGGGCTGCATGGTCACTAAATGGATAAGGCCGCTGACCACTCACAGCCCACTGAAAATATCATCCTGGCATTCATGTCTCCTAGGGACTAAATGAAGAGATCCTTGGTCACTCTCTGTTCTCCTATCTGCTCTCTACTAAAATGGACAACTCCACACTGGCAATCCTCTGGATACCACCTTCTTACTCTCACATCAATTTCTCTCATGACCACTTCAAAGTTCACTTACTATGTCCAGCATGGAACCTTTTTTGAAGACAAATTAAGGTTAATAGGAAAAGAGACAATACAGCATACATGGGGAGAGAAACAGAAATACTCAGAAGCAGGAGCAGCAGCAGGGAGGACGACAAGGGGGGTGGGGAGGAGAGAACTGAAAGAAGCACAGAGCCTAAGGCTAACAAGCAACTCAAAGCTCCAACTCTTGTCTTTCTTTTACAACTGAAGTTAATAGTTATAACTATAATTGTAATAGTTATACAACACGGTGACTAAATACAACTAAACCAAACCTACCTTTCCCTCTTGCCTCCATGACTTCCTATTAACTTTGCCCTACCCAGAGAAATAACCTGGTAATTATTATGTAAAACAAAGAGGTTGCCCTGGCAACATTGTCCCATTGGTCCCCACCTGTCAGGTGACTAAGTTGGGGGAGGGGGAATAAAAACCTCTATCCCTCACTATTAAGAACATTCCTGATATAGACAGACCAAAAGACCTGGTATCTTACTTCCCTTTTATAACTTAAGTTAATGGTAATACAATACAGTGACTAAATACTACTTAATTTAACCTACCTTCCCCTCTTGCCACCATCAATCCCTTTAAACTCTGCTCTAGCCAGACGAGTAACCTCAGTTATTATTGTTAGGCAATATAGGGAGGTCACCCTAGCAACAGGGTCTCATTGGTTACCACCTGTCATGTGATTCATTTGGAAAAAAAAAAAGTCCCATTTATCGATCCAAACAGTGTTATGAGAACTCCCAATATAGACAGACCAAATGTCCTGATTCATGCCTTCAGGAAGCTTGTAGTCTCCCAGGGAAAATGAACAGTTAAAGGTCCTCAAGTATAAACAGTTTTTAGTTCTCTACTGGGATCCCTCATAAAACCAAGTCCAGTTTCTTACACCTAGTAGGTACTGAGTACATTTTTGGGAAATAAATAGTACTTTATTCTATTTCTAATTTATAATTGTAGAGAAAAGAACAGACCTGAACATCCAGAGACCTTCTCTGAGCACTCCTACCCCTACATCACCTTCTATCCTGAATTTTTTTTCTTCCTAGGACTTACACCTGCCATGTTAGCAATCCTCACTAGAATGTGACCTCATAAAGGCAGGGACTCTTCTGTTTCACTGCATCATCTGTACCTAGTACAAAAAATAAGAATTCAAAGACCTAGTATATTTTACCTTACCTGTACAAATGTCTATTTAACTGCTTCCTTAATACACACATACTCATAAAGTGGCATCTACTAACAAGGCATTGTGGAGAAAGAAGAAACTTAAAATGGAGTGTGTGAAAGATGAGGAAAGAGAGGATACTACACAGACCAATCATAACATAACCAGACTCTAAGTGTCTTAAGCCATGCCCCCCAATTTTCTGTAACTAGAGAAAACACAAACACAATGTTTCTGTTAATGTGTTACATCTCCACAGCACCTTTTGGTCAAAGACATAAATAGCACATGAGCTGGTGGTTCACAGCATGCCCTGTAAAAAGGTTTTACCTACATTCGTATATACTAAAACGCATACATGGCTTTGAAAAAATATACCAGGATGATTTACTACTACTTTTTACTACTACTTAAAGAAATTCTAGGATGATGCTCTATTATGAAGTTATGATTTTTTTCCTTTGTAAAACTAATTTTCCTGATCCAAAGATTCAGAGATTGAGGGAAGCAAGAAAAGAAGTATTAGTGGGCAAAGGAAATCAGTGGTGATTTTCAAAGATGGGCCCAAAATTGCTACTCAGGCAGCCACATTTAAGCATCATATATTGTTTCAAATTAAAAACAAATGTCCATCACTGCTAAAATTCTCAAGGTAGTTTAAACAGTGTCAAAAACAAGGAGTACAAAAGGCACAGGGAATTTAAATGCTCCTGCTCCTTCAGTGCTCAATAACTTGATGACATGGGAAACTTACCTCAACTTCATCACTTTCATTTATATCTTTATTATAACCTACAGGTGGTGGGAATCTCACATCATGGAATGGAATCTGCCTCTCTGGCTGCCAGCTGCAAATAAGCAAACACAATTATTTAACAAGCTTGTTGGTTTAATAGAAACAATGACCATGATGCCATCAACTTTGGTTAAATGTGACCCTCTGTTTTTCTAATTTAATGAAGCAAATGCTTTAAAACTGTCAGTGTTTTGCTGAGTGGGGCACAAAGGCAATATAGATACATCTCAACAAAGTCTGCATGCAGCACAGGAGCCTTGTACTTCTATTTGGAATATTTCTTTAAACACAACAGATCAACATTACAATTTTCCAAACAAGTTTTTTGTCATTAATTCCAACCTCTAAAAGTTCTAAATGTAAGGTCACAACAGCAATTTCCTTTGATGCTTAAATTAAATATGTTAGTATTAGTAAATGTTAGTAATACCATCACCATACTTCTACTTGCAAAGGAATTTTAACCACATTCCAATTACCATAGAAACTGGTACTAAATGCCATCTAATTCCCAAGCAAAATGGGGCAGTCAGCACATTAGCAATTCAGAACTCACTTTTCCCTATTTAAATTTTAGATCCCACGATGTGGCCAATTCTTGCCATGGATAGCTGGCGGCTGATCAGTATGGTGGGGCCTGATGGGGTCTCCTATACCACAGAAACCCAATGGAGACAGCCTATAGAAGTTCAGTAAGTTGCCTATGTTTTTTTGTTGTTGTTTTTTTTTAATTTTAAATGATATGGAACAATTTTGAAAAACACCAAATTATTCTTTTATATTCACAATGATATAAAATACTAAAAGACAAACTTAAAAAAAAACACTGGAGGATTCAACTGCTAGAGCAGTCATTTCTGGTTTTTGTTTTGTTTTTTTTTTTTTTACTAAAGAGCTTTCTTAGTAAAATCCTACTGAGAAAAGTACAACTTTTTTAAAAGAAGAGCTATTATATAAAACAGGAGGATAGGTAATTAAGTCAGAATGTGTGGAAATCTGATGAGGACCTATATTAGCCTGATCCCTTTATCTAGTATTATACATACTTGAAAACTATAAAACAAAAAAATTATCTTTACCTCAGAAAAGCCTTTTTCAACTTACTAAAAACCAATGACTTTTATCATGTTACAAATCATTGCTAAATTCGATTCGTAAAGCAAGTAATAATACATGATATAATTTTCTTGGTTCCTAGAATATTTTTCCTGTTGATCTCCAGAGACAGTGGAAGGGAGAGAGGAAGAGGATAGAGAAACATCCACATGAGAGAGACACATCAGTTGGCTGCCTCCCGCACCCTACCGGGGCTGGGGAACCTGCAACTGAGGTGCATGCCCTTGACTGGGAATCGAACCTGAGAGCCTTTGGTTCACAGGCTGGAGCTCTAAACACTGAGCCAAACCGGCCAGGGTAAAAAATTCAAATTCTTTATTCAAAATACATGAACTAGGGAAGGTAAAAAAAAAAAAAAGCATGTAAAACAATTGTGTATTACAGTAATAGGAGGTTATGATTGAAAGGAAGGGTAAATATAGTCCGAAGTTCCATAAAATATTAGTTGTTTTTCTGTTAAAAGTAAAACAAAAAGGGGCCAAGAGACTACTTTGGTAGGGACCTAGCAAGTCCTGGTGATGTGCTTAAATACAGCGTTGACTCTAAAACATACTCTATGAATTCAAGGAAAAAGAGTTTATCAATTTCAAATTCCAGAGATGGCAGATGGTTTGAAGATAATTTTTTATACAGCTATAATACACAAGAGAAGTAGTAGGTCCAAAGATATAATAATTTTAAGTTTATAGTAGAAATTTGATTGAAAACAAGAGAAATTATCTGATAAATCAGTGTGTAAACTGATTCTTAAATGCAGAGGAAATGACTATTTGCTTAATACTCTAGATCAGTGGTCGGCAAACTCATTAGTCAACAGAGCCAAATATCAACAGTACAACTATTGAAATTTCTTTTGAGAGCCAAATTTTTTAAATTTAAACTTCTTCTAACGCCACTTTTTCAAAATAGACTCACCTAGACCGTGGTATTTTGTGGAAGAGCCACACTCAAGGTGCCAAAGAGCCACATGTGGCTCGCTAGCCACAGTTTGCCGACCACAGCTCTAGATTAAGGACTACAGGAGAAACTAAGAGTGGCAAATAAAGATAACTCTCCTTTTTTGGGAAACAGTGTTTAACTAGTGATTGGAGCAAGTAGTAAAGAGTATAATTATGAGAAAAAAAATTACTCTCCAAGTTACCAAAGATTTCTCCGTTAGAGGTGTGATGCTATTGTTTCGTGTATAACCATGGATACCGGAAATAGCAGAAATGCAGATTCTAGAACTTTTGGCTCTATGTATACAGAGAAAGGTATTCTAACTATAATTTGGACTGAAATTATTAGTCTAGAACTAAGAACAGAGTCGGATACACTAAATCCTTTTATCTCTGTCCCCCTAAATGTGTTTTAGGGATCAGAGAATACTACTTTGCCCTGCTGGTAGCTAAAAAAATCTGTGAACAATCTAATTACAGTATGTCTGGGTCAGATACTATATTTTAACAGACTTATTGAGATATATAATTCACATATCATATAATCCATCCACTTAAGTGTATGTACAATGTAATGATTTTAAGTATAGTCACAGATATGTGCAACCATTACCAGTCAATTTTAGAACATTTTCATTATCTCAAAAAGAAATCCTATACTAGCCAAAACCGGTTTGGCTCAGTGGATAGAGCGTCTGGCCTGTGGACTGAAAGGTCCCAGGTTTCGATTCCAGTCAAGGGCATGTACCTTGGTTGCGGGCACATCCCCAGTAGAGGGTGTGCAAGAGGCAGCTGATCGATGATTCTCCTCATCGATGTTTCTAACTCTCTATCCCTCCCTCTCTCTTCCTCTCTGTAAAAAATCAATAAAATATATTAAAAAAAAGAAAAAAAGAAATCCTATACTCTAGCTGTGGCTCCCTATCCCCCCAAGTGCTAAGCAACTACTAATCTATTTCTTCTCTCTGTAAATTTGTAATTTGCTTTTGATGTACTATTAATTCTCTTGGTATATAAAAGCCAAAATGTTATCATTGTTGACTACTCTTCAGAGTTCAATAAAATCCTAATATCGTGACCATGTCTACACGACAGTCAAGGAGTTTGTTTGTACTTTAGAATCTTGAATGGCTACTCTGAAAATAGCCTTTATTAGCAATCAAAAATCTTAGTAAACATAGATACAGACAACAGACTGACAGTTGTCAGATGGGAGGAGGTAAGGGGGGGCTGGGTGAAAAGGATGAAGGAATTAAGCAGTATAAATTGGTAGTTACAGAATAGTCACAGAGATGTGGATTACAGCATAGCGAATATAGTCAACAGTGTCATAATCACTATGTGTGGCCAGGTGGGGGCTTGGGCACCAGGGGGACCACTCTGTAAAGTGCAGGATTTTTCTGGCCACTTTTCTGTACATCTGAAATTGATACAGAATAACATTGAATGTAAAATGTAATTGAAAACAAGTTTTAAGCAAGAGACTGGTCTCCCCAAATAAAATAACATCTACATTACTGATACTTTTGTATAGATAATATTCCTAGACCTATAAATATGTTTACTCATCTAGCAGAAGAAAGCACAAAAGATCAGTTACCACTATTTTTGAATATAAATACTAGTATATGTAACAAGTAAAAAATAAGTTAAGGGGTAAACATGATTATTTCCAATAAAATATACTAGAAAACTAAAACCACTAATTTTAGATTTAATGTTACAAAACTCACATCAATTTTACCAATACCTGTGAATCCATTAATTTTCATCTTTTAACAATTACAAATATTCCTATCCAACCTCTCAGTTATTAATAGAGAAGGATCTGGTTTCTTTCTTCACATTCAAGGAAACTGAGATGTAAGGATCAAGATTATACAAAAGGAATCTCTGAGGTCATTAGCAGGAACAGTTTATCCATTGGTTTAATACTGAATTGTTCACGAACTTCCTGGTCAGTAACATGAAGATCCATTCCTGAAAAACACTCAAACTAGACTTGAATTTTTTTAATGAGGAGTAAAAGGAATAATTAGCATAAAATATTAAAGAACGTGAACACTAAAATTACATCAAGACACTTACTTGTTTTCAAATGCAACTGTTATTGAATCTTCATGAACGTCCTTTACAAAGGCCTGTAAAAACAAAACAGTTAAATTACCTTCTAAACTTGAAGATCTTTTGTTTTTAGTTAAATTTCACAGATACCAAAAAAAAAAAAAAATTACACCGATACCAAATATTTTATGTTTAAGAATAAAATGGAGCCCGGCTGGTGTGGCTCAGTGGTTGAGCATTGACCCATGAACCAAGAGGTTTCCGGTTCAATTCCCAGTCAGGGCATATGCAGGGGGCTGTGGGCTCGATCCCCAGTGGGGGGGGGCATGCAAGAGGCATCCCATCGATGTTCTTTTCTCATTGATGTTTCTATCTCTCTATCCCTCTTCCTTCCTCTCTAAAATCAATACAAACATATTTTTTTTAAAAGAATAAAATGGAGATTTAAATGAAAGTTTGTTCATTTTATGAGAATAACTCATTCATGAATCACATCTATATGTAGTCACCTACTCTGTGCTAGGCCCTGGGAATACTGATTAGTTAAAACAAAACATGAAAAAATTGCTCCAGAGTTCAGCATCTAATAGGAGAGGTAGTGAGTACAAAGCTGGAGGTATTTAGGCTACAATTTTTGGAAACTATAAAACTTGTTCCAGAGCCCTATGCCAGAGCCCTTAGCACAGCTGTTGTAACATATCTTTTTCTCCTTAATAAAATGTTACTATCTATACTAATAATAGAGGAATATGCAAATTGTCCAGGACGCCATCACAGTAACGACCGATCAACAGGCTGCGTGGGGCGACCAGGCCAGCAGGGGTGTTAGTGAGGGACAACCAAACAACTGAACAGCAGGCTGCGTGGGGCGACCAGACCAGCAGGGGGGTTAGTGAGGGACGACTGAACAGCAGGTTGTGTGGGGCAACCAAGCCGGCAGGGGAGGCAGTTGAGGGCGACCAGGCCGGCAGTGGGGGGCAGTTGGGGCGACTAGGCCAGAATGGGGGGTAGTTGGGGGCGACCAGGCTGGCAGGGGGAGGCAGTTAGGGGTGATCAGGCTGGCAGGCAGGTGAGCAGTTAGGAGCCAGCAGTCCCAGATTGAGAGAGGGATTGGGCCTAAACTGTCAGTCGGACATCCCCCAAGGGGTCCCGGATTGGAAAGGGTGCTGGCTGGGCTGAGGGGATCCCCCCTCCAGTGCATGAATGTCATGCACCAGGCCTCTAGTACAGTAATAACTAAATGTAACTGTAAAAACTGCAAATCTATATATACACAAGTATACTAAATTTTCTTTAACAACAATATACTTCTAATACCACTAAAATGCCCCATTACTAGAGTTTAATTAAATTCTCAATCTCATATGTACTTGGAGAAAAATATAGTAATATATAGCATAGAGGTTTAACTCTTTAAAATCTGATACCACAATTGCTAGTAACCTGCAGAAAGACATAACAAAAGTAATAGCTAATTATGGGGAATTACTTAATCAGTATGCTGTGCATAATTCTATAAAATAACATAACAAAAGTAACAGCTAACTCATTAGTAAGAATTTGTTAATCAGCATGCTGTAGGTAATTCTGTAAAATTAAGTTTAACAGGAGCGGAATGTTTTGTTTTTGTTTTCTGACAAGTAAAGGAGTAGGACAAACCATAAAGAAACCCAAGGAGCTTTATATCTTAATTCATTTTATAATGGCTTGAGAGATTTAAGCTTCTTACTCAAATTTGTTCTGTACTTTTCTCTTCTGTAGTTTTTCCCTACCTGCAAAGATTATGGCCAAATTCTTCTGGCTGTAAAAGTCCCTTCATGACCTGGCTCCACTGCTTATCTCTCCAAGCTTCATCTTTCACATCCTTGGAGGTTGTGACCCAGCAGTGCTAAACTACTTGGGCCTCTCTTTGTAAATGCTTTTTCTTCTTTCCAATTGTCCTTCCCATCTTTTAACTTAGCTACTTCCTATTGGTCTTTTAGGTTTCAGTTCAGATCTCACCTTGTATTAGAAAACCCTGAGGACTAAGTTAAATTTTCTTCTTCATTCTTATACATCCTATGCGTATCACTTCTATAAACATATCCCATTTATTACTATTGCTCATTTCTCCACTAACAGCAAACTTCCTAGGGGTAAGGGCACAGGTCTTGAGTGACTACTAAAAACTGTATGAGCAGTTATTAAGTGGATCATTGCCTAAGGGTTTCCTATGCTAACTTTGGAGGAAAGGTATGTGTGTTAGAGGGAAGGTGTGTAGATGTGTTGATCAGGAAGACACACAAGAAGATAAGGTTCCTATTGAGTTTTAAAGGAAGAATTAGCACAACAAAAGGGAGTGGAGGTTAGGGAGGCACAGGCCTAGGCTAAGGGGCAGCAGGAACAAAGGCTTAGAATTGGAGAAATGGGTGTGGTAGAAGGGCCACTGCTTCTGTCTAAAGTTTTATTTTGCATATTTTAGCAGTACAGTTGACCTGTGAACAACATGGGTTTGAATTGCATGGGTCCACTCACACATGGATTTTTTTATAAGTACCTGTACTGTTTTTGATCCACACTGGAGACTGCAGATGTAAAGGGCCTACTATGCATTCATCTATACAATTTTATATAGCAGATTTGAGCATCCAAGGATTTTGGTTTTCACGGGGAATCCTGGAACCAATCTCCCACAAATACCAGGGGAAAACTAAGTTTTGGGGGAGTCAAAAGTTATACACAGATTTTTTTTTTAATGCATGGAGGTTTGCACACCTAACCCGAGGATTATTCAAAGGTCAACTGTAATTAATATTAATTCCTTACTGTATATTAGATGCTGAAAATGTTAACACCTTTAGTTAGGTAAGAGAACTTTATTACTGCTGGATGAAAAACTGTTGCCATTAAATCAGGTGTCTTTCCAATACTATTGCCATTGTGTAAAACTGTGCCACCCACCCTAGCAGCCACTGGTCATATGTGACCTTCTATATTTAAATTAATTACAATGAAATAAAATTAAAAATCAGTCTCCTGCTCATACTTGCCACATTTCAATTGCTCAATAGCCACACATGGCTTAGTGCCTACTGTAGGGGACAGCGTAAATAGAAACTATTCCTTTCATCAAATAAAGATCCACTGGACAATATTGATTTAAAACATCTACAAATGTTGGGGATTATTTTCAAAACCACCTTAAAAGCACTCTGAAATCCATTATTTCATTGCTATATATTTTTTTCTATTTGCCAAAAAGATATTGCACAATTTAATCAGATTCATTCACCACATTTGTCTATTTCCTAAATCAAACATTCCCTCAAAGGAGGAAGATCTACAACTGTTGTGACTATTTAAAACAAAAGAAAACAAAACAAAACAAAAATGCTTTCAAATACTCTGAAAGCAATTCTTGATGTAGTGTCAGAAATGGTTTGAGTAATCATTACAGCCTACCAGGGCCACTGCCTTTGAGTTAAGGAGGCTTATCTGTATATAGATGGATATTTGTATGATTGTTCCAAAATCAGTCATCTTTGGTCACTGTTTGCATATTAAGTTAATACAGAAGGCATGTAACTAACTGGTTTCTTCAGCACTCATGCCAAGAACCGCCTCCTATGACTTCTAAGGCCTTTTGCTAAACTGTCACTTCCAACGAGGGTCCCATCTTCCTGTTTCTTATTATTTCTCCAATAACCCTCCTTTTGGTCCTGTCCTTCCCTTACCCCAACATTCGTACTCTCCCTTCCCTGGCCACTTCCAGAGCACTATCATACCACCCACCACCAACTTGGAGAACTACATTTTGTTGTAATCCCTATCTATCCATATCAAGCAAAATTGGTGTTTGTGGAGAAAATAGTCAAGTTGGTGTTTGGGGAGGGGATTTCTGAGAGGTTATCAAAGAAGGCAGATTGAATGGGTTTGAATGACTACATAAAGGGAGCTGTACTGAATGATAGCTAGGGCTCTTGTAAGAGTCAATAAACTTAGCGGTTAAAAATTTTGCTGTGAATGATATCTAGATTCAAAATCTTGATTCTACCACATCATAGCTGTGGAAATCTCCAAAAAGTGGTTTAGACCTTAGATTCCTCATTCATCTGCAAGTAAGGAACAGATACAGGGGAATAGGACCTGCCTTTTAATACTGTTGTAATAAAATCACACATGTCCAGTGTCTAGCACAATGCCTGGCACATAGTTGTCATTAATTAATTTAGAGGTAAAGCATAGAGGAACACACTTTATAAAAGATGCAGAGCCCTGACCGGTTTGGCTCAGTGGATGGAGCGTTGGCCTGCGATCTGAAGGGTCCCAGGTTCTATTCCGGTCAAGGGCATGTACCTTTGTTGCGGACACATCCCCCAGTGGGGAGTGTGCAGGAGGCAGCTGATGATGTTTCTCTCTCTCATAGATGTTTCTAACTCTCTATCCCTTCTCTTCCTCTCTGTAAAAACATCAATAAAATGTATTAAAAAAAAAAAAAGATGCAGAACCGTATGTGCTCTTGCATTTCAGAGTTACATCTCAACAAAATCACACTTTTAAAGATTTAAAAATTGAGACAGAAAAATAAATGGCTATTTCCTCAAAGATAGAGAGTAAATACTAAAAGATTATTTAGACTATGAGAGAGAAAAAAATGCGATGAAAATCTTTGGGGTCTGAGAAAGGTGCTAAAGTGCAGCTAAAGACAGACACAAGTTCCCCATCAGGGGGAATAAATAGGAAATCAAAAAATCATTATGGGATTCCCAACTTGTTGGCAACTGGCCCAAAGAGACAATCACAAAAGTCATACTTACCAAAGTGTATAATGACTAGAAATTCAATTCAAATATTACATTATCAGGATGGATGAAACTAAGAAGAAAACCATCCCATTTGAGTGAACGCTTACTGCCTCACTATACCTCACACCCTTTGGTTAGTAAACTCTCTCACAAGTATGAGTCACAGGTCACAAGAGACTTTATCATGTAGAGAAATTTCATTGTAAGCCCCTGACCACTAATAAATATAACCTCTATATATCACTGGAGAGAGCACACACATATAGTGCTGTGATAATTCTCACTAGAGAAAACTTAAGAGCTATGCAAAATAATCCTTCAAAAGAAAACCTGTAAGAGATAGAGGATAGATAAAATATGTGATAAAATGTGATTCAGCCTGGCTGGTGTGGCTCAGTGGTTGGGCATCGACCAATACACCAGAAGGTAACGGTTACATTTCAGGTCAGGGCACACGCCCAGGTTGCAGGCTCAATCCCTAGTAGGGAGCATGAAGGAGGCAGCTCCCTCATCATTGATGTTTCTATCTCGCTCTCCCTTCTTCTCTCTGAAATCAATAAAAACATATTTTAAAAAATAATCTAAAAAAATTGTGATTCAAACCCAAGGTCTCACATATAAAGTTACTATGTAGGCAGTAACAAAATAAGGGAATGGATCAACCAAAGAACTTGTATGCATATATGCATGACCCATGGACATAGACAGTAGTATGATGAAGGCCTGGGGTCGGGGGCTAGGGCAGGCTAAAAGGGGTCAATGGGGGGAAAATGGGGGACATATGTAATACTTCCAACAATAAAGGTATTTTAAAAAACAAAATAAGGGAATGAACAACAAAAAGGGAAATGTACATAAACCTCATCAACAACCTTCCAACCATAGTGCATATCCAGCAGTTCACCCTGAACCAAAGACAACACACAAGTACAAAGAGAATAATATTAAAAGTTATTAATTTTCCTGTATGTATTCTAACTTTAAAAAAAAATCCATACACGAGGATATGTTTTTTATTGATATTTGAGAGAGTGAGAGAAAGAGAGAGAGAGAGAAAGAAAGAGAAACATTGATTAGTTGCCTCCGGTTCATGCACAACCAGGGAATTGAACCCGCAACCTAGGTATGTGCCCTGACTGGGAATCAAACCCACAACCTTTTGGTGCACTGGAAAACGCTCCAACCAACTAAGCCACCCGGAAGGGGCTGTAGTCTAACTTTTGAATAGTTCAATTCTACGTGCTCTCAATGTAACAAAAGCCAATTTCATAGCAAGGTCAAAGATTTCTAACTTTACTAGTATCTTTCTTAAAAAGCATTCATACAAAGAATGACAGTGTAATATTTCAGGTTGCATAAAAAGGAAACTGATACATTAGTTGAACATTTTACATGTCATGACATCTTTGTATCAACAGTAAAAAATGGCAACATAACCTTGCAACTTACTTAGAGAATGCTAAGGCAGTGCTACAGTAATAAATACAATAAAAGATTACAGTGAAGTAAAAAAAAAAATGGGTAGGAAATCAAATCCAATTCATTTCTTCAAACTAAATTTCATAATTTCAGGAAGTCAGACTACCTGAACTCAAAACTCAGATCTGACCTTTACTAGCTAGTAATAGATCTCATCTATTTATAGATCTTATCTATAAAATGGGAACCACAGTACCTCAGAATGGGAGAATATTAAATAAATTAACAGAGGGAAAGCACCTAGAACAGTGCCTGGCACCTAGAAAGCTCTCAGCATCTGTTAACAGCAATCATAATCAGTAAGTACATTCCATAGTGGGTAGGAATCAGAAATCCAGTTATTACAGCACTGAATTTTGTATTTAATTCATTATTTGGAGGTTTTCAGAATGTTTGAGTATGAAGTTGGAAAAAACAGTTTAAAAGGGGGAAATAATGCATCCATAAAGATACTGCACATTAAAAAAAAATTATTTAGACTCTCAGAAGAAAAAATTGTGGTTGAATTGAATAATTTATTTCCTCAAAGTACAGAATATCACCGGCATGCAAAGTTAGGTCTAGAGTAAGGTGACCAGACATCCCGCTTTTGGCAGGACAGTCCTGATTTTTAACAATTTGTCCGTGTCCTATGGCGTTTTAAAAAAGTCCTGATTTTTGGAAAGAATGCAGGACAAGCTAGGGAACAGCGGGAGAACGGGAAGGGAATATACGGTTTTCGGCGGCCATGTGGCTATTTAGCCAGGATATGAGTTTTATATTATTTTTGTTAATTTTATAATGTTAAACTTTAATAATAACAAATAATTGTTGAGAACTGATTATCGAGAACTGCTTATCAAAGTTCGCATTGTTGATCAGTTGTTAGAATTCGACCACCATTGTTTGGACTTAATGAACAATGGCATTTTTTGGGATTGGCAACGACGAAAACATTTTGTAACTGTCTCTCAGACGATACACATCGTACTGCGTGCTAGTAAACTAGTTAAACAAGTGATGTCATTACAACTCAGCTATTCAGATAATTTAGGTACGTAATTTATTTATTTATTTCATAAATACATAAATTTTCTTGAATTTAGCAGACAGTACTCATATTATTTATATTTTATAGTGGCGGCAAAAAGTCTAGCGCCGGCCTTGAAAGTGACATGACTTACGTTACGGCAAATTCATGACCTTTTAAACAACGACAGCAATCTACCAAAAAAAAATTCACTCAAATGAGAAATATGCCAAAGAATAAAATAATACTATACATAATTTTTTATTTATTATATTTGTAAATTGTACTTATGTTGAAATTTAAAAAAATATATTACAATACTATTTTTGCGTTCTATGCAAATTTTTGTTGCTCCATATAGACCAAATTTTTAATCAAGAACACCCCCCCCCCAGCCCCCAGTCAATGGTGTCCCGCTTTACCAATGTTAAAATCTGGTCACCTTAGTCTAGAGACTTCAGAGGAAACATGAATAGTGCCTTATGCAAGTTTAGTAAAACAGTGATTTTTAGCAAGTTATGTAGCTGATATGACATGTTGGACCACTTATGTCTTTAGTAAAAAAAAAAAATTCCTGGATTGTAGATTTTGCCATCTTTAGCTGCTAGCTTCATATCACTGTTCACCAAATTAAAGTCTATCCTAAGATTCCAAACTTAAAAACATAAAATATATTAAAATATAATTTAGCAATAAGAATGTAGTTTATTATATTTACACCATATTACTTATCAGTCAGTATATAAGGTGTCCTCCAAAAATGTATATACATACTTTGAATAATTATAAAGGCAGTGTTTATTAAAATACATTTCTTTTTCAAAATTGAGCTATCAACTGTTAAAGTGCGTATACATTTTTTTGAGAAACCCTGTATTTTCAGAAAACAAAAAGGTTTCATATTTTATGTTTCCAACATACGACTTATCCATTTTTAGTAATTTCCATACTAGTATACAAAACCTAGGTATCTTGGGATGTATTAGTACATTCATATATTGCAATGACATACATTCTACATTTAAAATGGAGTTAATTCATTACTATTCTCAATATATAACTCAGCAAAAGAAAAACCCAATAACAATAACAAAACCCCCACTGCACAATTTTAGGCAGATGCCCCTAGAATAAAGACTATATTTCAACATTATTCATTTAGAACTGCTTTGTAAAGATTTTGTGAGGTATAACGCAAGTGTCTTCATGTCTTAAATAAGATAAGGCTCTATAAGTTGTACACGTGACTATCATTTTCTAAGTCAAAGACATAGCTAAGCGTAATAGTAGTGGTTTTGACAATTAATAAATCTAACTTCCAAATTTTTAAAAATAAACACCAGAGGGAAATATAGAAATGAGCTGTTACAATATTAGGGTTTAGGTTTCATGGTTCTGTTAATTCTGCATCCTGAGCTTAAGTTATTTTTTAGAAAAAAATAATTCAACCGTTGCCATATCTATCCAGTTTGTATTGCAAGGTTGTATAATGTGCTCACAGAAGATGAAGAACTGTTCCTTGTAATATGGTGGTTGTGTTAGGCAAATTAAAGTCTGAGTTCAATTATACTGAAGTTGTTTTGTTTTTAAAACCTTTTCTATCAATTTAATGAACCAGGTTCCTTTTTTTCATAAATTTAACATTTCTCCACAATAGTTTATTTTTTATTGGTCTTTATTTCCCATCTTTTCTGCCAATCCCACTGGACAAGCTACTTAGTTTACTTTTGTTTTACTTTTATAACTCACAACAATGAGTCCTATAAAAGTTTAAAACTTTTTTCATTATAGAAACTATTTTTCCACCAATACAGATCATTTGAGGTTTTCTTAAAAATAAACCTAACTAAATAAATAAAACAGCAATTTCATTACACACATTTGTTCAAATTTCCCCTTAGGAAACTATGGGATAGGACAACCCATTCTTTTTATTCACCTTCAAATTAAGCAACTTTGTTAAAAAACAAACAAACAAACAAACAAAAAAACAACTGGGATTGATAGCAAAGACAGAGGGTGTTTTTTAGCAGGCTTAATTCACTTTATTTTTCTTGTATAAAAATATGTGGTGGCTTCTTATACTCCAATCGGTTTGCAAGCAAAATCATGGGTACAAATCATAGGTTGCTGGAAGAGAATGATAAATCCTTCAAGATTAGGATGTGCTACTTGCCCTGTATAGCAAGCAAACTCCACTACAAGACAGTAAGAGTGTCATCCAATCTAAGCTAATAACACAGATCAGAATATTGTTCAACCATTAGCCCCTGCTTATATTTATTTAATACTTAGCACCTCAAATCTAGTAAGCAAAACTGCCAATCTTGGAACCAGAGAAAATTCTACACAAACTAACTAGCAGATATTATGGATCCCTGAAATAAATGCAATCAAAATTTTGACTGCAGAGTCAACAGAAACAATTTTATATTGGTGAGACTTACGAACATAAATGTTGGGTTATTCTTCCTCCTTTTACAGCAAAATATTTTATTTTTTTGCTAAAAGTATGGAACACTTTATATACTTTACTCACTTATGAAATATGTTGATTTCCAAATATCTCCATAAAATTGGTAAACACATATATAATTGAGTCAATTGTTTATTTTCCTTCAGCCAAATCAATCTCATTTGAAACATTTAAGTTATTCTATAATAAATTTAAGAATCATGCTGGATAATGGCAACAGCTACTTTACATGCTTTCTGTCATACACACCTTCTATTGCCAAGACTGTAGTAAGGTGAGATATTACCTGCAGAAGTTACAGAAGGATACTGAAGAGGAAACAAGAATTTATAGATTACTAGATCTAGAGTTAGTGTGTAACAACAGATGCACTACTGATACCTCAAAATATTTTTTAATCCTCCTTTTGAAAATGTAAGATATTAGTTGATTTGCAGTGGCATAACTTAAAAAAAAAACACACACAGTAAAACCATCATGCCTATTTAAAACCTCAATAATACAATCCACTGCAACACTGCACATTCAGAGCGACAGTTAAGTATAAAACAATTATTTTTACTCATTTAAAAAAAATTCCCTATAACATTCAGTTAATTTCCTGAAGTTTCATAGCATATATTCAGGTCTTTGGAGGGTTAAAATTTTGTTTTTAAGTGGTAGAGTAGCTAATGTTTTTAGTTACTGAAGCATCTTTATTCCTGAATTTGCCCACATTTATAAAGAGGTTGAGAGGCCACGAATATTCAAGATTACTAACTTCTTTAATACATTACTCGGATATGTCAGTGTTTTCCTGAAAGTTTTGGATCTAAAAATCTCTTCTGAAATCTACAAAGAGAAGCCACTAAAAATCAGTTGCCATTGTGATTTGGTAGTGGCTACAGCTTCTTACTACTCTTTCTTCACATCCCTTGCCCAGAACAGTGGAGCTCTCCGAAGTCCCAATGCTGGACCGAAAAAGAGAAGCCAAAGGAGATATCAAACCCCTCTGCAAGGCAGAAGGTGGCTCCACAGAAGCGCGGCCCCCCCCCGCCCCCCCCGGTCCTCAGCAACTACCATCACGTCAGGCCCTGATCCCACTGGGAGAGAATATTTAGGAAAAGAGAAAAAAGCCATAAGCCATGCAGTCCCTTCACATAGATATCGGCCCTTCCTGCAGGGATCTCCAACCTGCCGCGAGCCAGCGCCCATCCCCAGCTCTTCCTGGCGGAGCTCAGCCCCCAAAAGGGGACCCTCTCCACCTGGTTCGCTTCTCATTCTGTTAGGCGCCAGGGCCGCTAACAGGAAAGGAAGCGAAGATCGAGGGGCTTCCTACAGGCCCCAAGTCCGGTCCTTCCCTTTCAAACAACATCCCGCCTAGAGCGTCCTGGCCCCCAGGGCGCAGCACTAGGGAAGAGGGCCCCAGGCCTGCCTCCCGCCGAGGCCGACAAGAAAAGGGAGGGAAAGAAGGGCGAAGATGGGGCCTGCCCTGGAGCCAAGTACCTTGTAGAAAGCGCCATTGGAGCCCCGCACTTCCACCACCAGCTCCTCCATCTTCTCGACGGCCCTGCTGGCACCTGGAGTCCGTCCTGGAGAGGTGGTCTGCGGGCACTAGAGGCCCAGCCGCCGCCGCCGCCGCCGCCGCCGCCGCGCTACCGCACGCCCCCCCCGGCAGAGGCGCCGCCGTCACCGCCGCCTGCTCTCACCGTAGGCTTACGGCCAGTCGAAGGCTGCCCCTCACCGGAAGTGAAACCGAAACGGAGCCGAACGACTGACTGAGGCCAAAGGCTCTGGCCGTTCCGCGTGTAAACAGTGAAACCACGTCACGTGATCGGCACCGCCCCTCCCCCCCGCCCACCCTCCCTCAGGGTTCGGCCCCTCATCCCCGCCCTCTCTCTGCGCGGGCCTTGGGGCGCGCGCCTGCGTACAGCCTGAAATCTGCTGCGTACAACCTGAAATCTGCTTCGCGCGCGGACTTAGGGTTCCTGGACTCTGAGGAACGCGGGAAGGTGGGAAGGGCGGCGACTAGTCGTCTGGAAGGTGGAGGTCAGGCTGCCTGGCGTCTCTGGGGGACAGCTAGAGTGCCCATTCCTGTATAGAAGGGCAAATGGAAGCGTGGGAAAGGGCCTACCCTAGCGATCAAGTGCATTCACTTTGAATCCCGGCGGGCTAGGTTTGGAGGTTTTTTTGTTTGTTTGTTTGTTTTTTTTGAGTTTTGTTTTTTTAAAGTGGGGCAAAGCTTGATTGAGGTGAAGGTGGAGTGTGTGTGTGTGTGTGTGTGTGTGTGTGGTCAAGAATAAAGGTGAATCATTAAAGAAGACTTTGAACTAGTAAAGATGGCAACTACAATGAGAATAATGCCGCCTCTTCCCCAAGATATTTTGGGCTGTCCTGTGGATACATCCTGTGTTCTCTGAGGGGCCATGGATTGTGGAATGGACCATTGGAAATGTTAGTCCTTCCACAGACCCAGCACTGACCCATATACTTCCCTTGATTTAGTTCCATAGTTTTACTTGACATACAAAAAAAGAAGAAAAAAAAAAGAGTGTGTTAAACACTTGTTCATTTACTTGCAGCTTATTTCCCTGAAGAGTGGGGTGGGCATGTGTATAGCAGCAGTCAGGCGACTCATCCATAGGGGCCCATGCACCTATTTCCTTGCAGCTCTTCCGCCTTACCCTCCACAGAAGAACAAACCCCAAGTTTCTCATTCCTACTTCTGCAGTATAATTGGATCCACCTTAACCTAGGTTTCTTTTGGAAGGCTTGTATCCAACTGAGAAGTTTATTAAGCCTCTACCATATGTCAGGCACTATGCTAAGTGCTAATGAATCATTGGTGAAGAAAAAAAGAAAGGAATAAAAGACTGTCAGCATTGAACTTGGATCCAGAGACATAGATGGACAGAAATAAAATGATCAGAAAAGTTAATGTAGAGTTGCAACTGTGGTAAGATATATGAAAGATAGGTACACCTATAACAGTGGAACAGGACCCAGTCTGGGGTGAGGGAGGGGTGGCCAGACTCCACCTGGAATATGACCAGTGAGAGTTAACTGGTAGCACTGAGTTGGGATAGCCAAGGTGAACTGTCCCAAGTATTAGTAAGTGCCCCAAAATGAGAGGCATCCTTGGGCCTCCAGTTCTCTTCCTACCCCATTCCTAGCTAAAGCATCAGTGTTACTTGAAAAAGCAACAGACCAAGGGTCGCATTCCTTGAGGCCACAGTAAATAGGAATGACTTATTGGACTAGGGTTTCTGGAGTAGTCACGGAAGCAAAGACTGCAGTAGGGCCGAAATAAAATCTCACTATAACCTGGATGGGAGCACAGCATGATCTTTAACCCCAGTGGTGTAAAAAGGGACGTATTGATGAGAATGATAATACCTTCCATGTGTAGGGTGTTGTTCCCTTTACCCAGAGCTTTCAGTATTATCAGCTCTCCACAACCACTGCAAACCACACTAAACATGTTGCTGTTCCCTGAACCTATGATGCACTATCATGCCTTCATGTCTCTTCACCCTTCCTGGCCCCCAGAAATACCCTTCGCTGTTGGGTTATCATCTAGATTCCTATTACCTAGTTATTTTAACTCAGGTGCAGATATTTTAACTAACTTTGCTCTTCAATTCTCAGCACATTATCATCAGTCCCTGCAAGGCCTTTTTATTATTTATATTATTTTATGTTGTAAATATTATTTTCCTCAACTTTCCCAATCCCCACTCTCATTCTTTTTCTAGACACCAACTGAAATATGTTTGATATATATCCTTGATAATTTAAGGCATGTAGTGTTTTGTGTATGCCTTTTACATTTATAGAGATAGCATTGAACTGTAAATCTGTTTCCACTCAGCACTATGTTCTTGAGCTAATCCACATTGCTGTGTTTATACCTGGTTTTTACTTCTAGCTGTTGCTGAGTATTCCATAGATTTTACTAATACATTTCCCTGGTGATGGGTGTCTAGGTCACTGCCAACTCCCTGATGTCACAGTATGGTGAAAATCCTTGTGAATGTCTTTATGAACCTTTGTAAGAATTTCTTTTATGCTCTTATAGAATTTTATTCATATCCCCTGCTTCTTCACCATACTGCTTGGCATATAGCAGGGACTCAGTAAATGTTGACTACTTCTACTATTATGCTTAATGGACTAGGATCACTTATTTATATTTATATTTCCCTAATTGGACTATGAATTCTTTCTAGTCAGGAAAGATATCTTGTTCACCTTTGTGTCTTTGGCACATACAATGTGGCTGATTTTAGGAAATGTTCAGTGAATCAACATGACTATACTAGATACCTGTATATACTGTGACTTAGTCTTGCCCACTTAACTCTGCATCTCAGCCTCTCTCTGATCTCTAGCTCTTGAAATGCCCTCTTTCAAGACAGCTCTACTGAATGCTGAATTCAGACTCAGGCTCAACCCTGCTTGTGACCCTGCTCCTCCCATATCTTTCTCTCAGTCACTGGCAACCTCTTCTTCGAATTAGTTGCTCAGGCCTAAAACTGACTCATTTTGACTCTATCTTTCTCTCACTCATCTAATTCATCAGCAAATTCTTTCTGAGTCCACAATCTATTTATAACCAGTTGAACTGGTAAAACCATAGTTTAAGCCCCCATTGTCTCTTATCTATATTACTGCACCAACTTCTCTGGTCTCTCAGCAGAATAGAGTGTGACCTTATTCAGTCAAGACACTTTGCCACTCAAAACCCTCCAATTGTTCTCTAAATGCCTCAGGGTAAAACTCAAAGTCCTTATTTATTCTGGCCTTAGTGCCCTTTACATACTGGCCTCTATTATCTCCTCTATCTCACCTTTTACCTCCATTCCATTCCAGCCACACTGGCTTCTTTGCTATTTCTTGAAAACACCAGGCAGATTCTGTCTGTCTCCTCTCACTAGAATGTAAACTCAGTGAGAACAGAAAATTTTGTTTCTTTTATTCACTGCTTATCCCCAGTGCCTACAACAACACAGTTTTGGGAACATAGTAGGTGCTTACTCAATATTTATTGAATGAATATGTGTTGAGGACACAGCCCTGGTAAAGTCTACTTCCATGCCTGTAAGCCTTGGTTCCTAGCCTCCATCAAATTGCTGCCTGTTGTCTTTGCATTGATTTATTCTGTGTTATATTTCCTGCTTCTCAATTTGAACCCTCTGAGTCTTTTTCATGCCTCAATCCCAGCTGAAATTCATTGTCCTTTCTAACTCTAGAAATCATACATACCCTCTAGGACCCAGCTAAAGCTTCATTTCTTTCATGGCACATTCTCTGACTATTTTGCCTCACTTTGACATCACCTTTGAACTAGATAGTAGAAAAAAATTACATCGTCTCTATGTTTTAAAACAATTTTAGAGTTACAGGAAAATTGAAAAGATAGAGTTTCCATATCAGTTTCCTGATACCTCCCTCCCAGTTTCCTCTATTATTATCTTGCATTACTGTGCTAAAATTGTTATCATTGATGAGCCAATGTCAATGTATTGTTATTAACTAAAGTCCATAGTTTACATTAAGGTTCACTCTTTGTGTTGTACAGTGTATGGCTTTGGACAAAAGCATAATGTTACATAACCCTAAAAATCCTTAGTCAGTAGCTCAACCCTCTAATCCCTGGCAACCACTGAGATTTTACTGTCTCCATAGATTTTTCTTATCCAGAATGTTGCATAAATTAGAATCATACGGTATGTAACCTTTCTATATTGGCTTCTTTTACTTAACAATGTGCATTTTAAGCTTTCATCATGTCTTTTTATGACTTGATAGTGCATTTCTTTTTATTGGGAAACTAGAGGCCCGGTGCCCGAAATTCATGCACAGGTAGAGTCCCTAGGCCTGGCCAGCGATCAGGGCTGATTGGGGCCTTCTGGCTGCCGGCCGGGGGCTGCCAGCCGGAGACTTCCTTCGTTCTGTGCCATCCCCTGGTAGTCAGCGCATGTCATAGAGAGCAATCAAACTCCCAGTCTCCTGGTCAAACTCCCGAGGGGACAATTTGCATATTAGCCTTTTATATATATACACTAGAGGCCTGGTGCATGGAATTTGTGCACAGGAGGGGGGTCCCTCAGCCCAGCCTACACCTTCTCCAATCTGGACCCCTTGGCAGATGTCCGCTGGCTCCTAACCACCCGCCTGCCTGCCTGACTTTGCCTACCTGCCTGCCTGCCTGATCACCCCTAAGCCCTCTGCCTGCCTGCCTGCCTGATCGTCCCTAACTGCCTCTGCCTGCCTGTCTGCCTGATTGCCTCTAACTGCCCCCCTGCCACCTGATCGGCCCTACCTTGCCCCCCTGCTGGCCTGATTGCCCCTACCTTTCCCCCCTGCCAGCCTGATTGCCCCTACCTTGCCCCCCTGCCGGCCTGATCGCCCCTAACTGCCTCTGCCTTGGCCCCCAGCCTAAGCCTCAGTCTGGCCTCCCTCTGCCAAAGGCGACCTGGCCGATCAGGGCAAGGTGCTGCCCCTATCACCCCGCTACTGCTGCCACTGGCAGCCACCATGAATGACTGAGCCTTGTGCCTTGCAGCTGGGTGCGGCTGCCTGAGCCTCGGGCTGGCCCTCGCAGCGGCAGCCTTCATCCGCAACTTGCCTGAGCCTCAGGCAGCCGCTGCGGCTTTGTCTGGAAGGATGTCCTGATGGTTTTCTGGAAGATGTCCGCCTTAATTAGCATATTACCCTTTTATTAGTATAGACTAGAGGCCCAGTGAACAAAATTTGTGCACGGGTAGGTTCCCTAGGCCAGGCTGGTGATCAGGGCCAATCAGGTTCCCTACCTACCTGCCTCCCTGCCTCCTCCTTTCCTCACTGCCCGTGCCACCACTGCACAGTTCCCCGCCTCCCGGCATTCCCGCCTCCTCCTTCCCTTGCTCTCTCAGTGCCCCGCCACCAACACTGGTCACCTGCCATGTACTGCGCTGCCCCCTGGTGGTCAGCACACATCATAGTGAGTGATTGAACTCCTGGTCTGGTCTAACACCCAAGGGAACAATTTGAATACTAGCCTTTTATTATATAGGACTAGAGGCCCGGTGCATGAAATTCGTGCAGGGGGGGTGGTTTTCCCTCAGCCTGGCCTGCACCCTCTCCAATCTGGGACCCCTCAG
The DNA here is from genome assembly GCF_027574615.1 of Eptesicus fuscus. Lineage (NCBI taxonomy): Eukaryota > Metazoa > Chordata > Mammalia > Chiroptera > Vespertilionidae > Eptesicus > Eptesicus fuscus. The sequence goes on from NC_072473.1 coordinate 95,739,531, forward strand.
GGGATGTCTGATTGCCAGTTTAGGCCCGATCCCGCAGACATCCCTCTCACAATCCAGGACGTCTGGCTCCTAACCACTCACCTGCCTGCCTGCCTAATGCCCCCAACTTCCCTCCCCTGCCGGCCTGGTTGCCCCCAACAGCCCTCCCATGCTGGTCTGATCTCACCCCCAAATTCACTCCCCTGTCAGCCTGGTCAAACCCCCAAAGGCCCTCCCCTGCCGGCCTGGTCGCTCCCAACAGCCCTTCCCTGCCGGCCTGGTCACCCTCAACTGCCCTCCCCTGCAGGACAATTTTCCCCCAACTGCCCTCCCCTACTGGCCTGATCTTGCCCCCCAACGGCCCTCCCCTGCTGGACTGGATGCTCCCAACTGCCCTCCCCTGCCAGCTTGATCTCGCCCCCAACTGCCCTCCCCTGCCGGCCTGATCTTGCCCCCAGTTGCCCTCCCCTGCTGGCCTGGTTGCCCCCAACTGCCCTCCCCTGCCGGCCTGATTGCCCCTAACACCCTGCCAGCCTGATCTTGCCCCTAACTGCTTTCCCCTGCCAGCCTGATCTTGCCCCTAACTGCCTCTGCCTCGGCTCCTATCACTATGGCTTTGTCCGGAAGGAAGTCAGACATCTGGAAGGTGGCTGGTTGACCTGGTCTAATTAACATATTACCCTTTAATTAGTATAGACTAGAGGCCTGGTGCAAGAAAATTAATGCACTGGAGACGGGGTCCCTCAACCTGGCCTGCCCCCTCTCACAGTCCAGGAGCCCTCTGAGGCAGGAGGCAACCAGGTGATCAGGGGAAGGCGATGCCCCATCACACCTCTGCTGCTTCCACTGCCGGAAGCACAAGTCTCGGCTGGCCCTGGTTACCTGAGCCTCGGGTGGCCCTGGGTGCCTGGGAAGCCGTGATCCGAGGCTTGCCTGCACCTCGGGCAGGCCCTGGGTGGCTGGGGGGCTGAGGAGACTGGGGGCCTCTGGAGGCAGGCGTGCAGCAAGGCTGGGCCCACCACTTGCCTGCCGCCCCAGCGGGGCTGAGGGGACTGGGCGCCACCATCTTTGAGGGCATGGCAGTCAATTAGCATATTCCCTCCTAATTGGTTGTGGGTGCCACCATCTTTGGGGGCTGAGCAGTCAATTAGCATATTCCCTCCTTATTGGCTGTAGGTGCCGCCATATTTGATGGCAGGGCAGTAAATTAGCATATTCCCTCCTTATTGGCTGTGGGCACTGCCATCTTTGTGATGGTGTGTGGGTCAATTAGCATATCCCCTCTTCATTAGATAGGATAATATTCCATTGTCTGTTGTATGTATCATGGTTTGTTTATCCATTAACTTATGAAGGATATTTTGGTTGCTTTCAAGTTTTTTGTCAATTATGAATAAAGCTACTATAAACATTCATGTGAAGTTTCTGTGGACATGTGTTCAACTCTTTTGGGTAAATGCCAATGTACACGATTGCTAGGTCATATGGTAAGAGTATGTTTAGTTCTGTAAGAAACTGCAAACTCTCTTTCAAAGTTGCTGTACCATTTTATATTCCCACCAGCAATGTATGAGAATTCATGTTGCTCCAAATTCTCATATTTTTTTTTTGTCAGTGTTTTGAATTTTGGCCATTCTAATAGGTGTCTATTGGAATATTGTTTCAATTTGCAATTCCCTAATGACTATGTTGAGCATCTTTTTATATGCTTATTAGCCCTCTGAATATCTTCTTTGATATATTCCCTGTTCTGATCTTTTTAAAATGAATTTATTGATATTACATTGGCTAATAAAATTATATAGGTTTCAAGTGTACCATTCTAGAATACATCATCTGTATATTTTATTGTGTATTCACCATCCAAAGTCTAGTCTCCTTCTGTCACCATTTATCCCCCATTTATCCTCTTCTACCTACTCCCATCCCCCTTCCCTCTGGTAATCACTATACTGTTGTCCCTGTCTATCAGGGTTGTTTTTTTCTTTTATCAAACCCCCTCATGTATTTCACCCAGCCTCCCATTCCCCCTCCCTCTGACAGCTGTCAATCTGTTCTCTGTATCTATGTGTCTATTAATTTTGTTCATTTGATTTCATATGTAAGTGAAACCATATAGTATTTGTCTTTTTCTGACTGCCTTATTTCACTTAGCATATTATTCTAAGTCTATCCATGCTATTGCAAAAAGTAAGAGATCCTCCTTTTTACAGCTGCATAGTATTCCATTGTGTAATTGTTCCACAGCTTTTTAAAATTTTTATTTATTTATTTTTTCATTTTTTAAGATATTATATGTGTACATATCTTACAATTACCCCCCCACACCACTCCCATATATGCCCTCACCCCCCAGAGTTTTGCATCCATTGGTTATACTTATATGCATGCATACAAGTCCTTCGGTTGATCTATTATCTTCCCCACCTCACCCTAACCTTCCTGCTGTAATTTGACAGACTGTTTGATGCTTTACTGCCTCTGTATCTATCTTTTTGTTCAACAGTTTATAATGTTCTTTATTATCCATAAATGAGTGAGATCATGTGGTATTTTTCTTTCATTGACTGGCTTATTTCACTCAGCATAATGTTCTCCAATTCCATCCAGGTTGCTGAAAATGGTAATAATTCCTTCTTTTTTTATGGCAGCATAGTATTCCATTGTGTAGATGTACCACAGTTTTCTGATCCAGTCATCTGCTGATGGGCACCTAGGCTGTTTCCAAATCTTAGCTATGGTAAATTGTGCTGCTATGAACATAGGGGTGCATATATCTTTTCCTACTGGTGTTCCCAGTTTCTTAGGATATATTCCTAGGAGTGGGATTACTGGGTCAAATGAGAGTTCCATTTTCAGTTTTTTGAGGAAACTCCATACTGTTCTCCACAGTGGCTGCACCAGTCTGTATTCCCACCAGCAGTGCAAAAGAGTTCCTTTTTCTCCACATCCTCGCCAACACTTGTCGTTTATTGATTTGTTGATGATGGCCATTCTGACAGGTGTGAGATGGTACCGCATAGTTGTTTTGATTTGCATCTCTCGGATAATTAGTGACGTTGAGCATGTTTTTATGTGTCTCTTGGATTTCCTTCTGTCTTCTTTTGAAAAGATTCTATTTAGGTCCTTTGCCCATTTTTTTATTGGATCATTTATCTTCCTTTTATTAAGTTGTATAATCTGCCTGTAGATGTTGGAGATTAAACCTTTATCAGTGATACGATTTGCAAATATGTTCTCCCATACAATGGGCTTTCTTGTTGTTTTGTTGATGGTTTCTTTTGCTGTGAAAAAGCTTTTTATTTTGATGTAGTCCCATTTGTTTATTTTCTCTTTAGCTTCCATTGCCATAGGGGCAGTGTCAGTGAAGAAGTTCCTTCGGCATATGTCTGAGATTTTGCTGCCTGTGGATTCCTCTAGTATTTTTATGGTTTACCGTCTTATGTTTAAGTCCTGTATCCATTCTGAGTTTATTTTTGTGTATGGTGTAAGTTGGTGATCTAGCTTCATTTTTTTGCATGTATCTGTCCAATTTTCCCAACACCATTTATTGAAGAGACTGTCAGATTCCATTGTATGTTCATGCCTCCTTTGTCAAATATTAATTGAGCATAGTGGTTTGGCTCAATATCTGGATTCTCTATTCTATTCCATTGATCTATATGTCTGTTCTTGTGCCAGTACCAGGCTGTTTTGAGAATAGTGGCTTTGTAATAGAGCTTGAAATCTGGCATTGAGATCCCTCCTACATTATTCTTCTTTTTCAGGATTGCTGTGGCTATTTGGGGTCGTTTTTGTATTCCAGAGGAATTTTTGGAGAGTTCTTTCTAGGTCTGTGAAATATGCCATTGGTATTTTAATGGGGAGTGAATTGAATCTGTAGATTGCTTTGGGTAGTATGGACATTTTAATGATGTTGATTCTACCAATCAATGAACATGTTATATTCTTCCATCTGTTTACATCATCCTCTATCTCTTTTTTCAGTGTCCTGTAGTTTTCCGCGTATAGGTCTTTTACCTCTTTAGTTAAGTTTATTCCTAGGTATCTTGATTTTTTTGGTGTGATGGTAAATGGGATTGCCTTTTTAGTCTCTCTTTCTGTAAGTTCACTATTGGTGTATAGAAAGGCCATAGATTTATTGGCATTAATTTTGTGTCCTGCTACATTGCCAAATTCATTTATTAAGTCTACTAGAGGCCCAGTGCATGATTGAATCATGCACGTGTAGGGTCCCCTACATGCTTTCGCTTTGGATCATGGGGGAGCTGGGTACCTGTCCACTGGTGCACCAGGCCTTTCAGAAGCCTCCAGGGCGGCGGAGGCTTCTGAAAGGCCTGGTGCCTGAGTGGACAGCCACCCAACTCCCACGCTTTTGCTTTCGATCGCGAGGGGAGCTGGGTGCCTGTCCGCTGGTGCACCAGTTCTTTCAGAAGCTTCCGGCGTGGTGAAGGCTTCTGAAAGGCCTGGTGCCTGAGTGGACAGGCACCCAACTCCCCCGCTTTTGATGGTCCATGGTGGGACGTGAGCTCGCTGCCCCAGAGGCCCCTCCTGTGCCGAAGCACAGCCATGGTGCAGACGCTGAGCTCCAGCCGCCGCTTGCGTCGTGAGCTCAGCGTCCTGCCGGCCCAATCAGCCACCCCGGCCACCCCAAGTCCCCCCCCCCCCCCGCGCCTCCTGGCCAATTGCGGGCATAGCAAAGGTACGGTCAATTTGCATATTTGTCTATTATTAGGTAGAATTAGTTTTTTGACGGAGTCTTTTGGATTTTTTATGTACAATATCATGTCATCTGCAAATAAAGACAGCTTTATTGTTCTTTTCCAATTTGGATGACTTTTATTTCTTCTTCTTGTCTAATTGCAATGGCTAATACTTCGAGTACTATGTCAAACAGGAGTGGTGAGAGTGGGCATCCCTGTCTTGTTCTTGTTCTTAGGGGAAATGTTTTTAATTTTGTCCATTGAGTATGATGTTTGCTGTGGGTTTATCATATATCACTTTTATTATGTTGAGGTATGAGCCTTCTATTCCCACCTTGTTTAGAGTTTTTATTAAAAAAAGGTGTTAGATTTTGTCAAATGCTTTTTCTGCATTAATTGATATGAGTATGTGATTTTTATCTCTCAATTTGTTTATGTGATGTATCACGTTTATTGATTTGTGGATATTGTAACATCCTTGCATTCCTGGGATAAATCCTACTTGGTCATGGTGTATGATCTTTCTGATGTACTGCTGGAGCCGATTTGCTAGAATTTTGTTGAGGATTTTGGCATCTATGTTCATGAGGGATATTGGTCTGTAATTCTCTTTCATTGTGTTGTCTTTATCTGGTTTTGGTATTAGGGTGATGCTGGCTTCATAGAAGGAGCTTGGAAGTATTCCTACCCCTTGAATTTTTTGGAATAATCTGAGGAGGAAATCAAAAAGAAAAATTTTATTTCTTCCTTGAATGTTTGGTAAAACTCTCCTGTGAAGCCGTCAGGCCCTAGGCTTTTGTTTGCCAGAAGCTTTTTTTTTTAAATTTCTTTATTGATTAAGGTGTCACATATTTGTCCTCATCCCCCCATTCCCATCCCACACCCCTCCCCATGGATGCCCCAACCCCCTGTTGAACTTAACCATTTGTTAGGCTCATATGCATGCACACAAGTCCTTTGGTTGATCTCTCTCCCCTCCCCCCCTCCCCTGTCCTCCCTCTGAGGCCGGATAGTCCGATCGATGCCTCCTTGTTTCTGGTTCTGTTCTTGTTCATCAGTCTATGTTGTTCATCATTTCTCCTAGATGAGCGAGATCATGTGTTACTAGAGATATACTTATAAGAACTGAATGTGAGACGAGCAATAATAGTTATGCTGACAGGCAAATGAATCAGTCTGTAGTGAGTTTCTTTCTGGACCAACAGTTCTTTTGAGACCCAATATCAATGTCCACCAGTTCCTTATGTGTACATGTCGGCACTGACCCCTCAGCTCTGGATGGTGGACAAATGGTGGTAATGCAGGTCCGACTCCCTCTGGTTAGGTCTCGGCCAGACCCAGGGGCACTGCTTCGCCCGGATTCAGGGGCACGTGGCCTCACCCGGACCCAGGGGGCGCGTGGCTTCACCTGGACCCAGGTGTGCGAGGCCTCACCCAGACCTGGGACCCAACCTCACCCAGATCCAGGGGCACACGGCCTCACCCGGACCCGGGATCCAGCTTAACCCAGACCCAGGGGCGCGTGGCCTCACCCGGACCCAGGGGCGCGGCCTTACCCGGACCCGGGACACAGCCTCTCCCGGATCCAGGGGCACACAGCCTCACCCGGACCTGGGATCCAGCTTCACTCAGACCCAGGGGCGCGAGGCCTCACCCAGACCCAGGGGTGCGTGGCCTCACCCGGACCCGGGACCCAGCCTCACCCGGATCCAGGGGCACTTGGCCTCACCTGGACCCGGGATCCAGCTTCACCCGGACCCAGGTGCGCGTGGCCTCTCCCGGACCTGGGATCCAGCCTCACCCGGATCCAGGGGCATTCGGCCTCACCCGGACCCAGGATCCAGATTCACTCAGACCCAGGAGCGCGAGGCCTCACCCAGACTCAGGGGTGTGTGGCCTCTGCCAGACCCAGGGGCGTATGGCCTTACCCGGACCCGGGACCCAGCCTCTCCCAGACTAAGGGGCGTATGGCTTCACCTGGACCCTGGACCCATCTTCACCCGGACCCAGGAGCTTGTGGCCTTACCCGGATCCAGGGGCAAGTGGCCTCGCCCGGACCCGGGACCCAGCCTCACCCTGACCCAGTTCCCAGCCTCCCCCGGACCCAGGGGCGTGCGGCCTCTCCCGGACCCAGGACCCAGCTGGGTTTCATCTTCTTGATCCCAATTCCTGTTGGTCAGTTTCCTCTCAGCAATTCCTTCGGCCATTTTCTCAGAGCTCCAGGGTGGCTGCCGCAGAACTCGTTGGGCGGCATGCTCGGCGAAGCTCCGGTGTGCCTGGTGCGTGGCGGCGGGCTGGTCTGGTGTTGCTGCGTCAGCCCTTGGGTCTGCAGCGGTGGCCGGTCACCGAGCGTGCGCACCTGGCAGCTTCCGGGTCGATGAGATTCTTGAAGGACTCGGAAGTCAGCAAGCGTGGAGTCTCCCACCCCTTGTCTCCCAGGGGCTCGTCTGTCCGTGCTCGGCAGCGAGTGGAGCCGTCCCCTCAGCAGGAGACCGCCGGGGGAACTGCGCCGAGCATGTTCCAGGCCGCCATTGTGTCGCCTGAGCCGTAGTTCTTAAAGTGTGGTCTTAGGGTCACCGGCATCAGCATCATCCCACGTACCCCTCTCTTTTATTCTAGTTGTAGAGCATCCGCTCAGCCAGCCCTCCGGTGGTTCTGGATGGTGTATGCTCTGCTCTCCCATCGTAGTCTCAAAATTGTTGTGATAGGCAACCATCAGGCTTCGCCCTATACCTCCATCTTGGTCATCCTTTTTATAGTTAAGTCTTGATTGTTGTTGGTGTCACTGGGAGGAATTGTCCTCCAGGCCAATTGGCCATGAGGACCCTCTGTGTCTATATAGGAAGAGTTGCTGTGCAGGAGACACGTTTATGTGCCGGGTCTTGTGCAGCAAGTCTTTTGTGCTCACTGAGTCTGCCTCTTGAATGTGTCCCTTATGCGAGTGGTTGAAATCTGGTGTCATCTCACACTGACCACTAGATGCCCTCGTTTCTGGGTCTCCAATGGAGTGTAGGTCAGGTACTGCCTGAGGCCACTCAGCAGGAATTACAGAAAAAACTGCAGTTTCCTCCTCCTGTCTGAGAGGCCCTGGAGCAGTCCGACTAGAACCGCAGTTTATCTGGTAAAGCTGCCACAGGGCAGGCCACCCACATGCAAAAGCCCCTGCTTGGAGCCCAGGTGGGCCTGCAAGACGTGCGGGGCGGGTCTGCAAAGCGTGCGGGGCGGGTCCCAGGGCGGGGTGGGTCTCAGGGCGGGGCGGGGTCTCAGGGTGCCACCAGTTCATGGTGTGGCGAACCGCAATGGCTGCAAGTCTGCTTTTTCTGCTTTCCACGTTTCTAAGCCCCCTCGTTCCGCACTCCAGCGCAGCAAACACTGATTGCTGGGCACACCTCCGCAAGGAAGTTACTCCCACTCTCTGACACGAAGGCCAAGAGTCCAGCCTCTCCCTGCAGGCGTCTGGGTCTCCCGCGAGTCCCCAGAAGCTGGGTTTCAGGGTGATGGGGAGCTAATCTCCCCTAGGGTTGGAAAGAAAGCCAAACGACCCTTCCCCCACCACCAGCCCGACCCACGCGCCTCCGCACCTTATCCTCTCCGAGTTCGCTCTTTCCTCTTCCCTCTTAGCTGTAAATCCACCATTCATCCAGCTCTCCTGTGGTTCTGGGTGGCAGACGCTCTGTCCTCCAGTTGTATTTTTGAAATTGCTGTGTGCGGCGCAGTTCATTTGTTTAACTTTGCTGCATTCTTGGTTCTCCTCTCTCAAAATGGCTAAAGGACTTGAATGTAAGATGGGAAATCATAAAAATCCTTCAAGTCGGTGTCGGTGGACTCAGGGGCCCCGAGGATCTCACTGGGCAGCTCAGCCAGGTCGGCAACACGGATGAGCCCCTCCTGCAGAAAGATGGTCTCTTCCTTCACCGAGAGCCACTGTGCCGAGTCCGCGGCCTCTGCCACGGCCGCCCACGAGCTCATGGCCCCGGCTGAAGTGCTGACTGAGAGGAGCAGCCACCCGGCCTGGGGAGACGCGAGCAGGAGTCGCCGTGCTCACCAGTCCATCTTTTAGTTGTATTTCTGAAACTGCTATGCGAGGCAACAGATCAGCCTTTCACCTCCGCTGCCATCTTGGCTCCTCCTCTCTGTTTGCCGGAAGCTTTTTGATGGCTGCTTCAATTTCGTCCATAGTTACTGGCCTATTGAGCTGTTTAGATTCTTCCTGATTGATTTTTAGAAGGTTATATTTTTCTAGGAATATGTCCATTTCCTCCAGGTTGTCCAGTTTGTTGGAATAGAGTTGTTCGTAGTATTTTGTAACAATCCTTTGTATCTCAGAGGGGTCTGTTGTTATTTCACCTCTTTCATTTCTGATTTTGTTTAATTGGGTCCTCTCTCTTTGCTTATTGGTGAGCCTGGCTAGAGGTTCATCAATCTTGTTTATCCTTTCAAAGAACCAGCTCTTGGTTTTGTTGATATTTTGTATTGGTTCTTTGGTCTTTATGTTGTTTATCTCCTCTCTGATCTTTGTTATTTCCTTCCTTCTCTTTAAACTGGACTTTTCTTTCTCTTTTTCTAACTCTTTGAGTTGTAGGGTTAGGTAATTTATTACCATTGTTTCTTGTTTTTTGCAATAGGCTTGTAGAGCTATGAACTTCCCTCTCAAGACTGCTTTCGCTGTGTCCCATAGATTTTGGATTGTTGTGTTTTCATTGTCATTTGTTGCCATGATGTTTTTTATTTCTTCCTTGATCCCTCTGGTGACCCAGTCCTTGTTTAATAGCATCTGTTTAGTCTCCATGTGTTTGATTTCTTTGGATTGTATTTATTGTAGTTGATTTCCAGTTTTATGCCACTGTGATCTGAGAAGATGCTTGATATAATTTCTATCTTCTTGAATTTGAAGAGACTTTGCCTGTGACCCATTATATGGTCTATCTTTGAAAATGACCCATGTGCACTTGAGAAGAATGTATATTCTGTGGCTTTGGGGTGAAATGTTCTGAAGATGTCAATTAATTCCATCTGGTCCAGTGAGTCATTTAGGATTGATGTTTCCTTGTTGATTTTTTGTTTAGAGGATTTGTTCAATGGTGATAGTGGGGTATTAAAGTCTCCTACTATGATTGTATTGCTATTAATCTCTCCCTTGATATCCTCCAGGAGTTTTTTTTATGTATTTGGGTGCTCCTATATTGGGTGCGTATATGTTTACCAGAATTATTTCTTCTTGTTGGATTTCTCCCTTTAGTATTATGAAGTGGCCCTCCTTATCTCTTGTTATGGCATTTACTTTGAGGTCTACTTTGTCAGATATAAGTATTGCTACCCCAGCTTTTTTTTTCATTTCCATTTGCCTGAAAGATATTTTTCCATCCCTTCACTTTCAATCTGTTTGTGTCTGTTGTTCTGAGGTGGGTCTCTTGTAGACAGCATATATATGGGTCATGTTTTTTTATCCATTCAGCCACTCGATGTCTTTTGATTGGACCATTTAGTCCATTTACATTTAAAGTTATTACTAAAAGGTATTTGTTTGTAGTCATATCATTTTTGTGTCTGTATTCCTTACCTGTTTATTTCTTCTTTTTACAGTATTCCCTTTAGCATTTCTTGCATTGCTGGTTTGGTGGTGAGACAATCCCTGAGCCTTTTTTTGTCTTCGAAGCACCTGATTTCCCCTTCAATTTTTATTGATAGCATTGCTGGATATAGTATTCTTGGATTCAGTCCTTTGCTTTGCAACACTTTGTATACCTCTTTCCATTCTCTTCTAGCTTGTTGTGTTTCTGTTGAGTAATCATTTGACAATCTGATGGGTGTTCCTTTGTAGGTAACTCTCTGTCTCTCTCTTGCCGCCTTTAAGATTCTCTCTTTATCATTTATATTTGCCATTGAAATTATGACATGTCTTGGTGTGGATCTTTTGGGGTTGATCCTGCTTGGGACTCTCTGTACTTGTGTAACTTTTATCTTTCCCATATCTGGGAAGTTTTCTGTCATTAATTCTTCAAATAGATTTTCTAATCCCTGCTGCTCTTCTTGTTCTTCTGGCAGCCCTATTATACGCATGTTACTTCGTTTCATGTTGTCCCGAAGCTCCCTTAGGCTTTCCTCCTGCTTTTTAATTTTTTTCTCCAATTGCTGTTCAGATTGAGCTTGTTTCTGTACCTGATCTTCTAACTCACTAATGCGGTTCTCTGCTTCTTCTAGTCTACTGTTGAAACTTTCCATGGTGTTTTTGATTGTAGCAATATCACTTTTCATTTCTTCCTGATTCTTGCACAAGTCATTGATTTTCTCATCCATCCGATGTATAAATTCCACAACCATTACTCTGAACTCTTTTTCACTCATGTTGCAAGCTTCAGTTTCACTAATTTCCTTTCTTGGTGACTCCTCATTTTCTTTCCTCTGTGAATTATTTCATCTGCCCATTCTGACGATCACCAGAAAGCTCAAGCTTCAGTTTGCATGGACCTGGGCCGTGTGCTGTGGGGACTTCGCCCCACCCAAGTTTCACTGAAGTGCTCTGACACTAGGACGTGTGGCTGCCGTTGGTTGGTGGGAACCAGGTTTGCCCAGGGTCAGTGTCCCCAGTGTTCCATGTGATTTCCTGTGCACACTTAGAATCAGGGGCCCTGTCTGCACCACACTGTTGGTATGTGCCAAAAATGAGATCCTTAGCATGTGCCAGGAGTCAGAGTTTCCCTGTGTCTGCACCAAGAATCGAGTGTCAGAGTCTCTGTTGCCTCGTGCGGTTTCTCATTGAGAATCAGGGTCCCTGTGTGTGCATGCACCAACAATTAGAGTCACAGGCTCTTAGTGTGGATGCGCTGTGTGTCAGGGATCCCAGGCAGCTGTGTCCAGCATGCCAAATTCCCTGAAATGGAGCTGCGTCCTGTATGTGCTCTCTCTACTGAGCCAAACCAGCTACGGCTTCGCACACTCTCAATTTCCTGAAGGGGAGCTGCCTCCGTGCACTCTCCCAGATTCCCTGAAGGGGGGTGGAGTCCATCCTGCACGCCAAATTCCCCGAAGGGGAGCTCCTTTGTGCACGTTCTAAGATTCCCCGAAGGGGAGCTGTGTCCCACAAGCCGAATTCCCCAAAATTCTCCAAAGGGGAGCCCTCTGTGCATGCTGTCACATTTCCCAGAAGGGGAGCTGCATCTGTCCCACGCACCAAATTCCCTAAAGGGGAGCGCGTCTATGAGTGGGCGCTCTGCAGCTTGGGCGAGGGGCAGGTCTATCAGTTACTATGGCGCTAACCTCAAGCCTGCGGGGAGGGGGATAGGCTCTTTGACTCACGGAAATCTGCTGCCAGGAAGTCTGGATTCTTGTTGTCTGTTGGTCTGAAGCTGTGATAGCAGTTCTCTGTCCCCAGTGGCTACAGGGTCCTGGTTTGTGTCTGAAGCCAGGATCCTAGTTCAGGCAGCTCTGTTTCTCAAGATGGCATGATCTCCGCGTCCGCACCAGCCGCCGAGAAGTGTCCGCTTTGTGAGCGGGGCTCCACCATCTAGGACTTCCCGGTTAGGCAGCCCCTTGGAAGACCTGCAGAATCTAACTAAAGCTAGCTCATACACACACACACACACACACACACGTCTACACTCTCCTCTGTGTGTTCCTCACTCACACTCTCTCCCTACTTCCTGCTGGTCGCCATCTTTTCTCATCCTCTGTCTCACAGCTTTTTATCCACTCATCTACTGATGGTTATTTGGGCTGCTTCCAAATCTTAGCTTTATAAATAGCCCTGCAATGAACATAATGGTGCATATATTATTTTGAATCAGTGTTTCAGGATTCTTCTAATATATTTCCAGAAGTAGAATCACTGGGTCATAGGCAGTTCCATTTTTAATTTTTTGAGGAAACTCCATACTGTTTTCCACAGAGGCTGAACCAATTTTCATTCCCACCAATAGTGCAGTACAGTTTTCTTTTCTCCACATCCTCGCCAGCACTTGTCATTTGTGGATTTATTGATGATAGCCATTCTGACAGGTCTGAGGTGATATCTTATTGTGATTTTAATTTGCTTTTCTCTAATGATTAGTGATGTTGATCATATTTTCATATTCCTATTGGCCATCTATACATCCTCTTTAGAGAAGTGTCTATTTAAGTCCTTTGCCCATTTTTAAATTGGATTGTTTGTTTTTGGTGTTGAGTTGTTTGAGTTCTTTATAAATTTTGAATATTAATTCCTTATCAGATATATCATTGGAAAATATGTTCTCCCATTCAGTGGTTTCCCTTTGCATTTTTTTGATGGTTTCCTTGATGCTGATGGGAAAGGTATTGTGTTTTTAATTTCAAATTCCAATTGTTCATTGCTGACATATAAATCCCCTTTTACTGCTTTTTCTGCACCCCGTAATTTTTGATGTTTTATTTTTTTATTTAGTTCAAAATATTTTAAAATTTATTGGAAACTTTTCTTTTCATCCACGTGTCATTTAAAAATATATTGTATAATCGCCAAATATTTGGAGATTTCCCAATTATCTTTCTGTTATTGATTTCTAGTTTAGTTTCATTGTGTTTTGAGAGCAGACATTGTATGATATCTGTTATTTTAAATTTAAGGTATGTTTTATGGACCAGAATGCCAGAAGCCAACTCCAGCAGGTTAGCAGGGCTGAATCATCTGGAGATGGCTGAGGGCATTTCCCCAAACCTGAAAAGGATGATTGCTTGCTGTCATAGAGCTCAGGGCATATTAATCTACATGTTATTGCCTCCTACTGGCCAAACACATGAACTTCAATACCCCTCTTTCAGTAATTGATAGATTGAAAAGGCAAAAATTCAGTAAGAATATAGTTAAACTGAATAGTTCCATCAATCAACTTGATCTAATTGATCCATTGAGTACTTCATTAAACAACAATAGTTCACATATTCTTCTCAAATTCATATGGCACATTCACCAAGACAGAACACACTCTGGTAATGCCAGTGATCTTGATCCAGCATCTAGAAGTGTTCAGGAACCTGGAGAATGCACTGTGTGTAAATTAAATAAGAGTCCAAAGACAAAACATAATTTTGGAAGGCATTGTGGGGAGTCAGAGAAGACTTAATTAAAGGAACTAAGTTCTCCTTGTCTCAGAACTCTTTGCTATTTATTAACAAAATTTGTCTGAAGGCAAGGTAGAGATATACACATCAAAGGGTAGGGTTTAGAGGAGTAGGAAAAATGGCGGCTGAATAGAGACGTGTTCTAAGACTGGTCCTGGGGCGGAGAGTAAGAACAGCTGAGAATCACAAGGGGAGTGTCTGTTGGCAAGCTAAGGGACAGCTAAACTCCAGGAGAAGGTGGAGGAGTGCTAGGCAGGGTTCCCCTGACCGTGCAGCACCCACAGCGGCTGGGTCCCTTCCCGGAGCAGCGGGCTCAGAGGAGGAAAACTCGCCATCTTACAAGGAAAGGAGGGTTTTATTGGAGGCCTGACTTTCCACGACAACGGCGAACACTGAACAGCTGTGAGCACCAGACCACCGGCCCTCAAACTGCACAAACACACGAATTCAAAGGAACTCTTCACTGCACCAAGAAAAGGTCCGATTTCTCGGGGATAAGGTGAGGTTTTTAGTCCTGACGGTGGGAGAGAGAAATGCGCGAACGGCAGGAACTGCAGGTTCAGCGAAGTCTGTGCCTAAAAAAATCCACGGATGTTGGAGCTGCCAAGATCCATGAATGTGGAAGGGGGTCCTCTGAGCTGCTAACAGAAGGGTTCTCTAAAAAGCAACCCATTTTGATCTGACGAGGAGGGTCAGACTAAGAATTTTTCAAAGGAGTGCAGGCTGCTTAGTCTTGTGCAGAGATCCACTGTCCGCACACTTGGGCTTGTTCCGATTCTGAATACTAAGCCCAATACATTGGAAAACCCAGTTGGGGAATACCCTGAGAGACTGCAGGGGGAAGTTGTTTCTCCGGAACCTGGGGAGCGGAGCTGGAGGTGACCATGGGAGAGGCAGCTCTGAGGTGCACACTTCCAAAAACAGGTAGTGAGGGCCTTAGGGGAAAAAAAAAAAAGCTAGAGAGGCCTGGAAGTCAATCCGGAAACACTGCCACCCAGGGACTGAAACACAAATTGTCTCTGGTTTAATAAAAAATAATTACGAGCAATTAAGACACCGCCTGCTTAAAAATCAGGACTGGCTTACAACACTGAGGAACAGTGGAACAAAGGGAACTCCAATACAGACCGGACCAGGAAACAGACGTACCAAACAGAACAATAGAGGAAGTGAATGACCGCCACTATTGCACATTTTATTCTTCTTATTTTTTTTATTTTAATTAATTTAAATTTTTATCTTAATTTTTTATATTGTAATGTTTTTTTTTTCATTTTTTGCATCTTTTACTTAAGAAACTAAATTTGTTTCCTCACTCGATTTTCACCTTTTTAATTATTACATTTTTATTTTTAATCAGCATTATATTACTATTATTTTACTTTTTTTTTTAAGTGTCCTTTAATCTTCTCTTTGTTTTATTTTGGGATTAGTGTCCTACATTCTATTTGCATATTTCCTTTAACATCGTTTTACCCTATCTCAACGCTAACTTTATGCCATCATTCTCTTCCTAACCTTTTCCCTTTTGGTCTCCTGTTTATCTTAACCCTTTCTGGCTTTAGATTTTCCCTACTCTTTCAGTTTACTTTCTGCTAAAATTTCACCCTACTTATATATCTAATTTCTAACCTCCTGCTCCAAGTCCATACATACCTCTCTCTATGCTACCTTAACTAAAAAAGAAAAACAAAATTGTTTTTCTCTCTGGCCTTTTGTTGTTGTTTGCTTAAATGTTGATTAGATTCAATTTGTATGCTTTTTTATGAGATTGTTTTGCTTATTCTTTTTTTGTTTCGTTGGTTCTTTTGCTTGCTTTGTTTTTGTTTGTTTTTTACTTCTGTTTTCCCTTGCCTCACTTGATATTAGTTGGTGTTGTAGTTTGTATTAATATCCAGGTTCGTGTAGCTGGCATTTGCTGGGATTAGAGGTTGTTCTATTGGAGTTTACTCCCCATATTTATACTTTGTTTCTATTTTCTCTCTTAGTATCCTGATAGTCTCTCTTGCTTTTTTTCTTTTCTTTTATCTTCTCTTTTCCCAAGATCATTTTCACACTCCTTTTTTTGTTCTTTCTTTTTACTCTTCCTATTCCTTTCCTATCCCCTAATTTGTCTTTCTCTGGGGGACACCTTTATTGGAGGTTATTAATATCGTGAATACAATTCTGTTCAGTGCCTTGTGTGTTATACCTGGTTGTGTTGTATTTTGTACCTTTAAATCAACGCAGGAGAGAAAGAACTATATAACCAGACATCCAGAGAAGAGAGACCATGGGGAGACAAAGAAACAGCCCCCATAGGAAAGAAAAGCAGGCATCACCAGAAAAGGAAGTAAACGAATTCGAGGCAAGCAACCTATCAGAGAAAGAATTCGGAGAAATGGTCATAAGGTGGCTGAAAAGGATGGAAGACAAATTCGACAATATGAGTAAGAACCAAGAGGAAATGAAGAAGAACCAAGAAGAAATGAGAAATGACATCGCTGCTGTAAAGAACTAAATAGAAAGCATAAAGAATAGACTAGAAGAAGCAGAGGACCGCATAAGTGAGCTAGAAGACAAGATGGAAAAAAATACCCAAATAGAACAGCATCTAGAAAAAAAAATTAGAAAGCATGAGGAGAGCCTAAGCGAACTTCGGGACAACACACACACAAAAAAAAAAACAATATCCGAATAATAGGGGTACCAGAAGGAATGGAAACTGAGTAAGGAATAGAAAACCTGTTTGAAGAAATAATAACAGAAAAATTCCATGATATAGGGAAGAAAAAACCCACACAAATCCAAGAAGCTCACAGAGTCCCAAGCAAAATGAACCCCAAAAGACCGATATCAAAGCACATTATAATTAAATTGGCAAACACCAATGACAAAATAAGAATCTTAAAAGCGGCCAGAGAGAGACAGAAAGTTACATACAAAGGAACCCCCATCAGACTAGCAACTGATTTCTCAACAGAAACTCATCAGGCCAGAGGGAATGGAATTAAATATACAAAGTCATGCAGAGGAAGGGTCTGAATCCAAGAATACTTTACCCAGCAAGGCTATCAATCAAAATTGAAGGTGAAATCAGGAGCTTCACAGACAAAAAATGACTGAGAGAGTTTATCACCACCAAACCAGCAATGAAAGAAATGCTAAAGGGTCTGCTGTAAAAAAGAAAAAAAGAAAGAAAGAACGAAATAGGAAGGAAAGAAGGAACACAGGGGTATAGAATAAAAATGGTGACAAATAAGTACCTATCAATAATAACTTTAAATGTAAATGGATTGAATGCCCCAATCAAAAGACACAGGGTAACTTATTGGATAAGAAAACAAAACCCATATATCTACTGTCTACAGTAAACCCACCTCAGAAAAAAAGACGCATAAAGACTGAGAGTAAAGGGCTGGAAAAAGGTTTTCCAGGCGAATGGAAATGAAAAAAAAAGCTGGGGTAGCAATACTTATATCTGACAAATTAGATCTCAAAGTGAAGGACATAACAAGAGATAATGAAGGCCACTTCATAATACTAAAGGGAGAAATCCAACAAGAAGAAATAACTCTGGTAAACATATATGCACCGAATACAGGAGCAACAAGATACATTAAAAAACTCCTGGAACATATCAAAGGAGAGATTGACAGCAATACAATTATAGTAGGAGACTTCAATACCCCACTATCACCATTGGACAAATCCTCTAAACAAAAAATCAGCAAAGAAACATCAATCCTAAATGACTCACTAGAACAGATGGAATTAATCGACATCTTCAGAACATTTCACCCCAAAGCCACAGAATATACATTCTTCTCAAGTGCAGATGGGTCATTTTCAAAGATAGACCATATGTTAGGACATAGGCAAAGTCTCTCCAAATTTAAGAAGATAGAAATCATATCAAGTATCTTCTCAGATCACAGCGGCATAAAACTGGAAATCAACTACAACAAAAACAATCCAAAGAAATCAAACACATGGAGACTAAACAGCATGCTATTAAACAATGACTAGGTTACCAAAGATATCAAGGAAGAAAAAAAACATCATGTCAACAAATGACAATGAAAACACAACAATCCAAAATCTATGGGACACAGCGAAAGCAGTCCTGAGAGGGAAGTTCATAGCTCTACAAGCCTACTGCAAAAAAAAAGAAACAATGGTAATAAATTACCTAACCCAACAACTCAAAGAGTTAGAGAGAGAGCAACAAGAAAAGCCCATTTCTTTTTCTTCTGTAAGCAGAAGAAAAGAAATAATAAAGATCAGAGCGGAGATAAACGACATAGAGACCAAAGAAACAATACAAAAGATTAACAAAACCAAGAGCTGGTTCTTTGAAAGGATAAACAAGATTGATGAACCTCTAACCAGGCACACCAAGAAGCAAAGAGAGAGAACCCAAATAAACAAAATCAGAAATGAAAGTGGTGAAATAACATCAGACCCCGCTGAGATACAAAGGATTGTTACAAAATACTACGAACAACTCTATTCCAACAAACTGGACAACCTGGAGGAAATGGACATATTCCTAGAAAAATATAATCTTCCAAAAATCAATCAGGAAGAATCTAATCATCTCAACAGGCCTGTAACTATGGAAGAAATTGAAGCCGTCATCAAAAAGCTTCTGGCAAACAAAAGCCCAGGGCCAGATGGCTTCACAGGAGAGTTTTACCAAACATTCAAGGAAGAACTAAAACCTATCCTCCTCAGACTTTTAAAATAAATTCAAGAGGAAGGAACACTTCCAGGCTCCTTCTATGAAGCCAGCATCACCCTAATACCAAAACCAGATAAAGACAACACAATGAAAGAGAATTACAGGCCAATATCCCTCATGAACATAGATGCCAAAATCCTCAACAAAATTCTAGCAAATCGGCTCCAGCAGTACATCAGAAAGATCATACAGCATGACCAAGTAGGATTTATCCCAGGAATACAAGGATGTTACAATATCCGCAAATCAATAAAGGGGATACATCACATAAACAAATTGAGAGAAAAAAAAATCACATAGTCATATCAATAGATGCAGAAAAAGCATTTGACAAAATCCAACACCCTTTCTTGATAAGAACTCTCAACAAAATGGGAATAGAAGGATCATACCTCAACATAATAAAAGCTATGTATGATAAATCCACAGCAAACATCATCTCAATGGGCAAAAACTAAAACCATTTCCCCTAAGAACAGGAGCAAGACAGGGATGCCCTCTCTCACCACTCCTGTTTGATATACTACTGTAGTATTAGCCATTGCAATTAGACAAGAAGAAGAAATAAGAGGCATCCAAATTGGAAAAGAAGAAGTAAAGCTGTCTTATTTGCAGATGACATGATATTGAACATAAAAAACCCAAAAGATTCCATAAAAAAACTAATAGACTTAATAAATGAATTCCGCAATGTAGCAGGATACAAAATTAACACCAAGAAATCTATGGCATTTCTATACACCGATAGTGAAGTTACAGAATGAGAGACTAAAAAAGTAATCACATTTACCATCACACCAAAAAAACTAAGATACCTAGGAATAAACTTAACTAAGGAGGTAATAGACCTATACGCAGAAAACTACAGGACACTGAAAAAAGAGATAGAGGAAGACGTAAACAGATGGAAGAACATACCATGTTCATGGATTAGTGGAATCAACATCATTAAAATGTCCATACTACCCAAAGCCATCTACAGATTCAATGCACTCCCCATCAAAATACCAACAGCATATTTCACAGACCTAGAAAGAACTCTCCAAAAATTCATCTGGAATAAAAAAAAGACCCCAAATAGCCACAGCAATCCTCAGAAAGAAGAATAAAGTAGGAGGGATCTCAATACCAGACCTCAAGCTGTATACAAAGCCACAGTTCTTAAAACAGCCTGGTACTGGCACAAGAACAGACATATAGATCAATGGAACAGAATAGAGAATCCAGATATCGACCCAAACGACTATGCTCAATTAATATTTGACAAAGGAGGCATGAACATACAATGGAGTCAAGACAGTCTTTTCAATAAATGGTGCTGGGAAAATTGTACAGATACATGCAAAAAAAATGAAACTAGATCACCAACTTATGCCATACACAAAAATCAACTCAAAATGGATACTGGACTTAAACTAAGACGGGAAACCATAAAAATACTAGAGGAATCCACAGGCAACAAAATCTCAGACATATGCCAAAAGAACTAATTCACTGACACTCCCCCTAGGGCAATGCAAGCTAAAGAGAAAATTAACAAATGGGACTACATCAAAATAAAAAGCTTTTTTACAGCAAAAGAAACCATCAACAAAACAACAAGAAAGCCCACTCTATGGGAGAACATATTTGCAAATGGTATCACTGATAAAGGTTTAATCTCAACATCTACAGGTAGCTAATGCAACTTAACAAAAGGAAGATAAATGATCCAGTAAAAACATGGGCAATGGACCTAAATAGAATCTTTTCAAAAGAAGACAGAAGGAAGGCCAAGAGACACATGAAAACATGCTCAATGTCACTAATTATCTGAGAGATGCAAATCAAAACAACAATGCGGTACCATCTCACACCTGTCAGAATGGCCATCATCAACAAATCAACAAATGACAAGTGTTGGCGAGGATGTGGAGAAAAAGGAACCCTCTTGCACTGCTGGTGGGAATGTAGACTGGTGCAGCCACTGTGGAGAACAGTATGGAGTTTCCTCAAAAAACTGAAAATGGAACTCCCATTTGACCCAGTAATCTCCCTCCTGGGAATATATCTGAAGAATCTAGAAACACCAATCAGAAAGGATATATGCACCCCTATGTTCATAGAAGCACAATTTACAATAGCTAAGATTTGGAAACAACCTAGGTGCCCGTCAGCAGATGACTGGATCAGAAAACTGTGGTACATCTACACAATGGAATAATATGCTACCATAAAAAAGAAGGAATTCTCATAATTTGCAGCAACCTGAATGGAATTGGAGAACATTATGCTAAGTGAAATTAGCCAGTCAAAGAACGAAAAATACCACATGATCGCACTCATTTATGGATAATAAAGAACATTATAAACTGATGAACAAAAATATAGATACAGAGACAGTAAAGCATCAAACAGACTATCAAATTACAGGGGGAAGTTTACGGAGATGTGGGGGAGATAATAGATCAACCGAAGGACTTATATGCATGCATATAAGCATAACGAATGGACACAAAACTTTGGGGGGTGAGGGCATGTATGGGTGCGTGGTGAGGGGGACAATGGTAAGATATGTACACATATAATACCTAAATTAAAAAAAAGTGAAAAAAATAGGGTAAGGTTTTGTACAGAATCCATTGTAAGATTGGAAGTATTTGCCTATGGCTGTTCAGGTGTTTGGCCAGTAGGAGGCAATAACATGTGGATTAATGTGCCCTGAGTTGTCTGTCAGCAAGCAATCATCCTTTTAAGGTGGCTGCTGGCCCCGATCACCCTTCAGGAGCTAGGGTAGGTGGAGAAGCCCTTTAGGGCGATCAGGGCCAGCAGCCACAACTCGCACCTGCTGACAGTGCCAAGCGATCAGGGCCAGTGCTGGGCTCCTGCAGCGAGTCCATGCAGCAGCTCCAGTGCTGGTAGTGGGTGCGAGCTCCAAGCAAGACCACAGCGTGCGAGAGCAAAGAATTTTATGTAACCATCAGAGGCTGACTCCGATGACAGCGACCAGTGCCCCGTGTCCCGCCTTGGTCTGGTGCCCCTGCTTACCTGCTCCACCATCCCACCACCACTAACGCCCGCCATGTCTTGCACTCTGCAGCATGCTGCCGATGCCCACCATGTTCTGTGTGCACCCCCTGGTGGTCAGCACACGTCATAGCGACTGGTTGTTTGGTTGTTCTGTTGTTCCGCTGTTCAGTCTATTCGCATATTAGCCTTTTATTATATAGGATTAGATTAATTATGATTAAGCAACATAAGAGTTTATTTTACTTTCATTTCTCCCTCCTCAAGAGTTCTTCCTTTCTTTATGTAGATTTGAGTGTCTGACCTATGTCATTATACTTCTCCTTAAACATCTTTGAACATTTCTTGAAGGTATATCTAACGGTTACACATTCTCTCAGGAAGGGTTCAGGTAAGGTATTTCCTTTGGAGAGCAGGCCTTTATTATGGAAAACACGGGGTATATTGAAAAAATGATTGCTGCCCTAGCCCAGTGGTCGGTAAACTGCTGCTCACAAGCCACATGTGGCTCTTTGGCCTCTTGAGTGTGGCTCTTCCACAAAATACCACGTGCAGGTGTGCACTTACAGTGCGATCGAAACTTCGTGGCCCATGGGCAGAAGTCAGTTTTCGGCTCTCAAAAGAAATTTCAATTGTTGTACTGTTGATATTTGGCTCTGTTGACTAATGAGTTTGCCAACCACTGCCCTAGCCAGTTTCGCTCAGTGGATAGAGCGTCATCATGTGAACTGAAAGGTCCCAGGTTTGATTCTGGTCAAGGCCACGTCCCTGACCTGTGTGCTCGATCCCCCTCTCTCTCCCTCTCCTTTCCTCTCTGAAATAAGTAAAACTATATATTTTTAAAAAAGGATTGCTTTGCACCACCTCCTAGAGGAAACATGAGAGTATTTTTCTCTGATCTTTACTGTGAGGAACTAGTGGGCTTCCTAGAGGCAAAACCCAAGAAAATGTATGCTTCCCCCTAAGATTGGTCCCCCAGGTGTTTTCAGCCCTCAGCCTACTCCACGCCTACCTTCAAGTAATTCATCAAAACCACCCTTTAAGTGTTCCTGCCAATAATTGGCTCCAGCAGCTTCTGCCTTTTTTTTAAAATTTCTTTATTGATTAAGGTGTCACATATTTGTCCTCATCCCCCCATTCTCATCCCACACCCCTCCCCATGGATGCCCCCACCCCCCTGTTGTCCTTAACCATTGGTTAGGCTCGTATGCATGCACATAAGTCCTTTGGTTGATCTCTCCCCCCTCCCACCACCCTCCCCTACCCTCCCTCTGAGGCCCGATAGTCCGATCGATGCCTCCTTGTTTCTGGTTCTGTTCTTGTTCATCAGTCTATGTTGTTCATCATTTCCCCAAGATGAGCGAGATCATGTGTCACTAGACATATACTTATAAGAATTGAATGTGAGACGAGCAATAATAATTATGCTGACAGGCAAATGAATCAGTCTGTAGTGAGTTTCTTTCTGGACCAACAGTTCTTTTGAGACCCAATTTCAATGTCCACCAGTTCCTTATGTGTACATGTCGACACTGACTTTTCAGCTCTGGATGGTGGAAAAATGTTGGTAATGCAGGTCCGACTCCCTCTGGTTTGGTCTCGGCCGGACACAGGGGCATGGCTTCACCCGGACTCAGGGGTGCGTGGCCTCACCCGGACCCAGGTGCGCGTGGCCTCACCTGGACCCGGGACCCAGCCTCACCCGGATCCAGGGGCACACGACCTCACCCGGACCTGGGATCCAGCTTCACCCGGACCCAGGGGCACGTGGCCTCACCCAGACCCAGGGGCGTGTGGCCTCTCCCAGACCCAGGTGTGCGCGGCCTCACCCGGACCTGGGACCCAGCCTCACCCGGATCCAGGGGCACACTGCCTCACCGGGACGCGGGATCCAGCTTCACCTGGACCCAGGGGTGCATGGCCTCACCCGGACTCAGGGGCGCATGGCCTCTCCCAGACCCAGGGGGGTGGCCATACCCAGACCCGGGAACCAGCCTCACCCGGACCCAGGGGCGCAGCCTCACCCAGACCCAGGACCCAGCCTTACCCAGACCCAGGGGCGTGAGGCCTCACCTAGACCCAGGGGCGTGTGACCACACCCGAGCCCAGGAGTGCGCAGCCTCGCCCAGACCCGGGACCCAGCCTCACCCGGACCTAGGGGCGTGCGGCCTTACCTGGATCCAGGGGCATGTGGCTTTGCCCAGACCCGGGACGCAGCCTCACCCTGACCCAGGTCCCAGCCTCACCTGGACCCAGGGGCGCGCGGCCTCACCCGGACCCGGGACCAAGCGGGGCTTCGTCTTCTTGATCCCAATTCCTGTTGGTCAGTTTCCTCTCAGCAATTCCTTTGGCCATTTTCTCAGAGCTCCGGGGTGGCCGCTGCAGAACTCGTTGGGTGGCAGGCTCGGCGAAGCTCCGGTGTGCCCGGTGCGCGGTGGCGGGCTGGTCTCGGGTCGCTGTGTCGGCGCTTGGGTCTGCAGCGGTGGCCGGTCGCCAAGCGTGAGCACCTGGCCGCTTCCGGGGCGATGAGATTCTTGAAGGACTCGGAGGTCAGCAAGCGCGGAGTCTCCCACCCCATGTCTCCCAGGGGCTCGTCTTTCCGTGCTCGGCAGCGAGTGGAGCCGTCCCCTTAGCTGGAGACCGCTGGGGGAACTGCGCCAAGCACGTTCCAGGCCACCATTGTGTCACCAGAGCCGTAGTTCTTAAAGTGTGGTCTTTGGCTCACCGGCATCAGCATCATCCCGCATACCCCTCTCTTTTATTCTAGTTGTAGAGCATCCACTCAGCCAGCCCTCCGGTGGTTCTGGATGGTGTCTGCTCTGTTTTCCCCTCGTAGTTTCAAAATTGTTGTGGTAGGGAACAATCAGGCGTCCGCCCTATGCCTCCATCTTGGTCCTCCTTTGTGTATTTAAGTCTTGATTGTTGTTGGTGTCACTGGGAGGAATTTTCCTCCAGGCCAATTGGCTGTGAGGACCCGCTGTGTCTATAAAGGAAGAATTGCTGTGCAGGAGACACGTTTATGGGTCGGGTCTTGGTGCAGCAAGGCTTTGGCACTCACTGAGTCTGCCTCTTGAATGTGTCCCTTATGCGAGTGGTTGAAATCTGGTGTCATCTCACACTGACCACTAGATGCCCTCGTTTCTGGGTCTCCAATGGAGTGTAGGTCAGCTATTGTCTGAGGAGGACACTCAGCAGGAGTTACAGCAAAAACTGCAGTTTCCTCCTCCTGCCTGAGCAGCCCTGGAGCAGTCCGACTAGAACCGCAGTCCACCTGGTCAAGCTGCCACAGGGCAGGCCACCCACATACAAAAGCCGCTGCTTGGAGCCCAGGTGGGCCTGCAAAATATGCGGGGCGGGTCCCAGGGCTGGGCGGGGTCTCAGGGCGCCACCAGGCCATGGTGTGGCGAACCGCAATGGCTGCAAGTCTGCTTTTTCTGCCTTTCCACGTTTCTAAGTCCCCTCGTTCCGCACTCCAGTGCAGCAAACACTGATTGCTGGGCGCACCTCCGCAAGGAAGTTACTCCCACTCTCCAACACGAAGGCCAAGAGTCCAGCCTCTCCCCGCAGGCGTCTGGGTCTCCCGCGCATCCCCAGAAGCTGGATTTCAGGGTGATGGGGAGCTAATCTCCCTTAGGGTTGGAAAAAAGCCGCATGACCCTTCCCCCGCCACCAGCCCGACCCACGCGCCTCCGCACCTCATCCCCTCCGAGTTCGCTCTTTCCTCTTCCCTCTTAGCTGTAAATCCACCATTCATCCAGCTCTCCTGTGGTTATGGGTGGCAGACGCTCTGTCCTCCAGGTCTATTTTTATAATTGCTGTGCGTGGCGCAGTTCATTTGTTTAACTTTGCCGCCTTCTTGGTTCTCCTCTCAAAATGGCTAAAGGACTTGAATGTAAGACGGGAAATCATAAAAATCCTCCAAGTCGGTGTCGGCAGCCACCGGGGCCCCGGGGATCTCACTGGGCAGCTCGGCCAGGTCGGTGACGCGGATGAGCCCGTCCTGCGAAAGATGGTCTCTTCCTTCACCGAGAGCCTCTGCGGCTGCCGCCACAGCAGCTGCCACGGCCTCCGACAAGCCCATGGCCCTGGCTGAGGTGCTGACTGAGAGGAGCAGCCACCCAGCCTGGGGAGACACGAGCAGGAGTCGCCGCGCTCACCAGTCCATCTTTTAGTTGTATTTCTGAAACTGCCATGTGAGGCAACAGATCAGCCTTTCAACTCCGCCGCCATCTTGGCTTCTGCCTTAATCGGATCTCTGCTGTGATTCTTTGTATTCACTTGACTCTCCTCCACATTTTGGGCTAGCAGGTTGCTCTGTGTGTCTAAGTAAAAATATCACTTTTCTGTTTGCTCAACTTTTTTCTCTCAAAAATCTTTATTGTTGAGATTATTACAAATGTCCCTCTTTTTCCCTTCATTGCCCCCCTTCACCCAGTTCCCGCCCTGCCCCAGGCCCTCACCACTCTATTGTCTGTGTCCATCGGTAATGCATATATGCATATAATGAAAGGCTAATATTCAAATTGTCCCCATGGGCAGGGGTTCCAATGACCTGGAGTTAGACGTGCACTGACCAACAGGGGGTGGCACAGAACATGGAAGGTGTTGGTGATGCAGCGCTACCATGCAGCAATGAGCCCTGACTAGAGAGGGACTGCAGAGGGATGGTGGAGCAGGTTAGCGGGTGGCGCCACGCCAAAGCGGGTGCGAGAGTAGGCCCCAAACGCCCTGCCAGTCACCCCAATGACAGTGACTGGCGGCAGCAACAGGGGCCGGGGCTGGTGAGAAGACCGCAGCAGGCCAAGGCAGGTGTGAGCAGGGGCCCCCTATTGCCCTGGAAGTTGCAGTCTATGGGGCAACCAGCGGGGCAATTGGTGAGCGGGCCATGCCAGGCCCAGGCAGTTGCGAGCTTGGTCCACAATGGCCCCAATGGTCACTCCACAGATCGGTCCTGATCACTGGCCAGGCCTAGGGATCCTACCCTTGTATGGATTTTGTGCACTGGGCCTCTAGTGTGCATATAAGATCTTGGCTTAATCTCTTCCCATCCCCCCACCCCCATTCCCTCTGAGAATCATCAGTCTGTTTCATTCCCATGTCTCTGATTATATTTTATTCACCAGTTTATTCTGTTCATTAAATTTCTTATTCATTTATTTTCATTTTTAGATTCAATTATTGATAGGTATATATTTGTTGCCATTTTGTTGTTCATATTTTTTTAAATTTAATACATATTGTTCAGATTATTACAATTGTTCCTCTTTTTTCCCCCGCATAGCTCCCCTCCACCCGGTACCCACCCCACCCTCTGCCCTTACCTTCCCCACACTGTCCTCACCCATAGGTGTATGCTTTTTGTCCAGTCTCTTCCCGCACCTCCCACACCCCTTTGCCCCCAAGAATTGTCAGTCCACTCCCTTTCTATGCCCTGATTCTATTATATTCACCAGTTTATTTTGTTCTTCAGATTTTTTATTCACTTGATTTTTAGATTCACTTGTTGATAGACATGTATTTGTTGTTCATAATTTTTATCTTTACCTTTTCCTTCTTCTTCCTCTTCTTAAAGAATACCTTTCAGCATTTCATATAATACTGGTTTGGTGGTGATGAACTCCTTTAGCTTTTTCTTATCTGTGAAGCTCTTTATCTGCCCTTCAATTCTGAATGATAGCTTTGCTGGATAGAGTAATCTTGGTTGTAGGTCCTTGCTATTCATCACTTTGAATATTTCTTGCCACTCCCTTCTGGCCTGCATAGTTTCTGTTGAGAAATCAGCTGACTATCGTATGGGTGCTCCCTTGTAGGTAATTAACTGTTTTTCTCTTGCTGCTTTTAATATTCTCTTTTTGTCTTTTGCTCTTGGCATTTTAATTATGATGTGTCTTGGTGTGGTCCTCTTTGGATTCCTTTTGTTTGGGGGTTTTGTGCGCTTCCTGGACTTGTAAGTCTATTTCTTTCACCAGGTGGGGGAAGTTTTCAGTCATTATTTCTTCAAATGGGTTTTCAGTATCTTGCTCTCTCCCTTCTTCTGGCACCCCCATAATTCGGATGTTGGTACGCTTGAGGTTGTCCCAGAGGCTCCTTAGACTATCTTCAAATTTTTGGATTATTTTTTCTTTTTGCTTTTCTGGCTGAGTGTTTTTTGTTTCTTTGTATTTGAAATCTTTGACTTGATTTTGTGGTCCTCTATTCTGCTGTTAGGTCTCTGTATATTTTTTATTTCAGTCAGTGTATGTTTAATTTCTAGTTGGTCCTTTTTCATATCCTCAAGGGTCTCACTAAATTTATTGGCCTTTTCTAGGAAATTCTTGAGAAACCTTATAACCGTGGTTTTGAACTCTATATCCAGTTGTTTGTTTTCCTCCATTTCTTTCATTTGTGATCTGTTTCTTTGTCTCCACATTTTCGCTGCTTCCCTGAGTTGGTAGAGTAGCTTTGTGTGGTAGGTGTCCTCTAGGGCACAGTGGCTCAGCCTTCCCAGTTACCTGAGGTGGACACTCTTGGTGCACCCCTTTGTGGACTGAGTGCTCAGCCTTGTTGTAATTAAGTCTTGATTGTTGTTGGTATCACTGGGAGGAATTGACCTCCAGGCCAATTGGCTATGAGGATCAGCTGTGTCTACGCTGGGAGAACTTCTGTGCTGGAGACACTCTTATGAGACAAGACTTGCAAAACTGCAAAAGCCTCTGTGCTCAGCTTGGATGGGGCAGAGTTTCAGGCGGAGCAGACAGCCTTGGTTTCCCATCAGCCCTGCCCTATGAGGCCCCTGGGTCTCAGTGTCCCTCAGTAATTGCTGCAAGCACCTCTGAAAGAATGCTGCCCTTGAGTTTCACCTGCTGCCAGACAGTCCAGATTCTCCCCGAATGAGTCGGGGTTCCTGGAAACTTGCCCAGAACTGGAGTTCAGTGCAGTCGGGAGCTTCCGTCTCCCTCCAGCTTTAGAAAGCCAGCCACGCACTCAGCCTCCCATGCATTTAGCAATCAGTTCTCTCTGTGCACGCACGCCTCCGGACCTCTGCCTCCGCAGCTCCCGAGTCGCAGTGTGCTTCCTCTTTTCCTGACAGTCCAGTTTTCCCCCCAAATGAGTCTGGTTTCCCAGCATTTCACCTGGGACTGGAGTTCAGTGCAGTCAGCAGCTTCCTTCTCCCTCCCACTTTAGAAAGCCAGCCACACACTCAGCCTCCCGTGCATTCAGCAGTCAGTCCTCTCTTTGCGCATGCGCCTCTGGACCTCTACCTCTGCAGCTCCCGAGTCTCAGTGTGCTTTCTCTTTTCCTGAAAGTCTAGTTTCCCCGCAAATGAGTCTGGTTTCCCAGCATCTCGCCTGGGACTGGAGTTTAGTGCAGTCTGGAGCTTCCTTCTCCCTCCTGCTTTAGAAAGCCAGCTGCGCACTCAGCTGCCCGTCTTCTCTGTGTGCGAGTCTCCGTACCTCAGCCTTTTGCAGATCCTCTGAGTCTTAATGTGCTTTCCTCTTTTCTTCTAGTTGTAGAATTTCCACTCAGCCAGCTTTCCTGTGGTTCTGGATGGTGTCCGTTTTGTCTTTCAGTTGTAGTTTTGATATTGTTGTGCGAGGCAGCAGTTTAGGTGTTTACATATGCCGCCATTTGGTTTTCCCTGTTGTTCATATTTTTTATCCTTTTCTTTTTCTTCCTTTTCTTAAAGAATACCCTTCAACATTTCATATAAGATGAACTCCTTTAGATTTTTCTTGTCTATGAAGCTCTTTATCTGACCTTTAATTCTAAATGATAGCTTTGCTGGGGAGAGTAATCTTGATTGTAGGTCCTTGCTATTCATAACTTTGAATATTTCTTGCCACTTCCTTCTTGCCTGTATAGCTTCTGTTGAGAAATCAGCTGATAGTTGTATGGCCATTCCCTTGTAGGTAACTAACTGCTTTTCTCTTGCTGCTTTTAAGATTCTCTCTTTGTCTTTAACCCTTGGCATTTTAATTATGATGTGTCTTGGTGTGGTCTTCTTTGGACTCCTCTTGTTTGGGACTCTCGGTGCTTCCTGGACTGTAAATCTATTTCTTTCACCAGGTAGGGGAAGTTTTCGGTCATTATTTCTTCAAATAGGTTTTCTTTTTTTTTATTGTGTAAAGTATTACAAATAGTAGTAATATGTCTCCTTTTTTCCCCATTGACAACCCACCCCCCGGCCTCCCCTACCCTCTAGCACATGCCCTCACTCCCCCTGCAGTGTCTTGTGTCCATTGGTTAAGCTTGTATGTATGTATATAAGTCCTTCGGTTTGTCTCTTACGCTCCAACCCTCCCTTGCCTTCTCATTGTAGTTTGACAATCTGTTTGATGCTTCTTTGCCTCTGTATCTATTTTTGTTCATCAGTTTATAATGTTCTTTATATTCCACAAATGAGTGAGATCATGTGGTATTTATCTTTCACTGACTGGCTTATTTCGCTTAGCATAATGCTCTCCAGTTCCATCCATATTGTTGCAAATGGTAAGAATTCCTTCTTTTTTACTGCAGTGTAGTATTCCATTGTGAAGATGTGCCACAGTTTTCCAATCCACTCATCTACTGATGGGCATTTAGGCTCTTTCCAAATCTTAGCTATTGTAAATTGTGCTGCTATGAACATAATGGTGCATATACCCTTTCTGATTAGTATTTCTGTTTTCTTGGGATACATTCCTAGAAGTGGGATTATTAGGTCAAATGGCAGTTACATTTTTAAATTTTTGAGGAAATGATATACTGTTTTCCACAGTAGCTCCACCAGTCTGCATTCCCACCAGCAGTGCAAAAGGGTTCCTTTTTCTCCGCTTCCTCTCCAGCACTTATCATTTGTTGATTTGTTGATGAGAGCCATTCTGACAGGTGTGAGATGGTACCTCATTGTTGTTTTGATTTGCATCTCTCAGATGATTAGTGACTTTGAGCATGTATTCTTGTGCCTCTAGGCTTTCTGAATGTCTTCTTTCAAAAAGTCTCTATTTAGGTCCTTTGCCAATTTTTTTATTGCATTGTTTATCTTCCTTTTGTTAAGTTTTATGAGTTCCCTGTAAATGTTGGAGATTAAACCCTTATCAGAGATAACATTGACAAATAGGTTCTCCCATGCAGTGGGCTTTCTTGTTGTCTTGTTGATGGGTTTCTTTTGCCTTGCAGAAGCTTTTTATTTTGATGTAGTCCCATTTGTTTATTTTCTCCTTAGTCTCTCTTGCCCTAGGATCTATGTCTGTAAAGATATTGCTAGGACATATGTCTGCAATTTTGCTGCCTATGGAGTCTTGTAGGATTTTTATGTTTTCCCATCTTACATTCAAGTCCTTTAGCCATTTTGAGTTTGTTTTGTGTATGGTGTAAGTTGGTGAACTAGTTTCATTATTTTTGCCTGTATCTGACCAAATTTCCCAGCACCACTTATTAGACAGGCTGTTTTGACTTCATTGTATGCTCTTGCCACCTTGGAAAATATTAATAGATTATAATGGCTTAGGTCAATTTCTGGATTCTCTATTCTGTTCCATTGGTCTATATGTCTGTTTTTGTGCCAGTACCAGGCAGTTTTGAGAACTGTGGCTTGGTAATTTAGTTTGATGTCTGGTATTGTGATCCCACCAACTATGTTCTTCTTTCTCAGGATTGCTGTGGCTATCCGAGGTCTTTTGTTTATTCCCGATGAATTTTTGGAGAGTTTGTTCTAGATCTTTGAAATATGCCATTAGTATTTTAATAGGTATTGCATTGAATCTATAGATTGCTTTAGGTATTATGGACATTTTAATGATGTTGATTCTACCAATCCATGAACATGGTATGTTCTTCCATTTGTTTATGTCTTCCTCTATCTCTTTTTTCAATGTCCTGAAGTTTTCCGAGTACAGGTCTTTCACGTCCTAGGTTAAGTTTTTTCCTAGGTATCCTAATTTTTTTTTGGTGCAATGTTAAATGGGATTTTTTTTTTTCATTTCTTTCTCTGTGAAGTCATTATTGGTGTATAAAAAAGCCATAGATTTCTGGATGTTAATTTTTCATCCTTCTGAATTGCCACATTCATTTATTAGGTCTAGTGGTTTTTTGATGGAGTCTTTGGGGTTTTCTATGTATAGTATCATGTCATCAGCAAATAAGGGCAGTTTTACTTCTTTTCCAATTTGGATGCCTTTTATTTTTTCTTCTTGTCTGATTTCTATGGCTAGTACTCTTGTACTATGTCAAACAGGAGTGGTAATAGTGGGCATCCTTGTCTTGTTCCTGTTCTTAGGTGAAATGGGTTTAGTTTTTTACCATTGAGTATGATGTTGGCTATAGGTTTGTCATGTAGGGCTTTTATTATGTTGAGGTATGATCCCTCTATTCCCACTTTGCTGAGAGTTTTTATCAAGAAAGTTTGTTGGATTTTGTCAAATACTTTTTGTGCATTAATTGATATGATTATGTGATTTTTTTCTCTCAGTTTTTTTTTTATGGGATGTATCACATTTATTGTTTTGTGAATATTGTACCATCCTTTTATCCCTGGAATAAATCCCACTTGGTCATGGGGTATGATCTTTTTAATGTATTGCTGAATCTGATTTGCTAGAATTTTGTTGACAATTTTAGTATCTATGCTCATCAAGGATATTGGCCTGTAGTTTTCTTTTTTTGTGGTGTTTTTATCTGGTTTTGGAATTAGGGTAATGCTGGCTTCATAGAAAGAGCTTGGAAGTGTGCCTTCATCTTGAATTTTTTGGAATTGTCTGAGGAGGATAGGTTTTCGTTCTACTTTGAATGCTTGGTAGAACTCCCCTGTAAAGGCATCCGGACAAGAGCTTTTGTTTGCTGGAAGATTTTTGATCCCAGTTTCAATTTCTTTGGTAGTTATTGGCCTATTCAGGTTTTTTTAATTCTTATTAGTTGAGTTTTGGGAGCTTGTATTTTTCTAAGAATATGCCCATTTCATCTAGGTTTTCCATTTTGTTGGAATAGAGTTGTTCATAGTATTTTTTCCTAATTGTTTGTATTTCTGTGGAATCGGTTGTTATTTCACATCTTTCATTTCTGATTTTATTTGGGTCCTCTCTCTTTACTTCTTGGTGAGCCTGGCTAGAGGTTCATCAATCTTGTTTATCCTTTCAAAGAACTAGCTCTAGGTTTTGTTGATCTTTTGTATTGTTTTTTTTTTTTTTTGGTCTCTATTTCATTTATCTCCACTCAGATCTTTCTTATATCCTTCCTTCTGCTTATGCTGGGTGTTTCTTGTTGCTCTCTTTCTAACTCTTTGAGTTGTAGGGTTAGGTAATTTATTACCATTGTTTTTTCTTTTTTTTTTTTGTGGTAGGCTTGTAGAACTATAAACTTCCCTCTCAAGACTGCTTTCTCGAGGGCGTGAAGGTGCTGGAAAGGGCCTCGCGACCAGAGTGGGACGAGGAGCGAATGCCTGGGAGGAGCAAAAGGAGGCAGACACCACCCCCCAGGCTTCGTGGGGCAAGGAGGAGGGCGTGGCCTCTAGGCCAGGTGCTTCAGACCTCCTTGATGTGAAGATAAAGTGAGAAGGTGGTCATCTGCAAACCAGGGAGAGAGCCTTCACCAGAATCAGACCAGCCTCCAAAATTAGAGAAATATTGGCAAAACTAAGGAAGAACACATGATATATAATGGGATTACTGTGAGGAGGCCCTAATTTTAATGTAAAGACTAAGAGGAGGAGACCAGGAAAAATGGCGACAGAATAGAGTCGGGTTTGGAGTCTGTTTCTGGGGCGCAGTGTAGGAGCAGCAGGGCTCGCAGAGGGAGTGTATGTGGGCAAGCCAAGGGACAGCTAAACTCCAGGAGAAGGCGGGGGAGTGCTGGGCAGTGTTCCTCTGACCGCGCAGCACCCACAGGGGCTGGGTCCCCTCCCGGAGCTGCGGGCTCACCGGGCGCCTCGCCATCTTTCAAGGAGAGGAGGATTTTAGTGGAAACCTGACTTTCTGTGACAACTGCAAACACTGAACTGCTGGGAGCACCAGACCACCGATCCTCTATCAGCGCAAACATTCGGATTCAAAGAAACTCTTCAGTGCACCACAGAAAGGTCAGATTTCGCCTGAAATAAGAGAGAGAAATCTATATAACCTGACATCCGGAGAAGAGAGACCATGAGGAGACAAAGAAATAGCCCCCGGAAAGAGAAGCAGGCATCACCAGAAAAGGAAGTAAACGATTTAGAGGCAAACAACCTATCAGAGAAAGAATTCAGAGAAATGGTCATAAAGTGGCTGAAAAGGATGGAAGACAAATTCGACAATATGAGTAAGAACCAAAAAGAAATGAAGAAGAACCAAGAAGAAATGAAAAATGACATCGCTGCTGTAAAGAACTCAATAGAAAGCATCAACAGTAGACTAGACGAAGCAGAGGACCGCATAAGTGAGCTAGAAGACAAGATGGAAAATAATACCCAATTACAACAGCTTCTAGAAACAAAAATTAGAAAGATGGAGGAGAGCCTAAGGGAACTTCGGGACAACACAAAACAAAACAACATCAGGATAATAGGGGTGCCAGAAGGAAAGGAAACTGAGCAAGAAATAGAAAACCTGTTTGAAGAAATAATAACAGAAAACTTCCCTGATATAGGGAAGAAAAAACCCACACAAATCCAAGAAGGTCACAGAGTTCCAAGCAAAATGAACCCCAAAAGACCGACACCAAGGCACATTATAATTAAGTTGGCAAATACCAACGACAAAGTAAGAATCTTAAAAGCGGCCAGAGAGAGACAGACAGTTACATACAAAGGAACCCCCATCAGACTACCAACTGATTTCTCAACAGAAACTCATCAGGCCAGAAGGGAATGGAATGAAATATACCAAGTCATGCAAAGGAAGGGTCTAAATCCAAGAATACTGTACCCAGCAAGGCTATCAATCAAAATCGAAGGTGAAATCAGGAGCTTCACAGACAAAAAAAGGACTAAGGGAGTTTATCACCACCAAACCAGCAATGAAAGAAATGCTAAAGGGTCTGCTGTAAAAAAAAAAAAAAAAAAAAAAGAGAGAGAGAGAAAGAAATAGGAAGCAAAGAAGGAACACAGGGGTATAGAATAAAAATGGCGTCAAATAAGTACCTATCAATAATAACTTTAAATGTAAATGGATTGAATGCCCCAATCAAAAGACACAGGGTAACAGACTGGATAAGAAAACAAAACCCAGATATCTGCTGTCTACAGGAAACCCACCCCAAAAAAAAGGATGCACACAGACTGAGAGTAAAGGGATGGAAAAAGGTTTTCCAGGCGAATGGAAATGAAAAAAAAGCTGGGGTAGCAATACTTATATCTGACAAATTAGATCTCAAAGTGAAGGACATAACAAGAGATAATGAAGGCCACTTCATAATACTAAAGGGAGAAATCCAACAAGAAGAAATAACTCTGGTAAACATATATGCACCCAATACAGGAGCACCAAGATACATTAAAAAACTCCTGGAAGATATCAAAGGAGAGATTGACAGCAATACAATCATAGTAGGAGACTTCAATACCCCACTATCACCATTGGACAAATCCTCTAAACAAAAAATCAGCAAAGAAACATCAATCCTAAATGACTCACTAGAACAGATGGAATTCATCGACATCTTCAGAACATTTCACCCCAAAGCCACAGAATATACATTCTTCTCAAGTGCACATGGGACATTTTCAAAGATAGACCATATGTTAGGACATAGGCAAAGTCTCTCCAAATTCAAGAAGATAGAAATCATATCAAGTATCTTCTCAGATCACAGTGGCATAAAACTGGAAATCAACTACAATAAAAACAACCCAAGGAAATCAAACACTTGGAGACTAAACAGCATGCTATTAAACCATGACTGGTTTACCAAAGACATCAAGGAAGAAATAAAAATCATCATGGCAACAAATGACAATGAGAACACAACAATCCAAAATCTATGGGACACAGCGAAAGCAGTCCTGAGAGGGAAGTTCATAGCTCTACAAGCCTACTGCAAAAAACAAGAAACAATGGTAATAAATTACCTAACCCAACAACTCAAAGAGTTAGAGAGAGAGCAACAAGATAAGCCCAGTGTAAGCAGAAGGAAAGAAATAATAAAGATTAGAGCGGAGATAAACGACATAGAGACCAAAGAAACAATACAAAAGATCAACAAAACCAAGAGCTGGTTCTTTGAAAGGATAAACAAGATTGATGAACCTCTAGCCAAGCTCACCAAGAAGCAAAGTGAGAGGACCCAAATAAACAAAATCAGAAATGAAAGAGGTGAAATAACAACAGACCCCGACGAAATACAAAGGATTGTTACAAAATACTACGAACAACTCTATTCCAACAAACTGGACAACCTAGAGGAAATCGACATATTCCTAGAAAAATACAACCTTCCAAAACTCAATCAGGAAGAATCTAAGCAGTTCAACATGCCAGTAACTATGGAAGAAATTGAAGCAGTCATCAAAAAGCTTCCGGCAAACAAAAGCCCGGGACCAGATGGCTTCACAGGAGAGTTTTACCAAACTTTCAAGGAAGAACTAAAACCTATCCTCCTCAGACTATTCCAAAAAATTCAAGAGGAAGGAACACTTCCAGGCTCCTTCTATGAAGCCAGCATCACCCTAATACCAAAACCAGATAAAGACAACTCAATGAAAGAGAATTACAGACCAATATCCCTCATGAACATAGATGCCAAAATCCTCAACAAAATTCTAGCAAATCGGCTCCAGCAGTACATCAGAAAGATCATACAGCATGACCAAGTAGGATTTGTCCCAAGAATGGTACAATATCCGCAAATCAATAAACGTGACATCACATAAACAAACTGAGAGATAAAAACCACATAGTCATATCAATAGATGCAGAAAAAGCATTTGACAAAATCCAACACCCTTTCTTGATAAAAACTCTCAACAAGGTGGGAATAGAAGGATCATACCTCAACATAATAAAAGCTATATATGATAAACCCACAGCAAACATCATACTCAATGGGCAAAAATTAAAACCATTTCCCCTAAGAACAGGAACAAGACAGGGATGCCCGCTCTCACCACTCCTGTTTGACATAGTACTGGAAGTATTAGGTATCGCAATTAGGCAAGAAGAAGAAATAAGAGGCATCCAAATTGGAAAAGAAGAAGTGAAGCTGTCCTTATTTGCAGATGACATGATATTGTACATAAAAAACCCAAAAGATTCCATCAAAAAACTAATAGACTTACTAAATGAATTCGGCAATGTAGCGGGATACAAAATTAATGCCAAGAAATCTATGGCTTTTCTATACACCAATAATGAACTTACAGAAAGAGAGACTAAAAAAGCAATCCCATTTACCATCGCACCAAAAAAATTAAGATACCTAGGAATAAACTTAACTAAGGAGGTAAAAGACCTATACGCAGAAAACTACAGGACACTGAAAAAAGAGATAGAGGAAGACGTAAACAGATGGAAGAACATACCATGTTCATGGATTGGTAGAATCAACATCATTAAAATGTCCATACTACCCAAAGCAATCTACAGATTCAATGCAATACCCATCAAAATACCAACAGCATATTTCACACACCTAGAAAGAACTCTCCAAAAATTCATCTGGAATAAAAAAAGACCCCGAATAGCCACAGCAATCCTGAGAAAGAAGAATAAAGTAGGTGGGATCTCAATACCAGATTTCAAGCTGTATTACAAAGCCACTGTTCTCAAAACAGCCTGGTACTGGCACAAGAACAGACATATTGATCAATGGAACAGAATAGAGACCCCAGATATCGACCCAAACCACTATGCTCAATTAATATTTGACAAAGGAGGCATGAACATACAATGGAGTCAAGACAGTCTCTTCAATAAATGGTGTTGGGAAAACTGGACAGATACATGCAAAAAAATGAAACTAGATCACCAACTTACACCATACACAAAAATAAACTCAAAATGGATACAGGACTTAAACATAAGACGGGAAACCATAAAAATACTAGAGGAATCCACAGGCAACAAAATCTCAGACATATGCCAAATGAACTTCTTCTCTGACACTGCCCCTAGGGCAATGGAAGCTAAAGAGAAAATTAACAAATGGGACTACATCAAAATAAAAAGCTTTTTTACAGCAAAAGAAACCATCAACAAAACAACAAGAAAGCCCACTGCATGGGAAAACATATTTGCAAATGCTATCACTGATAAAGGTTTAATCTCCAACATCTACAGGCAGATTATGCAACTTAATAAGAGGAAGATAAATGATCCAATAAAAAAATGGGCAACAGACCTAAACAGAATATTTTCAAAAGAAGACAGAAGGAAGGCCAAGAGACACATGAAAACATGTTCAAAGTCACTTATTATCCGAGTCATGCAAATCAAAACAACAATGAGGTACCATCTCACACCTGTCAGAATGGCTATCATCAACAAATCAACAAACGACAAGTGTTGGCGAGGATGCGGAGAAAAAGGAACCCTCGTGCACTGTTGGTGGGAATGCAGACTGGTGCAGCCACTGTGGAGAACAGTATGGAGTTTCCTCAAAAAACTGAAAATGGAACTCCCATTTGACCCAGTAATCCCACTCCTGGGAATATATCCGAAGAAACTAGAAACACCAATCAGAAAGGATATATGCACCACTATGTTCATAGCAGCACAATTTACAATAGCTAAGATTTGGAAACAGCCTAGGTGCCCATCAGCAGATGACTGGATCGGAAAACTGTGGTACATCTACACAATGGAATACTATGCTGCCATAAAAAAGAAGGTATTCTCATCATTTGCAGCAACCTGAATGGAATTGGAGAACATTATGCTAAGTGAAATAAGCCAGTCAATGAAAGAAAAATACCACATGATCTCACTAATTTAGGGATAGTAAAGATCATTATAAAGTGATGAACAAAA
Organism: Eptesicus fuscus; assembly: GCF_027574615.1. NCBI lineage: Eukaryota > Metazoa > Chordata > Mammalia > Chiroptera > Vespertilionidae > Eptesicus > Eptesicus fuscus. Next base: position 95,777,909 of record NC_072473.1, read on the forward strand.
TGATAGATACAGAGACAGTAAAGCATCAAACAGACTTTCAAAGTACAGGGGGAAAGTTTGGGAAAGGTGGGGGAGTTATGAAATCAAACGAAGGACTTGTATGCATGCATATAAGCATAAACAATGGACGCAGAACTCTGGGGGGGGGAGGACATGTGTGGGTGTGGGGTGGAGGGGTAATGGTAAGATATGTACCCATATAATACCTCAATAAAAAAATATAAAAAAAAGACTGCTTTCTCTGTGTCGCATAGAGTTTGGATTGTTGTTTTTTCATTGCCGTTTGTTGCCATGGTGCTTTTGATTGCTTCCTTGATCTCTCTGGTAACCCAGTTATTGTTTAATAGCATGCTATTTAGCCTCCAGGTGTTTGATCTTTTTTGATTGTTTTTATTGTAGTTGATTTCTAGTTTTATGCCATTGTGATGTGAGGAGATACTTGATATGATTTCTATCTTCTTGAATTTGAAGAGACTTTGCACGTGACCCAATATATGGTCTATCTTTGAAAATGGCCCATGTGCACTTGAGAAGAATGTATATTCTGTGGCTTTGGGGTGAAATGTTCTGAAGATGTAAATTAATTCCATCTGATCTAGTGAGTCATTTAGGATTGCTGTTTCTTTGCTGATTTTTTGTTTAGGGGATTTCTCCAATGGTGATAATGGGGTATTAAAGTCCCCTACTATGACTGTATTGCTGTCAATCTCTCCTTTGATATCCTCCAAAAGTTTTTTTTTTTTTTTATATATTTGGGTGCTCCTGTATTGGGTGTGTATATGTTTACCAGGGTTATATCTTCTTGTTGGACTCTTCCATTCAGTATTATGAAATGGCCTTCTTTATCTCTTATTATGTCCTTCCCTTTGAGATCTAATTTGTCAGCTGTAAATATAGCTACCACAGCTTTTTTTAAAAAATTTCCATTTGCCTGAAAAACCTTTTTCTATCCCTTCACCATCAGTCTGTGTGAATCCTTTATTTCTGAGGTTGGTTTCCTGTAGACCGCAGACATATGGGTCATGTTTTCTTATCCACTCAGCTACTCTATGTCTTTTGATTGGGGCATTTAATCCATTTATATTTAAAGTTATTATTGATAGGTACTTCTTTGTCACCATTTTTATTCTTTACTCCTGTGTTCCTGCTTTGCTTCCTATTTCTTCTTTTTATAGCAGACCGTTTAGCATTTCTTCCATTGCTGGTTTGTTGGTAATAAACTCCCTTATTCCTTTTTTGTCTTTGAAGCTCCTGATTTCACCCTCAATTTTGATTGATAGCCTTGCTAGGTACAGTATTCTTGGATTCAGACCCTTCCTTTGCATGGCTTAGTATATTTTATTCCATTCCCTTCTTGCCTGATGAGTTTCTGTTGAGAAACCAGTCGCTAGTCTGATGGAGGATCCTTTGTAGGTAAGTTTCTGTCTCTCTCTGGCCACTTTTAAGATTCTTGCTTTGTTATTGTTGTTTGCCAACTTAATTATAATGTGCCTTGGCGTCGGTCTTTTGGGGTTCATTTTGTTTGGGACGCTGTGAGCTTCTTGGTTTTGTGTGAGTTTTATTCCCTATATCAGGGAAGTTTTCTGTCATTATTTATTCCTTGCTCTGTTTCCTCTCCTTCTGGCACCCCTATTATGCAGATGTTGTTTCATTTGTGTTGTCCCAAAGTTCCCTTAGGCTCTCCTCTTGTTTTTTAACTTTTTTTTCTAGATGCTGGTTTGCTTGGGTATTTTTTCCTACTTTGTCTTCTAGCTCACTGATGCGGTCCTCTGCTTCTTTTAGTCTACTGTTGATGCTTTCTATTGAGTTCTTTATAGCAGCAATGTCATTTTTCATTTCTTCTTGGTTCTTTTTCATTTCCTCTTGGTTCTTACACATATTGTTGAATTTGTCTTCCATTCTTTTCAGCAACCTTATGACAATTTCTCTGAATTCTTTCTCTGACAAATTGCTTGCCTTCATTTTGTTTACTTCCTTTTCTGGTGATGCCTCCTTTTCTTTTATGTGCAGGCTATTTCTTTGTCTCCCCATGATCTCTCTTCTTTTGGTGTCTGGTTATGTAGCTCTATCTCTCCTGCATTTATTTAACGGCACAAAATACAACACAACAAGGCACAATGCACAAGGCACTTGAATACAAATGTATTCACGATGATAATAACCCCAAATAAAGGTCACCACTAGAGAAAAGAGAAATAGGGGATAAGAAAGGAAGAAAGAAAAAAAGGAGTGCAAAAATGATATTGAGAAAAGGAAAAAAGTAAGAGAGAAAATAAAGAGAATAAGAAAGAAGAGGGGAAAAAACTATTTATATGGGGAGAAAACTCCAATAGAACAGCCACTAATCCCAACAAATGCCAGCAAGAAATACCTAGAGATGAATGCAAAGTATAAACAACAACTAATGTCAAACGAGGCGAGTGAAAACAAAAGCAAAAAACAAACAAAAACAAAACAAAAAGAAAGAGTGAAACAATCTCACAAACAAGCATAAAAAACCAATATGATCAACAATCAAGCAAACAACTACAAAAAGACAGAGAGAAATAAATTTGGATAGTGAAGAAAGAGAAGAGAGAGGTGTGTATAGACTTAGAGCATGGGATTGGAAATGAGATATATAAGTATGGTGAAATTTTAACAGGGGTAAAAAGAAGGAATAGGGAAAATCTAAAGCAGGAATAGGGTAAGAGAAATAGGACAACAAAAGGGGAAAATGAGGAAGAGGGGTTGGCATAAAGGTAAAGTTGAGATAGAGTAAAATGATGTTTAAGGATAAATGAAAATAGAATGTAGAACACTAATCCCAAAATAAAATAAAGAGAAAATAAAATGACACTTTTACAGAAAAGGTAAAATAGTAATAGTAATAATACTGATTAGAAATAAAAATATAATAATTTAAAAGGTAAAATCAAGTGAGGAAAAAAGAAAAAGAATATTTTTTTAAGTAAAAGATAAAAAAAAATGTACAGTAGTGAAGGTTATTCACTTCCTCTAATGTTCTGTTTGGCATGCCTGTTTCCTGTCAGATAGTCAGGACAGTATTGAAGTTCCCTGCGTTCCACTGCTCCTCTGTGTTGTAAGCCACAGTCCTGATTTTCTAGCAGGCAGTATTTTGTTTCTTAGACTCCTTTATTTGTGTTTACCCAAGAGTCAATTTGTGATTCAACCCTTGGGTGGCAGTGTTTCTGGATTGACCTCTGGGGCTATAAGTTCTCTGTAGCCAGTATTTTGATTTTGTTTTCCCTGTAACACTTAATACTGGTTTGGGAGAATGGACTTCCCCAGAGCTGGTTCTCTGATCATTACTCCCCGCTCTGATCCCCAGGTTCCACAAATTCAACTTTCCCCTGTAGTCTCTCAGTGTGTCCTCAATTGGGTGATCCTATGTACTGTGCTTAGTAATCAAAAGCAAGGATTTAAAGAGAAAAAAAGAGCCAGAGTAAGTGTGTGAACTCGTGACTTTTACCCTCTGTCACTGCGCGCAACTCTGTGAACGTCTCTGTGCATGTCTTTTTTCCCCCTGGCACTAAGCAGCCAGCACACTGTTTTAATTTCAGGCTGCCTTTTTGCACCCAATCCAGCTATGGGTTTATTTTTAGAGTTCCCTTCTGCCAGCAACCCTGCAGATCCCCTTCCACATTCGCAGATCATGCTAGCCCCAATGGCTGTGGATTTTGTGGGGCGCAGACTTCCCCCAAACCTCTCGATCCAGTTGTGTGCGTTTCTCTCTCCAGCCTGGATTGCAGACCTTACTTTTTCCTAGGTGAAATCTGACCTTTCTGTGAAAAAGTGCAGAGCGCATCTGAGTCTGCATATTCGCGTTGCTTGAGATCCTATGTTTCTGAGTTCATAGCTGGTCCCTGGATGTTGTGGTTGTAGAGTCCCGGAATGTATAGGCTTCTGATCACAGCCACTCTCCCCTTCAAGATGGAGCAGTCTCATGATTATTATTGATAGGTTCTTTTTTGTCTCCATTTTTATTCTTAATGCCTGTGTTCCTTCTTCCCTTTCTATTTATTTGTTTTACAGCAGTCCCTTTAGCATTTCTTGCATTGACAGCTTGGTGGTAATAAACTCCCTTAGCCCGTATTTGTCTGTGAAGCTCCTGATTTCACCTTCAAGTTTGAATGATAGCCTTACTGTGTATAGTATTCTTGGATTCAGACTCTTACTTTCCAACACTTTGCAGATTTCATTGCATTCCCTTCTGGCCTGAGGTGTTTTTGTTGACAAATCAATTGATATTCTAATGGTATATCCCTTGTAGGTAACTTTCTGTCTCTCTCTGGCATCCTTTAAGATTCTTACTTTGTCATTGTTGTTTGCTAGTTTTATTATGATGTGTCTTGGTGTCAATCTTTTTGGGTTCATTTTGTGTAGGACTCTGTGTGCTTCTTGGACTTGTGTGGCTTTTTTCTTCCCAACATCAGGGAAGTTTTCTGTCATTATTTCTTCAAACAGGTTTTCTATTCTTTGCTCTGCTTCTGCTCCTCTGGCACCCCTATTATGTGGATGTTGTTTCGTTTCATATTATCCCAAAGCTCCCTTAGGCTCTCCTCCTGCTTTTTAATTTTATTTTCCAGTTGCTGCTCTCCTTGGGTGTTTTTTTTCTACCTTGTCTTCCAGATCACTAATGCAGTCCTCAGCTTCTTTAATCTACTGTTGATGATTTCTATTGTGTTCTTTATTGCAGCTATGTCATTCTATATTTTTTTCTTGGTTCTTCTCCATTTCCTCTTTATTCTTACACATGATGTTGAATTTATCTTTCATCCTTTTCAGCATCCTTATAATCATTACTCTGAATTCTTTCTCTGACAAATTGCTTGCCTCCATTTTGTTTACTTCCTTTTCTGGTGATTTCTACATTTCTTTCATTATGTTTTTTCTTTATCTTCTCATTTTTGCTGTTCCTTTGTGGTTGTTTCTATGTATTAGATCAAACTTTTATGTCACCCAGATTTTTGTGAGTTTGTCTTATATAGTAGATGTTTTGTGGGACCCAGTGGTGTAGTCTGTCAGGTCTTCTGGGCTGGGTATTCTATGTATTCCCCCTACTTGGAATATTTGGGTTCTCTTGGTGTAGTTATGTCTTGAGTGTTATTGTCCCATTTGTGGATGGAGTCTCCTCTCAGGGTGTCTGGTTATGTGCCTTACTATCTACTACGCTGACTGAACAGTGCAAAATACAACTTGACAAGACATGACATAAAAAGAATAAAACATGAATGTACTCATGACACCAATAACCCCAATAAAAGTGGCAAACAGGGAAATGGGAATTAGGAGAGAGAAGAGAGAGCAAAAATTATATTGAGAAAAGGAAAAAAGGTAAGAGAGAAAAGAAGAAAAAAGAAGCAGAAAATACATATATAGGGAGAAAACTCCATTAAACAAACAAATACACCAAAAAAAAAATGCAAACAACAAACACCAGGATAAAAGGGGGGGGGGTGTCAGAATCTGTAGAGGCAGAGCTTATATCCAGAAAGTAAAGTAAAGGAATTAAATAATAGAGGAATGGCCACGGTTCAGTATAGTGAAGGTTGAAAGAGAATGAGTGGATAAGAAGAAAAATTTAAAAATAAAATAATAAATTTTTAAAAAGATAAGTTTTTAAAGTTCATCTATTTACATATTCATCTATTTTTGGAAAAGGAGAATAGAGGAGAGAGCATATAGACTTGAGTTTAGTGAGTGAAACTAAGCAATCCTATATAATAAAGAGGTAATATGGAAATTGACCATCACTCCACACAAGATGGCCACCCCCATGTGGTCAAAGATGGCCACCTCCATGTAGACACAAGATGGCTGCCACAAGATGGCCAGCAGGGGAAGGCAATTGTGGGCGATTAAGCCAGCAGGGGAGGGCAGTTCCGAGGGACTAGGCCTGCAAGGGAGGGCAGTTGGAGGTGATCAGGCATGCAGGGGAGGGCAGTTAGGGGCAATCAGGCTGGCAAGGGAGGGAAGTTGGGGGTGACTGGGCCAGCAAGGGAGGGCAGTTGGGGGTGACCAGGCTGGCAGGGGAGGGCAGTTAGGGGTGACCAAGCCAGCAGAGAGGGCATTTAGGGGCAATCGGGCCAGTAGAGGAGTAGTTAGGCATCCATCATGCTGGCAGGTGAATGGTTAGGGGGTGATCAGGCTGGCAGGCAGAGCAGGCAGATGAGCAGTTGGGAGCCAGCAGTCCTGGATTGTGAGAGAGATGTCCGACTGCCCATTTAGGCCCAATCCTACCTGAACATCCCTCAAGGGGTCCCAGATTGGAGAGGGTGCAGGCTGGGCTGAGGGACACACACACTGCCTTCCCCATGGATGAATTTTGTGCACTGGGCCTCTAGTTAGGAGAATAAGAGAGTAAGAAGGAATTCTTACAATTTGCAGCAGCCTGGATGGAACTGGAGAGCATTATGCTAAGTGAAATGAGCCAGTCAATGAAAGAAAAATACCACATGATCTCACTCATTTATGGATAATAAAGAACATTAGAACCTGATGAACAAAAAGATAGATACAGAGGCAGTAAAGCCTCAAACAGACTGTCAAATTACAGTGGGAAGGTTGGGGAGGGGTGGGGGAGATAAGAGATCAACCAAAGGACTTGTATGCATGCATATAAGCATAACCAATGGATGCAAGACACTGGGGGGTGAGGGCATGTATAGGAGTGGGGTGGGGGCGACAATGGGAAGATATGTACACATGTAATATCTTAATCAATAAAAAATTAAAAATGGAAAAAAAAAATAAAAATCTACACTAATAAAAGAGAATTATGCAAATTGACCGTACCTTTGTGATGCCCACCAGCCAATCAGGAGTGAGTGTGCAAATTAACCCAACAAAGATTGTGGGTTAATTTGCATACGCAGGTGCCCAGCAGCCAGGTGCGTAACGCTTGCGTCATCGCCATGGCAACAACGCAGGCGTTCTGCACCACCTCAGCCACTTGAGGCCTCTGGGCAGCATGGGATGGCAGCTCCAGGCCAGAGCGAAGGCGGTGCCGGCAGCTAGGGGAAGGAAGGCCCATTCTTGCATGAATCTTTGTGCATCTGGCTTCTAGTATCTATATAATAAAGAGGTAATATGCTAATTGGTCCTAATGGTGTCACAGTCACAACCAGGCTATGCGTGCACAGGAGCTGGTGGGCAGGGACGGGGGTGAGGACTTGCGCCACTGGTACATGAAGCTGCCACAGGGGGTGCCCACTCTGTTGGAAGCCCGGCCTGGAGGGGCATCAGGATGAGGGCGGGGCCTTGGCAGAGAGCTCTCAGCACTCATTTGCTGGGGTCTGAAGGCGCAGAAAGGAATGGATAGCACATAGGCAGTTAGGGGGTTTAGGCCAGGAGGGGAGTGCAGATAGGCAGTAAAGGGGATCAGACAAGGAGGGGAGAGCAGTTAGGGGCATCAGGCAGGCAGGTGAGCACTTAGGAGCCAGTGGTTCTGGATTGTGAGAGGGATCCCAAATTGGACCCAGATTGGAGAGGGTGCAGGCCAGGCTGAGGGACGCCCCCACCCCCGTACACAAATTTCGTGGACCAGGCCACTAGTATTTTAAAAAATAGTAAATGTAAAGTAAGATGCAAAACATAAAATCAAGCACATCAGACTATACACTGAGTGGCCAGATTATTATGATCTCTGAACACATAATAATCTGGCCACTCAGTGTATATATGTGTGTGTGTGTGTGTATACATACATATATATATATATATATATATATATATATATATATATATATACACATACATATATATATATATATATATATATATATATATATATATATATATATTAGAGGCCCGATGCATGAATTCGTGCATGGGTGGGGTCTGGCCAGCCTGGACAGGGGAGGAGACATGGGCGGTTGGCCGGCCTGCCTGCTGGTCAAACTCCTGGTCGAGGGGACAATTTGCATATTAGCATTTTATTATATAGGATATACACTGAGTGGCCAGATTATTATGCGTTCAGAGATCATAATAATCTGGCCACTCAGTGTATATTATATATATTTGAATGAACTGTTTTCTTCCATTAAAATATATAGACTGTTAAATAGATTAAAAGTACTCTTAACGTGATAAAAATATTGGAATTAAGGAATTGGCAATCAGTATTATTAGGTAAATACAGATAAAAAAGAATGGAGGGAGAATTCAAAGTTATAAACACCAATGAGGACAAAGAAGGACTTACGTGATTATAACAAGCAAAGGAAAACAAACATACACATAAACCTATGCAGTAAACAATATAGTAACTAAATTCATACAGTAGGTTTGGTTGTTGACCTATAAAAAGAAACCATTGGGTGGGGGTTCCAGACACACTTTTAAAAGGAGGCTGACTCTGGTGCCCCTTCCATTTCTCTCTCCTTCTCTCTAGAATGTTGGATGTGATGGCTGAAACTGCAACAGCTATCTTTTGGGCATTAAGCAACTTTGAGGATGGAAGATGAAACTCAAAAATACAAAGCAGAAAGATGAAAGGAACCTGCACTTTGGTGCATTAATAATATCATAGGGTTGCCAGTCCTTATTGCAAAATTTACTTTTTTTGTGTGAGAAAAAAAAATAAACCTTTATCATTTTTAAATCATTGTTGTATTAGTTCTCTTTCTAGTCGATGACCACCATTCCTGTCTGATACATAGAATAATTGAATAACAATAAGTAGACTTGAGTTAATAGCTATGTGTGGATTGGTAAGCATACTATTTTGTGGAGATAAAGTGGGAAGCAATGGACGATTTAATACTATCAATCATGAGTTGGTCCTAAAAGAAAGTAGAAACAAATTTTTGTTGTTGTTGTTGTTAATCCTCACTTGTGGATATCCTTCCCATTGATTTTATTTTTAAAGAGAGTAGAAGCGAGAGAGGAAGTGGGGAGAGAGAGAAAAAAATATCACTGTGAGAGGGCCACATAGATTGGTTTCTTCCTGCATGGTCCCCAACAGGGGCCAGAGAACAAACCTTCAACCCAGGTACATTGCCTATGATGGGGAATTGAACCTGTGACACTTCGCTCCTTGGGCCAGCACTCTAACTACTGAGCAATATCAGCCAGGGCTTGAAACCCAATTTTTAAAGTAGTTCCTTTACAGATTATATTCACTGATCCACTTTAAATAAAATATGATTTAAATAATACAAAATTGACTCTTATGTCCTTAGATATTAAAAAACACATTTCTAAATAATCTCTGTATAAAAGAAAAAGAGAAATTGAAAACTACTTAGAAAACAATGAAAGTAAATCATATTAAAATATCCATGGCCTTCAATATCTTCATTTTTTTAAAGGATGATGAAAAACAAAGAATCTAAGTACTCACCTAAAAATAATAGAGAAAGAACAAGGAAAGAAACTGGAAGGAGCTAGGAAAACACAAGAAAAATAAAGATGAAATTTCATAAATTAGAAAACAAAAAATGGTAGTAGATAGGATAAAAATTCAAAACCTTGTACTTAGGAAATAACTATAAATTATATAAATCCTTTGCTAGACTGATCAAGGAAAAAAAGTAGAAAAAACCCCAAATTGGTAAAATTCATAAGCAGAAAGGAAACATAAATTCATAGGTAACATCTGGAGATCAAATTATGTCAGTATTGTATACATGTGTTTGGCTTTAAATGGGAAAACATAGAGGGGTTGCTAATTGCTTTTTAGTATATGATGACCAAAATTGACCAAAGTAGAACTGGAAAACTTGCAAAGATCAATTTCATAGAAGAGATTGGAAAAATGATTTAAGATGTGCCATGCTAAAATCCAACAGAGAATGTTAGATAAATATCATAAACACTAGAGGCCTGATGCATGAAATTCATGCACTGGAGGGGGGTTCCCTCAGCCCAACCTGCCCCTTTTCACAGTCCAGGAGCCCTCAGGAGATGTCCTACTGATGGCTTAGGCCCGCTCCCCACAGAGAGCAGGCCTAAGCTGCAATCTGGCCTCCCTCTGATTGAGGCGACCCTGCAATCAGGGGAAGGTGACACCCCCATCACACCTCTGCTACTGCCACTGCTGGCAGTGAGGCTTCCTGAGCCTTAGCCATTGCAGCCACTGCAGCTTGCCTGAGCCTCGGGCCCTCGAAGGGGCAGTGGTCATCAGCGGCTTGCTGGAGCCCTGGGCCAGCCCTGGGCAAGTGGCAGCAGCCATCAGGAGTGCTCATAGCCGCCGCCACCATGTGGGGAGTACAGGCTGCCATCTGCTGGGCCCCCCCTCCCCTGCCCCCATTCCTATCCCCGCTGCCACTTGCCCTGGGATGGCCCTAGGCAAGTGGCAGCAGCCATTGGTGGCTTGCTGGAGCTCCAGACCAGCCCTGGGCAAGCAGCAGCCGCTATTGCATCCCCAATGCTGAAAGTCCCCACCCACCCACTGCCCACACAGTCTGCTGATGGGTCATTGCTGTGGCGGTGTCCCAACCAATTTGTAGATAGACTAGAGGCCTGGTGCATGAAATACATACACAGGGGGGTTCCCACAGCCCAGCCTGCACCCTCTCCAATCGGGGACCCTTTGGGGGATGTCCAACTGCCAGTTTAGGCCTGATCCCACAGGACATCCCTCTCGCAATCTTGGTTCTGATTGGTTGGTTTCTATGCCAGTCAGCATCAATAGCTCCGCCTCCTAGGCAGCCATTGGCTCCTCACAGTTCACTCAGATTTGGTTCTGATTGGCTGGTTTCTATGTCAGTCAGAGTCTCCCGGCCTATCTCTGGGCCTATTTCTGGGCCTGATCTGCAGCTGCCACGGCTGCTGTGGATCAGGTCCTGCCTCTCTCTCTAGGCCTATCTCCGGGCCGGATCCCCAGCCTTCATGGCAGCTGCAGATCAGGCCCTGCCTCTCTGGGCCTGATCCACAGCCACAGCGACAGCGGTGAGGTCATTAGGCCTCTGGCCCAGCCCTAGGCCGGAGGCTAACTACCTCGAGGTGCCCGCCTCACCCCGCCCATCCCCCGCTACCCCGCCCACCTAAAAGCCACTAGCCTTGCTGTGATAAGAGCCTGTGGGCCTCAGGGGAGGGTCCTAGAGGTGCTCCATGCACTTCCTGGTGACCAGTTGTCCATCTCATAATTTAGGTTGTGACAGCCCCTGGTCTTGTATAATGTAGATTATCTCAGAAGCATGTAAGAACTCAAAAGAAAATAAGGCCAATTCTCAGGGAATAAAACAAATGTAGCTGAAAACCAGTGGTGTAAACTGGAGTTGGGGATGAAGCTATCCACCATGCTTGCCAATCTCAATAACAAAAGGTTTAGAATATAATGACTCTGGCAGGACAGGAGATAAACCATGGGACTGCAGAATGTGGACCATTGAACTAAGACACCCACATAAAGTTGAGGCACTCAAAATGAAAAGTGAACTAGAAAAATTTCATCTTCCAGGAAATGGGAGAACAAGAAAATGTGCTTGCTTCATCCAGGGCTTTGGATGGTGTATATACCTGTGTACTTCTTCCCTCATCCATCTTCAAGCCTTCCCCCAGAGGTAGCTATTGTCCTGAATTTTGTGTTTGTTTTTACATACATCTCTGCTCATTTTGAGCTTTCTAAAAATGAAATATTGCCCTAGCCAGTTTGGCTCAGTGGATAGAGTGTCAGCCTGTGGACTGAAGGGTGGGTCCTGGGTTCAATTCTGGTCAAGGGCACATGTCTCAGTTGTGGTCTCAATCCCCAGTAGGGGGCATGTAGGAGGCAGCTGATCAATGATTCTCTCTCATCATTGATGTTTCTATTTCTCCTTCTCCCTTCCTCTCTGAAATCAATAAAGATATATTAAAAAAATAAAAATAAAAATGGAATACTGAGGTTGTCTTGTCACTTGCTTTTTTCCCAATCAATATGGTGTTTAAAGATGCATTCATGTTATTGCATGTAGTTACAGTGAATTAAGTTTTTTTGCTGTATAATATTTAATTATTTTAATTTATCACCATTTGTCTACATTCACCTGTTGTTGGACATTTTTTTTCATTTTTATTTTTTGCTATTATGAACTGTGTAGGTATGAGCTTGATGCATATATATATATATATATATATATATATATATATATATATATATCCTAGGAGTGGTTAGCATATTTGAATGTTAAACTTTATAAAATAGTGCCAAATAATTTTGAAAAGTGTTTCTACTGTTTCTACTCACAGCAGTAGTTCCCAGTGACTTGCATCCTGACAAATATTTGATGATATCATATTTCTTAATTTGTGACAAACTAGTAGATATGAAATTATGGTAAAAATATATTTCTCTGATAATTAATGTAGCTGAACATCTTTTTACATGGTTTTGTGCCACTCATTTTTCTTCTGTGTAATATCTGTTCATATCTTTGGTCCAATTTTCTGTTTGATTGTCTTTCCTTATTGATTTGTGTGATTTATTTATTCTAGATATTATTTTGTCAGGCATATTTGATGCATATATCTTCTTCTTGTTTATCACTTATCTTCTCAGTTTTTTTTAAATCCGCACCTGAGGATATTTTTCCATTGATTTTTAGAGAGTAGAAGAGAGAGGGAAAGACAGAGAGAAACATCAATGTGAGAGAAACACATTGATTGGTTGCCTTCTGCATGAGCCCTCACCAGGGCCCAGGCCAGGGAGGAGCCTGCAACCATGGTACATGCCCTTCACTGGAATTGAACCTGGGACCAACTCAATCTGAAGGCCGATGCTCTATCCACCGAGTCAAACCTGAGATTCTCTATCCATTAGCCAAAAGAAAGTAGCAAGGGATAACTTTCTCTTTTGATGAATACGAGTTAATAATTTTTGAGTGTGCCATATGGTAGGATATTCAATTGTCCCAACAGCATTGTTTGAATAATCTATCCTATCTCTGTATTACCACTCCTGGCATATATCATTTCTAATATCCATGGGTCTATTTCTCCATACTCTTCTGTTTCACTTTTTAGTTCTTTATTCCTATACCAATATCACATTAATGTTGCTTTATTACAATTTTTGACATCTGATATAGCAAAAGCAAACATTGGATATCCTAGAGCATATACACTTTAGAATGCCCCTATTGAGAAACTTTAAAATATATGTTGGTATTTTAGTTGGAATTACACTAAATTATGGATCACTCGACAATGAATAAGGTATCCCTTTCTATTTTTTTAAAGATTTACTTTAATATTTTGAGGATTTAAAGACACTGACAGTTGATCATTAAACCAGACAATGTTTCTAGGCTCTGTATGATTGCACAAAATGCATGTCCAGAAAACTGGCCCTATCCACATTCCACAGTCTATATTGCCATTATTACTTGTACTTACATTATGTCCAAGAGATACTATCAAAACTTGTTAGAACTAGAAATAGAACTTTAAATAATACAGTATTTAAAATTACCAAGGTAACCAGAGGGAGATAACTAGAAATAACAAAGATCAACAATCAGGAAGATGAGAGACAGCCAGAGGGATCATGTGAATTAAGTGCTTCTTTCATATCAGGTATATTAGGGCATCAACAGATACAAATCAAGAAATAGATGTCTAAGCATAGCAGCCATATTTCCAGAGAGCCAAAAAGATAAGTAGTAAAAATGGATTGCTTTTGATAAGTGGAATTAGGGTTGTGGAAGGGTGAGATGGGAAAGGGTTTACAGCTTTTTTGTCCTAGGATTTTCTGTATCCTTTGTTTTTTTACCACTTACATTCATTACTTTGATAAAATAAAAATAGAGACAGGGAAAGCTGCTTTTGGTTTTGTGTTGTGATAAGCTAGTATGCATGAATTACTATAATTAATTCTTAGCTGATTGTGGACAGAGTTAATTTGATAGCTCTTTGAATAAGAATATACAAAGTTTATAATGATTAATTAGACCCAGATGTTTTCTTATTCTCATAAATTGGATATTAATAACCATGAAATTTCCTTATATTGTATATACTTAAAATGGTTTGTGTTGTGACAGAAGCTGATTTGACTTTGGGTGGTGGACACACAATACAATGCATAGATCATGTATCATAGATATGTACACTAGAAACCTCTTTGACCCTATTGACCAGTGTCACCCCAATAAATTTAATTAAAAATGCTTTGATCTGAGTAGATATTTATTAGGTGGCTGATATTTTTATTGGTTTCAGAGAGGAAGGGAGAGGGAAATACAGGAACATCAATGATGAGAGAGAATCATTGATTGGCTGCCTCCTGCACCCCCACCCTCCACTCCCCACTGGGGATCGAGCCCATAACCTGGGCATGTGCCCTGACCAAGAATTGAACCATGACCTCCTGGTTCATAGGTCTACACTCAACCACTGAACCATGTTGGGCCCAATTTTTATATTAAGTGTGGCTCTCTGTCAGACAGGATGTACAAGGTTTTTTTCAGACTGATCATCTATTTCCAGGGGGCATTTTCAAACCAGTTCTGAGTTGTAGGCACTAGAGAGAGAGATGGTTAAGATAGTGGGACCATAGTGCTGAAAGTATAGATCCTGGTTCCCCTACTTACTAGCTGTCATGCTTCTAGAAAGTTATTTAATAAATTTATGCCTCTGTTTCCTCCCTTCTAAAATGCAAACAATTATAGTACTCATCACATAGGATTCCATGACAATTAAATAATAAAGTATGTAAAATACTTAAGGAGTGTCTGAGACAAAAAACAACTGTCTAGCTCCTAAAGATCATGGGAGAAATGTGCCTTAAAATACCTTTCTTTTTATCTAAGAAATGGTGACAAAAGCCAATAATTTCATGTATATAACTTTTTTGAAAGTCAATCCAACGAATCATGATCTGGTGATTAGAATATTGTTTGATTTTTAACTTCCTTAGAAATCCTAGTTGGCTCTATTCTCCAGGGTGAATAACATAGATAAACAAAACCAAAATTCTGGATCAAGTGTTTTGATGGCTCTAAATACATCTCAGATATGTCTAATAATATATGGTTTAGTATACTGTCATTTTTTATTCTGGAGACAGCATGACATTAAACTGTAAAGATAAAGCAAGCTGAGTTTGAAACTTTCTTTCCTCTGAGGTACTGCATGGGGAAATACATTCTCCTGCGTTGTTATTTATTTATATCAAGTTTAGAACACATCCATTTGGGAACTAGGCTGGATAGAATTATAATTATGCAAAAATATTCTGCCTTGTATTTTTGTACCGGGAAATTTGATATTATGCTTATAATTAACAAATAATTGAAGTCTTACTTAATATTGCTTTTCCTTTGCTTTTTTTTTTCTGTCTCCCCTCCCTTCTTCTTTTCCTTCCTTCCCCACTTCTGGAAAGGAAAATGAATATGTTCAGTTTCCAAAAGATAAACACCAAAGTATAACCTCACACTAGTCTGATTACCAACAGTGTTTGAAAATACCTTTCTCTTTTAATTCTGAATATATGCCCTGAGGAGAATATATATATATACTAGAGGCCTGGTGCACGAATTCATGCATCAGTGGGGTCCCTCAGCCTGGCCTGCGGGATTGGACTGAAACTGGCTCTCTGACATCCCCCGAGGGGTCTCTGATTGTGAGAGGGTGCAGGCCAGGCCAAGGAACCCACTGGTGCATAATCAAGGCCAGGGAGAGACATGGGAGTTTGGCCAGCCAGAGAGGGACTGTGAGAGGGCTCCAGGGTGTGTCCGGCCCATCTTGCTCAGTCCCGATGGGCCAGACCACAGAAGCAAGCTAACCTACTAGTTGGAGAGTCTTCCCCCTGGTGGTCAGTGCACGTCATAGCGACTGGTTTACCCGTCAACTGTCTGCCCCCTGGTGGTCAGTGCATGTCATAGTGAACAGTTGAGTGGTCTTAGCATATCATTAGCATATTATGCTTTGATTGGTTGAACGGACGACTGGACAACCAGACACTTAGTGTATTAGGCTTTTATTATATAGGATATATATATATATATATATATATATATATATATATATATTATGAATAGTAAGTTATGCTAAAACTGGTTTGGCTCAGTGGATAGAGCGTCAGTCTGCGGACTGAAAGGTCCCAGGTTCGATTCCGGTCAAGGGCATGTACCTTGGTTGTGGGCACATTCCCGGTAGGGGGTGTGCAGGAGGCAGCTGGTCGATGTTTCTCTCTCATCGATGTTTCTAGCTCTCTATCCCTCTCCCTTCCTGTCTGTAAAAAATCAATAACATATATAAAAAATAGTAAGTTATAATGATTATAAAGTGTTTAGAAAATTAAAGAGATTACAAAGGATCTCTGAAACAGATCAGAATTAAAAACTCCTTTTATCATGTTTGCAGCTGTACCATATAACTTAGAACTCACATTTAGAATATATGCCATTTCTGAAAATAACAGCATTGCTGTTTTAAAAAGTTAACAAAGTTAACTTTTGCACACATATCACTAATGTTGAATTACAAGTAAAATTTTATTTTGATAGGTCAATAAGATCTTTCTCTATTTTTTTTTAATTTTATTCATTGATTTGAGAGAGAGAGAGAGAGAGAGAGAGAGAGAGAGAGAGAGAGAGAATTTGTTTTTCCTCTTATTTATGCATTCATTGGTTGATTCTTGTATGTGCCCTGACTGGGGATCAAACCTGCAACTATGGTATATCTGGATGATACTCTAACCAACTTACTTACCTGGCCAGGACTGGATCTTTCTCTGTTTCCTTAAAATAGCTCATTGAAATGTGAATAAATCCTGGGGACAAAATCTTTTCTAGTTGTTACTTGAATTTTTTGAGTGCCCTAGGAATGCTTGCTACTATTGGAATCTACCCTTGGGAATTGACAAAGTTTGTACAGTATATTCTGGTGATTACTATCTCATGTGGTTATTCTTATTTGAAACACCAATGCAGTGAGTTAATGAATTAATCAGGACTCTTGGTTTATGACAGAAACATCTCAAATCAGCTTAAGCAAAAAATAAAAACAAACAAACAAACAAACAAACAAATAAATAAATGGGGGGGGGGCTGAGGGTGGGAATTGGTTGACTTACTTAACCATGGATGGCCAAGGGTACAGCTAGTTCTGGGCATTCTAACAATATCATTTTAATTCTTTCTCTTTCCATCTCTTGGCTCTACTTCCATTAGTGTTGGCTTCATTCTCAAGCAGGCCTTTCCCACTTGGCTGAAAAGAGATGCTGGCAGCTCCAGGCTTACATTGGCCCTGTTGCTTTGCAATCTCAGAAGAGGCTCTTTTATAACCAATAGCAGTCCCCCTAAAAAAAAGATAGGCTTGGCTTTATTTGTGAAATGTGTCCATCCCTGAACCAACCAGCATGCTTAGGAGTATGAGGTACATTGATTGGCTTGGGGCAAGTAAGTGTACTCTCCTAAGTTAGGGGAAGTAGAGTATGTGATAATGCATAGTCTCCCCAATGGGGCAGTGTAAGATTCCAAAAATAAAATACATAGGAGAGTCAAAAAATTAACCAAAGATTGCAGGGTCTTCTTTTTGACCTCATGTTCTGAAATTTCTCAATAAGATGACTTAGTGTGGTTCTATTTTCATACAATGGATTGTGTTCCTAATGCATCCTTTCAAGTTGGAAACTCATATTCTTCAGTTCTGGAAAATTTTCCCTTTACTTTCATATTTCTCTGAAGTTTTTCTCCTGTGGCAGATTGTATTTTCCAAAGATGATGCCAATATATATCCTTTCCTACATACTCTTCTTACAGTATGATCTTGGCATTCCTCCAATGAGTGGTATACTCTATATTTCCTCCCTTTGAGCAGGAGTGGACCTATGTAACTAACTCAATCAATAGAATGTGGCAGAAAAAACACTGTGCATCTTCAAAGGCTAGGTCAAAAAAGGAAATATGATTTCTGCCTGGATATATCTCTATTTCTTTTCTCTATCAGGATACTTATTCTTATAATCAAGCTGCCATTGTGAGAAAGCCCAGGCCACATGGATGTACCAGTTGAAAGCCCCAGCTAGACCTTCAGTCCATAGCCAGAACCAATCACAAAGCATATGGATGAGCAATCAGATTATTCCAATCTGCAGCTTTGGAGCCTTCAAGCAGAAGCCCAGACATTGTGGAGCCCTGTCTGAATACCTGTACCACAGAAACCATAAGAGATAGTGATTATTGTTGTTTAAACTGCTATATTTTGGTGAAAGATATTTTGCAGCAGTAGATAATTAAAAACTTTCTAGGTTTCTCTCTATTCTCTCTTATACTGCCATCATTTGTGGGCTGTATCTCTTGGACTGGTCCTCTAAGTTTCTTACCTTTTTTTCCCCCTGTTATTTTTCTCATTTTGCTCTACTTTCTGGGAGATTTTCTCAATTTTATATTTCAATCCTTCTACTGAATTATTTTTTCACTATAATGTAATTTAATATACAGGACCTCTTTTTATGTTTTTCAATGTTCCTTATTTATAGCATCCTATTTGTATTTCATATATATCCTATCTTTTCATACGTATATCTCTAAGATTATTATATAATTTTTAAAGAAATTTACTGAGATATAATTCAGATCTCATAAAACTCACCCTTTCAAAATATAAAATGCAGTTGTTTTTAGTATATTCACAGTTATGTAACCACCATTATTATCTAACTAGGGACCCAGTGCACGAATTTGTGCACCTTGAAAGGAACTGTGGGCCATGAAGCTGCGGTGGGCACAGGGGTGGGTCTTGGTCCATCCTCCGCACACCTGCCTAGGCCCTCCCACTGTGGTCCCCGGTCCCCTGTCTGCTAGCAGCCCCACTCCCACCACCACTGTTCCCATGCGCTGATGGCGCTGGCCCTGCTCACACCCACTGATGGTGCGTAGTGATTGGGGCTGGTGCCAGCAGCAGGTGTGAGCTGCGGCTGCTGCCCCAATCACCCCTAAGGAGCAGGGGGAGGTGGAGAAGCCCTCATGGGCAGATCAGGGCCAGCAGCCACTGCTCGCACCTGCTGACTGTGCCGGCCCTACTTGCACATTCTCCTGGCGCTGGCCCTAATTGCTCTGCACCAGCAGCCGGTTTGAGTGGGGCAGTTGCCAGCAGCAGGTGTGAGAGGCGGCTGCTGGCCCCGATGGCCCCATAGGAGCAGGGGGAGATGGAGAAGCCCTGGGGGGCTATTGGGGCTGGCAGCTGCTGCTTGCACCCGCTGATGGTGCTGAGCGATCAGGGCTAGCGTCGGGCACCAGCAACGGGTGTGAGCAGCAGCTCCGATGCCAGCAGCAGGTGCAAGTGGAGCCGGCACCGGCAGCAGGTGCGAGCGCTGGGTGGGCCTGCCATGCGTGGGAGCAAAGAATTGTCAATAACCAACGGAGGCTCATCCTGATGACAGCAACCAGTGCCCTGCCTTGGTTGGGCACCCCTGCTCACCTACTCCACCATCCCACCATGGCCGATGCCCGCCATGTTCCATACACGCCCTCTGGTGGTCAGCACATGTCATAATGACCTGTTGTTCAGTTGTTTGGTTGTTTCACCATCTGGTCTATTTGCATATTAGCCTTTTATTATATAGGATTCCCCTCCAAAACCCAGTACTCAGTAGTCTCCCCTCACCCCCGGCAACCACTACTCTGCTTTTTGCCTGTATGGATTTGCCTATTCTAGGTATCTACACTAATAAAAGAGAAACATGCAAATTGACCGTACCTCAGCTACGCCCATAAGACAATCAGGAGCGAGTATGCAAATTAACCCAACCAAGATGGCTGCGGCCACGGAGCAAGCAGGAGGCTTGGGTTTCCCTAGCAATGAAGGAAGCCAAGCTTCCTGGCTGGCCCTGGCCTCCACTCAAGGCTACAAAGTTTCAATTATAGAAGATAAATAAATCCCAGATACCAGGGCCTCTGCTTGGGTAGCCGAGGGGCGTGGCTGGTCTGCAAACCACCACAGACTCCTCTCCCAGGCCACCCCACACCACAAGGGAACCCCCACCCTGATCTGGGACACCTTTTAGGGTGAACCAGCTGGCCCCCACCTGTGCACCAGGCCTCTATCCTATCTAATAAAAGAGTAATATGCAAATTGACCATCACTCCAACACACAAGATGGCTACCCCCATGTGGTCAAAGATGTCTGCCCTCATGTGGACACAAGATGGCCGCCACAAGATGGCCAGCAGGGGAGGGCAGTTGGGAGGGACAAGGCCTGCAAGGGAGGGCAGTTGTGGGCTATCAGGCCAGCAGGGAAAGGCAGTTAGGGGTGACCAGGCTGGCAGAGGAGGGAAGTTGGGGGTGACCGGGCCTGCAGGGAAGGGCAGTTGGGGGGGACCCAGGCCTACAGGGGAGAGCAGTTGGGGGGACCAGGCCTGCAGGGGAGGGCAGTTAGGGGTGACCAGGCCTGGAGGGGAGGGCAGTTAGGGGTGACCAGGCCTGCAGGGGAGGGCAGTTAGTGGCAATCAGGCTGGCAGGGGAGCAGTTAGGCATCAATCAGGCTGGCAGAGGAGTGGTTTGGTGGTGATCAGGCTGGCAGGCAGAAGCGATTAGGGGCAATCAGGAAGGCAGACAAGCGAGCAGTTGGGAGCTAGCAGTCCTGAATTGTGAGAGTGATGTCCGACTGCCTGTTTAGGCCTGATAACATCGGCCCTAAACAGGCCCCACATGAGGGCAGCCATCTTTGACCACATGGGGGTAGCCATCTTGTGTGTTGGAGTGATGGTCAATTTGCATATTACTCTTTTATTAGATAGGACATCGGCCCTAAACAGGCAGTCGGACATCCCTCAAGGAGTCCCAGATTGGAGAGGGTGCAGGCTGGGCTGAGGGACACACACCCCATGCACTAATTTCATGCACTGGGCCTCTAGTTTTATATAAACATAATAGAATAATATAATATATGGCCCTTAAAATCTGGCTCCTTTCAATCAGCATAATGTTTTCAAGGTTCATCTATATTGTAGCATGGATTAGTACTTTAGAAGTTGTTTTGTTTCCTTTATGAATAGTCCTTGCTTTCTATGAATCATTTTTGTTTGTTTTTAGTCTGTTTCTTTGGATTCTGTCTTTCATGTTGAAAGTATTCCACAGATGTCTAATAATCTTTGGATGTTTGGTTTAGTACTGTACTGGTTGGCTAGGGCTGCTGTAAGAAAGTACCATGGACTCGGTGGTTTAAACAACAGACATTTATTATAGTCCAATTCAGAAAGCTAAAAGTTTAAGACAACTTTGTTAGCAGGGATGGTTTCCTCTGAGGCCTCCCTCATTGGCTTGTACATGATAATTTTCTCCCTGTGTCTTCATATAGTTTTCCCTTTATGTGTCTGTGTCCAAATTTACTCTTATAAGAAAATCAATCATATTGGATGGATTAGGGCCCACCCTAATGACTTTGTTTTAACTTAATTGATTTCCTATTTAAGACCATGTCTCCAATTATAATCACATTCTGAGATGCTGGGGGTAGTACTTCAACATATGGATACTTGGGAAAACATATAACAAGTACTTTTAGGTCTCACTTTTTCTGATCATCAGATTTCTTCCAAACCTCTACCTGAAGGTATAAACCTAGCTACCACAGCTCTGAGAACTTAGTAGGGGAAAAAAGCGGGAGATCTCAGCATTAACTGATACTCTGCTTTTAGTTACAGTACCCCCAGCCCAGCACTGTGTCTGATTCTCCCTGTCTAGAGACCTTCTATTTTACTCTCTCCAGAAATAAACTTTAAGCTCCAGCTGGTGTTAGGGAGGGGATCTGGAGTTTTAACTGGATCCTAAGTAAACTTTCAAGTGGCCTTTTCTTTCATCCTGCCACAGGTACCTGCTACCACCAATTATGTTAGCATCAGGGGTGGGGGTTCTGCATTATAAACTATGTTATATTTTTTAGCTTTCCTTATTATGAGTTCAGGATTAGGCTTTCTTGGTTTTAATAAGTTACCACTCAAATGCTTTCTAGCTTACAAAATTGTATTGCTGTTTTTCCTCATTATTTTTTCAGTTTGTACCTTTTAAAAACCTCATTATTGTTTTAGTAGAGTTTCAGGAAGAAGTAAGAGAAAATGTAGGTGTTTAATCCATCATCTTTATTCAGAAATTCCACACATTCATATTTTTAAATGAGCTCATGCTATACAGACTGTTCTAGAATCTGCTTTTATCATTAAATAAATTCCAGTGAATATTTAAGTTGTTTCCATTTTCAATAAATAGAAATCAACACCAGTGGCTCTTAAGCTGGGATGCATGTTGAAATCATTAGGCATTAGGTGGGGGGAACTTTAAAAAGTACTGATATCTGGGTCCCATCTCCAGAAGTCTTGATTGAATGTATAAGAGGTATTGTGGCGCTGGGGATTTTACAATCTACCCAGGCGATTCAAATATTCAAAGTTTAAGAACCACTGATCTATACTATTGTTCATCATGACAATATAGTATTCTGTAGGAGGGATGGACATCAATATGTTTAAATAAACCCCTTTCTGGACACATAAGGTGTTTCAGATTGCTTGATATTATAAACAATGCTGTTACGAACTTTGGGCATAAAACATTATCTATATTTATGATTATTTTATTGGCTAAACTACTAGAAGTAAAATCATTCTGCTAAAGGATATGAATATTAATAAAATTTTGGGTACAATTTACCATAGTTCCTCTAAAGTTGTTTGGCCATTTCATACTCCCACTAGTAGTAGCATGTGAGAATCTTTGTTTCCCCACACTCAGAAATCCTTAACCATCATTAACAATATTTAAAAATTTAAAAAATGTAATCAGTTTTTATTTTTATTTATTTTTTTGTTGAAAGGAAAAAGGAAGCTTTAATGATAATGATGAGGTATTCCATTTCAAATCATATGCTACCAGGAAAGTGGAATTGTGACCTCAGGTCGACCTCCAATAAATGAGATCTCCAATAAGTTAGGAAAGATTTGTATTTCATCACTATTTTATTTTTTTTCCTGATTTTATTGTATTTCTTATTGTGGTAAAGTATATATGAGCAATATTTACCAATTTAATAATTTTAAGCATACAGTTCAGTGGCATTAAGTACATTCACATTGTTGGGCAACTATCACCCACATCTAATTTCCTGAACTTTTTTATCTTCATCTGAAATTGTCCATTTAGCATTAACTTTTCATTTTCCCCTTCCCTTTCCCCAGCCCCTAGCAACCACCATTTTACTTTCTGTATGAATTTCTAGATATCTCATGTATATATAATCATAAGATGTGTCCTTTTGTGACTGGCTTATTTCACTTAGCATAATATCTTCAAGGTTGCTATTTTGTTTTAAATATATTTTATCATTTATGAGGTAAAACAATGTTCATGCTTATTTATCTACCTGTATCTTACTTTTTGTGTATGAGTTGCTTAATCATATGAGGAATATCTGTGAAGAATAATTTTGGCTCAGAGTGTCTGAAAACCTCATTAACAGTGGCTTAAACTAATAAGGGTTTATTTTTTTCTTCAGACAAACAGGAGTCTGGAAGTAACCAGCTGTTGGTGGTATTGGTTCAGCAGCTCAATGATATCATATTTGCAAGATGACTGCCCTAGCTTCAGCAATACCATCCTTGTCCAAGGCAGGAGGAATGAGGTAAGGAATATGTATGAAATCTATACTTTAAACCAAGAGAACATAAATTTTCCTAGAAATACCCTTCTCTTCCAGCAGCTACTTACTAGCAAGATTGTGTCACATTACTCCTAGTTACCAGTGAGGCAGGCAAGAGAGAAGAAGGGTAGGAATGCATGCTGAGTCAAACAATGAATAGTGCATGGTTCTTTGCCTATTAATCTATTAGAATGTTTATCTTTTTCTTATTGATCTGTAAAAGTTCTTTGAATATTAACAGTATTAACCCTTTTGTCACATCATTTAGCAAATAAATTTTTCTTATTTGTACTTTAATTTTGTTTCAACATACAGAGATTAATATTATTTTTAATTTTTAAAAATATTTTAATTTATATCAGACAGGAACAAAGAGGGAGAGAGGGATAGAAACATCAATGATGAGAGAGAATCATTGATCGGCTGCCTCCTGCACACCCCCAACTGGGAATGGAACCTGCAACCCGGGCATGTGCCATGGCCATGAATCAAACCCTGACCTCCTGGTCCATAGGTTGATGCTCAACCACTGAGTCATACCAGCTGGGCAAGATTAATACTTTTTATTGCTAGGGCCCTACATTTTATGGCTTCTTCTTTTGTTCTTGTGCTTACAAAAGCCTGGTCCATCCTGAGAAAAAAATGAATATTCTTAAATACTGTCTTTTTGATTTTTCGTAGTTTCATTTTTTAAAAACTTGGAATTATCACCCTGTTTGACTTCTTACCTGAGACCAGAGATGGGGTGATTCAGGGAGGTAGGTGCGAAAGAATAGGAAACAAATTTAATCTACCACTGACCATGGAAAATACAACCCAGTTCTGCCAACTATTCAAGTATCTCATGTTAAAATGTTGAGTGGTGGGTAGTAGATAAGGTAGACTCTTAGGGGCCTATTGAAAGGCAAGACATATTTTGTGGCAGACAAACCTCAAAAGTTGACTAGAGAGAAGAATATGAAACAAAGACACTGGCTGAATTTCAGAAATAACTTGTGGGTATGAATATACAAATGGAAAGACAACACAGAGATCAGTTTGCAAGCAGCTGTGCTATGAAATTCCTGTTAGCCTGATGTAAAGTCCAAAGTTACTGAGAGACACCAGGGAAGTATAGCCGGAACTGAATTTAGATAGTACAGTGCTCAAAAGTAGGTTTTAAAAATTTTTATTTTTTAATTATTGTTGACATTCCATATTATTGTGTATTAGTTTCAGATGTACAGCATAATAGTTAGACAATCATATAATTAAAAATAATTTTTATGGAAGGTAGAGGAAAAAAAAAACCCAGCTTGCTTAGTAGAGCCATTTCCTATGTTCTGCATTAACCTAGGGCTTGACACTCTCTATATCGGTGATGAAGTTACTTTAAAGTGAAAGCCAAGTGACAGTCCAGCCCTGTATAATAATGAGAAAATATACAAATATATAAGACATTTTTAGGCTTAGAAAAAATATCTTCCTGTAGGTTTGCATGTAATCCCATCTGTCTTTGATAGAGAAAGATGACAAACTGAAATTGACAAAAAATTTCCAAAATTATTTTTCTCTGCTCCAAATAGAAACAACAAAATGGCCTAAAGAATAATCTGTAAATTCCTACCCCCTGGCATAAAAAATCCTAGCATTGTGGTATTTTCCAGTTATTTTGAAACTGAAGACTAAATTTGAGGAAAAAAAATTGTATGATGATGCAATATTTCTCAACATTTATATGTGTTCTCTGTATTGGATAGTTGATTGGGTGCTTGGGCAATTAGAAATTAATAAATTTGATGAATATTAGCCTTGGAAGGGACCTTTGCAGTCAATCACTTGTTTACTGAACTTTGGTCATCATTTGTGGCACATGATGCTTGTTCTTTGAGATCGCAGTTCACTTCAGAAGTGTTTGTTCATCAAGGAGAAGGTAGAAAACTACAGAAACATCCATTTAACTAATTATTCCTCCTCAGCTCTTCTTTAATAACACTCAGTATTTCTTCAAGAGTTGAGTGGGTTTCTTTTCATGTTTTAACCAAATATTTTCCTACCTATTGGACTGGCTACTTCAGGTCATTTTTGGAAACTGCATGAATTGAGAGCTTTGTTCATAACTTTCAACCTTTGGATTCACAATTATATTTCCATTTTGCTTTCCATAGTACAATAGACCTTGAAAAGATTGGTTAGTTTATCATACTTTGTACCCATCTTATTACATTTGGTTCTTCCACAGGTTACTATTAGTGACTCAAATGTTACAGCCTCTGAATAATTTGTTACTTGCTGCTTCTGTCCAAACAGTTGTTTTGATCACAGCTAGATCCAAACAATAACTGGCTTAAGATGTCTTATTCCTTTCTTAGCATGTTATTTCCATCTATATTAAAGCAAGGCTAAGGCACTTTAATAATCCCATCTAATAAAAGGGTAATATGAAAATTAACCATCACTCTGTCACAAAGATGGCAGCACCCAGTCCTCTCAGCCCCGCTGGAGTCCCCCAGTCCAGGGGGCGGGGGGGGGGGGGGAGGCAGCCGCTGAGAGCAGGCAGCGTGAGTGGCCTGGCGGAATGCTTGCTTCATCGCCCTGGCAACGAGGCAAGCATTCCGTGTCTGGCCACACTGATGGGCCTCTGGGCCACAGAGAGCCTCTGCGGAGTGGGTGTGGAGCGGCCAGGCCCTGCAGAGAGGTACTGGCACACGGATTCATGTGCAGGGCTACTAGTGAGCACATAATAGAGAAAATTGGGACTTAGGATTCATGAGGGTATTAGCAACAGATCTCTTTTTGTATGGTGCTACCAAACAACTCAGCAACTTCCTCAGGTGCTGCCTTGTTAGATCTTGCAGTGCACATGTGGATCTTACCTTCACAAGGCATTTTCAATTGTGGGTCTCTAACTTTGTTGGATCTAATTGCACTTTCACCAACACAGCAGTATGCAATGTAGTAAGTGCACATTTCCTATGCACAGTGTCTTTATGAACTTCATGCCTGCAAGCTGTCAATCTATCTGTATTTTGCTGGCTTGGGACTTTGGAATAGATAGAACTTCTGTGTACTGATGCTTTGAGCAGGCTCCATGCTGCTTATAAATGAAATTTGTATCACTGGCTTTAAAAATACAATGTTCAGCCTGGAATGATCGTACACTATTAATGATCATGCCCTAACAATGGAGAAGCAGCTTTCCTTTATTTTTTTGAGAACTGGTCTGTGTGTGTGTTGTTCTCCTAACAACATTAAAGAGGACATTTGTTTAAGAAGTGGTGACAGCATGGCAAATCTCCTGTGAGATAGTAAGGGGCCACATACTTGGTTAGATGTGAGCCAAGTCTCATTAGAGCCTCCATTTGTATTGATGACCTCCTTTACAAAGATGAAATTGAACTGTTGCTGTTGTATTGATTTATTCTGTGTAAGCCTGGGAGAGATAGCAGTAAGCTTCATGATGATGGATGGGCAGTTCAAGATGATGGACACTTCAAGCCTTGTTTGGTAGCTTTCCTTCTTAATGGCTTCATTGTCTTCAGGCTTGGTTGTTGGTGGTGTTGAGCTCCAGGAAAAAGAAGGTAAGATGGGAAGGAGGAGGAAGCTTGAGAGACAGATCAGTATTATGATCCAAGTTTCATTAGGTTTGTTCCCCAATGCTCTCTTCAAAGCAGAGAATAGATAAATGATGAAGTATACCATGTGATCACAATTATGTGGGGGAAAATGCATTGCAAAACAAGGAGGAGGGAATAAACCAGAATGTTAACAGTTGTTATCTTGTGAGTGGGAATAGAGTTGACTGGCTTTTTTCTCATCTCTTCTGCATTTTCCCCATATTTTCTATGCTGATTCTGTATTATTTTATAATAAATCAATAGTTTTATAAAAATGTAAAGAAAAAACTTATGCATGTCAAGATAGAGTTGCCTTTATGTCTCACTACAAATATACCATGAAATAGAATTACTAAATATTTTTTCTACTACTGGGAGTAAATAACAACATTAAATCATGGCTTTAATCAGCATCCTTGGAAGAGCACATTCAACAAAGAAGCAAAAGCACATCATTGACTATTACTCCAAAACCAACAGTATTTCATAAACAATTTTAAAAGTTCAATAAGCAAATAAATTCAGTGTTAAGAAATCATGTCTTCATATATCTCAGAGTTATTGAGATATAATTCACACAACATATAATTCATCCATTTAAAGTGTACAATTCAGGCATTTTTAGCATATTCAGAGAATTGGGACACTATGACCACAATCAATTTTAGAATATTTTCATCTCCTCTAAAAGACATCTCATAGCACTTAGCCATCTCTCCTCAGTGTACCCCTAACTCTACCAGGTCCTAGTGGAGTTAGGGGTACACTGACCACTAATCTACTTTCTATTTCTATAGATTTGCCTGTATACATATCTTATAAATGGAGTCATAACAAAAATGTGGTCTTTTGTAACTGGCTTCTTTTTTTAAATTACTTTATTGATTAAGGTATCACATATTTGTCCTCAACCCCCCCCCACCATTCCCATCCCAAACCCCTCCACACACATGCCCCCACCCCCCTGTTGTCCGTGATAACTGGTTAGGCTCATATGCAAGCACACAAGTCCTTTGGTTGATCTATCTCCCTTATCCCCACCCTCCCCTACCTTCCCTCTGACGTCTGACAGTCTGATCGATGCTGTTCTTGTTCTTCAGTCTATGTTGTTCATCTTTTCCCCTAGATGAGTGAGCTCATGTGATACTAGGAATACACTTATAGGAACCGAAAATGAGACAAGCAATAATGGTTATGATGAGAGGCAAATGAATCAGTCTATAGTGAGTTTCTTTCTGGGCCAACAGTTCTTTTGAGTCCCAATTTTTATGTCCAACAGTTCTTCATGTGTACATAACAGCAATGATATTTCAGTACTGGATGGTGGACAAATGGTGATAATGCATGTCCGACCCTCTCTGGTTTGGTCCTGGGCAATCTGCAGTGACACACATCTGCTGACTGCTAGTATGGCAAGGCATTGTCAGCGTCTTCCATCTCTGGACTGTTTCTCTTCTGTCTTCATGGCAGGAGCACTCCTGTCAATTCCTCTCTGTTGCAGGAATCCACATGGTCTCGGAGTTGTTTTCTGAAAATATACAAACATATTCTCAACCAAAAGTTAATAAAGGAATCTTTTCTATAAATTTGACTTGCGACCCTATTTCATTTTTTGCCCAAACGATTTACCTTTGGCTTGTTTTGACAACATGTATGTTTTACCTGGGTGTCTTGCTGTTAGCATTACATATGAAAGTTAATTTTCTAAAGTAAAACTTTTCTAAATATAATTTATTTACAGGATATTTTTCCTTACATGATATTCTTCTACTATCCCCCCTTTTTTGGTTTAAATATTAGGAGGCTTTTGGAAATTTTATGCTGTAATCTTGATAGCTTTTATTTATTTATTTATTTTTTTTCTTTTATTTCTTTATTTTTTGACATTTTTTTATTGATGTATTATATGTGTACATATCTTACCATTACCCCCCCACACCACATCCATACATGCCCTCACCTCCCAGAGTTTTGCGTCCATTGTTTATGCTTATATACATGCATACAAGTCCTTCGTTTGATTTCTTAGCTCCCCCACCTCTCCCTAACTTCCCCCCCGGAATTTGAAAGTCTGTTTGATGCTTTACTGTCTCTGTATCTATCTTTTTGTTCATCAGTTTATAATGTTCTTTACTATCCATAAATGAGTGAGTTCATGTGGTATTTTTCTTTCATTGACTGGCTTATTTCACTTAGCATAATGTTCTCCAATTGCATCCAGGTTGCTGCAAATGATGAGAATTCCTTCTTTTTATGGCAGCATAGTATTCCATTATGTAGATGCACCACAGTTTTCTGAACAAGTCATCTGCTGATGGGCACCTAGGCTGTTTCCAAATCTTAGCTATTGTAAATTGTGCTGCTATGAACATAGGGGTGCATATATCCTTTCTGATTGGTGTTTCTAGTTTCTTTGGATATATTCCCAGGAGTGGGATTACTGGGTCAAATGGCAGTTCCATTTTCAGTTTTTTGAGGAAACTCCATACTGTTCTCCACAGTGGCCGCACCAGTCTGCATTCCCACCAGCAGTGCACGAAGGTTCCTTTTTCTCCACATCCTCACCAACACTTGTCGTTTGTTGATTTGTTGATGATAGCCATTCTGACAGGTGTGAGATGGTACCTCATTGTTATTTTGATTTGCATCTCTCGGATAATAAGTGACTTTGAACATGTTTTCATGTGTCTCTTGGCCTTTCTTCTGTCTTCTTTTGAAAATATTCTGTTTAGGTCAGTTGCCCATTTTTTTATTGGATCATTTATCTTCCTTTATTAAGTTGCATAAGCTGCCTGTAGATGTTGGAGATTAAACTTTTATCAGTAATAGCATTTGCAAATATGTTCTCCCATGCAGTGGGCTTTCTTGTTGATTTGTAGATTGTTTCTTTTGCTGTAAAAAAGCTTTTTATTTTGATGTAGTCCCATTTGTTAATTTTCTCTTTAGCTACCATTGCCCTAGGGGCAGTGTCAGTGAAGAAGTTCTTTTGGCATATGTCTGAGATATTGTTGCCTGTGGATTCCTCTAGTATTTTTATGGTTTCCCATCTTATGTTTCAGTCCTGTATCTATTTTGAGTTGATTTTTGTATATGGTGTAAATTGGTGAACTAGTTTCATTTTTTTGCATGTATCTGTCCAATTTTCCCAACACCATTTGATGAAGAGACTGTCTTGACTCCATTGTATGTTCATGCCTCCTTTGTCAAATATTAATTGAGCATAGTGGTTTGGGTTGATATCTGGATTCTCTATTCTGTTCCATTGATCAATATGTCTGTTCTTGTGCCAGTACCAGGCTGTTTTGAGAACAGTGGCTTTGTAATACAGCTTGAAATTTGGTATTGAGATCCCACCTACTTTATTCTTCTTTCTCAGGATTGCTGTGGCTATTTGGGGTCTTTTTTTAGTCCAGATGAATTTTTGGAGAGTTCTTTCTAGGTCTGTGAAATATGCTGTTGGTATTTTGATGGGTATTGCATTGAATCTGTAGATTGCTTTGGGTAGTATGGACATTTTAATGATGATGATTCTACCAATCCATGAACATGGTATGTTCTTCCATCTGTTTACGTCTTCCTCTATCTCTTTTTTCAGTGTCCTGTAGTTTTCTGTGTATAGTCTTTTACCTCCTTAGTTAAGTTTATTCCTAGGTAACTTAATTTTTTTGGTGCGATGGTAAATGGGATTGCTTTTTTAGTCTCTCTTTCTGTAAGTTCATTATTGGTGTATAGAAATGCCATAGATTTCTTGGCGTTAATTTTGTATCCCGCTACATTGCCGAACTCATTTATTAAGTCTATTAGTTTTTTTATCGAATCTTTTGGGTTTTTTATGTACAATATCATGTCATCTGCAAATAAGGACAGCTTCACTTCTTCTTTTCCAATTTGGATGCCTCTTATTTCTTCTTCTTGCCTAATTGTGGTAGCTAATACTTCCAGTACTATGTCAAACAGGAGTGGTGAGAGTGGGCATCCCTGTCTTGTTCCTGTTCTTAGGGGAAATGGTTTTAGTTTTTGCCCATTGAGTATGATGTTTGCTGTGGGTTTATCATATATGGCTTTTATTATGTTGAGGTATGATCCTTCTATTCCCACCTTGTTGAGAGTTATCAAGAAAGAGTGTTGGATTTTGTCAAATGCTTTTTCTGCATCTATTGATATGACTATGTGATTTTTATCTCTCAATTTATTTATGTGATGTATCACGTTCATTGATTTGTGGATATTGTACCATCCTTGCATTCCTGGGATAAATCCTACTTGGTCATGGTGTATGTTCTTTCTGATGTACTGCTGGAGCCGATTTGCTAGAATTTTGTTGAGGATTTTGGCATCTATGTTCATGACGTATATTGGCCTGTAATTCTCTGTCATTGTGTTGTCTTTATCTGGTTTTGGTATTAGGGTGATGCTGGCTTCATAGAAGGAGCCTGGAAGTGTTCCTTCTTCTTGAATTTTTTGGAATAGTTGAGGAGGATAGGTTTTAGTTCTTCCTTGAAAGTTTGGTAAAACTCTCCTGTGAAGCCGTCTGGCCCTGGGCTTTTGTTTGCCGGAAGCTTTTTGATGACTGCTTAAATTTCTTGCATAGTCACTGGCCTGTTGAGCTGTTTAGATTCTTCCTGATTGAGTTTTGGAAGGTTGTATTTTTCTTGGAATATGTTGATTTCCTCCAGGTTGTCCAGTTTGTTGGAATAGAGTTGTTCGTAGTATTTTGTAACAATCCTTTGTATTTCGTCGGGGTCTGTTGTTATTTCACCTCTTTCATTTCTGATTTTGTTTATTTGGGTCCTCTCTCTTTGCTTCTTGGTGAGCCTGGCTAGAGGTTCATCAATCTTGTTTATCCTTTCAAATAACCAGCTCTTGGTTTTGTTGATCTTTTGTATTGTTTCTTTGGTCTCTATGTCGTTTATCTCTGCTCTGATCTTTATTATTTCTTTCCTTCTGCTTACACTGGACTTATCTTGTTGCTCTCTCTCTAACTCTTTGAGTTGTTGGGTTAGGTAATTTATTACCATTGTATCTTGTTTTTTGAAGTAAGCTTGTAGAGCTATGAACTTCCCTCTCAGGACTGCTTTCGCAGTGTCCCATAGATTTTGGATTGTTGTGTTTTCATTGTCATTTGTTGCCATGATGTTTTTTATTTCTTCCTTGATGTCTTTGGTAACCCAGTCATGGTTTAATAGCATGCTGTTTAGTCTCCAAGTGTTTGATTTCTTTGGGTTGTTTTTATTGTAGTTGATTTCCAGTTTTATGCCACTGTGATCTGAGAAGATACTTGATATGATTTCTATCTTCTTGAATTTGGAGAGACTTTGCCTATGTTCTAACATATGGTCTATCTTTGAAAATGACCCATGTGCACTTGAGAAGAATGTACATTCTGTGGCTTTGGGGTGAAATGTTCTGAAGATGTCGATGAATTCCATCTGGTCTAGTGAGTCATTTAGGATTGATGTTTCTTTGCTGATTTTTTGTTTAGAGGATTTGTCCAATGGTGATAGTGGGGTATTGAAGTCTCCTACTATAATTGTATTGCTGTCAATCTCTCCTTTGATATCTTCCAGGAGTTTTTTAATGTTACTTGGTGCTCCTGTATTGTGTGCATATATGTTTACCAGAGTTATTTCTTCTTGTTGGATTTCTCCCTTTAGTATTATGAAGTGGCCTTCATTATCTCTTGTTATGTCCTTCACTTTGAGATCTAATTTGTCAGATATAAGTATTGCTACCCCAGCTTTTTTTTCATTTCCATTCGCCTGGAAAACCTTTTTCCAGCCCTTTACTCTCAGTCTTTATGCGTCCTTTTTTTTTTAGGTGGATTTCCTTTACACAACAGATATATGGGTTTTGTTTTTTTATCCAATCTGTTACCCTGTGTCTTTTGATTGGGGCATTCAATCCATTTACATTTAAAGTTATTATTGATAGGTACTTATTAGTGGCCTTTTTTATTCTATACCCCTGTGTTCCTTCTTTGCTTCCTATTTCTTTCTTTCTTTCTTTCTTTCTTTCTTTCTTTCTTTCTTTCTTTCTTTCTTTCTCTCTTTCTTTTTTTTTTTTTACAGCAGACCCTTTAGCATTTCTTGCATTGCTGGTTTGGTGGTGATAAACTCTCTTAGTCATTTTTTGTCTGTGAAGCTCCTGATTTCACCTTCAATTTTGATTGATAGCCTTGCTGGGTACAATATTCTTGGATTTAGACCCTTCCTTTGCCTGACTTTGTATATTTCATTCCATTCCCTTCTGGCCTGATGAGTTTCTGTTGAGAAATCAGTTGCTTGTTTGATGGGGGTTCCTTTGTATGTAATTTTCTGTCTCTCTCTGGCCGCTTTTAAGATTCTTACTTTGTCGTTGGTGTTTGCCAACTTAATTATAATGTGCCTTGGTGTCAGTCTTTTGGGGTTCATTTTGCTTGGAACTCTGTGAGCTTCTTGGATTTGTGTGGGTTTTTTCTTCCCTATATCAGGGAAGTTTTCTGTTATTATTTCTTCAAACAGGTTTTCTATTCCTTGTTCAGTTTCCATTCCTTCTGGTACCCCTATTATACGGATGTTCTTTTGTTTCGTGTTGTCCCGAAGTTCCCTTAGGCTCTCCTCCTCCTTTCTAATTTTTGTTTCTAGAAGCTGTTGTAATTGGGTATTTTTTTCCATCTTGTCTTCTAGCTCACTTATGCGGTCCTCTGCTTTTTCTAGTCTACTCTTGATGCTTTCTATTGAGTTCTTTACAGCAGTGATGCCATTTTTCATTTCTTCTTCATATCCTCTTGGTTCTTACTCATATTGTCGAATTTGTCTTCCATCCTTTTCAGCCACCTCATGACCATTTCTCTGAATTCTTTCTCTGATAGGTTGTTTGCCTCTAAATCGTTTACTTCCTTTTCTGGTGATGCTTGCTTTTCTTTCCTGTGGGGGCTATTTCTTTGTCTCCCCATGGTCTCTCTTCTCCGGATGTCTGGTTATATAGATCTCTCTCTCCGGCATTGATTTAAAGGTACAAAATACAACACAACCAGGCTCAACAGACAAGGCACTGAACAGAATTGTATTCACGATATTAATAACTTCCAATAAAGGTAACCACCATAGAAAGGCAAATTAGGGAATAAGAGTGGAAGATGGAGAGTAAAAAGAAAGAACAACAATAAAAAAGAGTGTGAATCTGAACTTGGGAAAAGAGCAGAAAGAAAAAAAAAAGAAAAGAAAAAAAAGTAAGAGAGACAAGAACGATACTAAGAGAGAAAAGGGGAACAAACTATATATATGGGGCGTAAACTCCACTAGAACAACCACTATTCCTAGCAAATTCCAGCAACACGAGCCTGGAGATTAATACAAACTGCAACACCAGCTAATATCAAGTGAGACAAAGGAAAACAAAAGTAAAAAACAAACAAAAACAAAAGAAACAACCAAACAAACAAAAAGAATAATCAAAACAATCTCATAAAAAAGCATAAAAATTCAATCTAATCAACATTCAAGCAATCAACAACAAAAGGCCAGAGAGAAAAATAATTTTTTAAGGTAGCATAGAGAGAGGTTTGTATGGATTTGGAGCAGGGGGTTGGGAATTCGATATATAAGTAGGGTGAACTTTTAGCAGAGAGTAAACTGAAAAAGTAGGGAAAATCTAAAGCCAGAAAGGGTTAAGATAAACAGGACACCAAAAGGGGAAAGGTTAGGAGGAGAGCGATGGCATAATGTTAGCTTTGAGATAGGGTAAAACGATTGTAAGGTAAAGATGCAAATAGAATGTAGGACACTAATCCCAAAATAAAAGAAAGAGAAAATCAAATGACATTAAAAAAAAAGTAAAATAATAGTAATAATAATGCTGATTGAAAATAAAAATGTAATAATTAAAAAGGTCAAAATCGAGTGAGGAAAAAAAATTTAGTTTCTTAAGTAAAAGATGCAAAAAATGAAAATAAAAAAAATGAGAATAAAAAATTTAAAAAAATTGAAAAAAGAATTTAAAATTAAAAAATAGGAAGACTAAAATGTGCATTAGCGGCTGTCATTCACTTCCTCTATTATTCTGTTTGGTACGCCTGTTTCCCAGTCTGGGCGGTATTTCAGTTCAGCTTCATTCCACGGCTCCTCAGTGTTGTAAGCCAGTCCTGCTTTTTAAGCCGGCTGTGTCTTAATTTCTCGTATTTATTTTTGATTACACCAGAGACAATTAGCGTTTCAGCCCCTGGGTGGCAGTGTTTCTGAATTGACTTCCGGGCCTCTGTAGCTTTTTTTTTTTTTTCCCCTCTATGGCACTTGCTACTGGTTTGTGGAGGTGTGCGCCTCAGAGCTGCCTCTCCGATGTTCACACCAAGCTCTGCTCCCCAGGTTCCGAAAAAACAACTTCTCCCTGCAGTCTTTCAGGGTTTTTCCACCTGGGTTTTCCTATGTATTGGGCTTAGCAATCAGAGTCGGAAGGAGCCCAAGTGTGCGGTCCGTGGGTCTGTGCGCCAGACTGAGGATACTGCACTCCTTTGAAAATTCTTAGTCTGACCCTCCTCGTCAGATTAAAATGAGTTGCTTTCAAGAGGTCACTTCTGTTAGCAGCTCAGAGGACCCCCTTCCACATTCATGGATCACGGCAGTTCCAACTGCCGCAGATTTTTCTAGGCACAGACCTCCCAGTTCCTGCCGGTCCTGTGGCTCGCGCTTCCCTCACCCAGCGCTTCCCTCACCCACCGCAGGGATTAGAAACCACACCTTATTTCAGGCGAAATCTGACCTTTCTGTGGTGCAGTGAAGAGTTCCTTTGAATCCGAATGTTTGTGCTGATAGGGGACCGGTGTT
Organism: Eptesicus fuscus; assembly: GCF_027574615.1. Classification (NCBI taxonomy): domain Eukaryota; kingdom Metazoa; phylum Chordata; class Mammalia; order Chiroptera; family Vespertilionidae; genus Eptesicus; species Eptesicus fuscus. The sequence continues at coordinate 95,813,872 of NC_072473.1, forward strand.
GTGGTGCTCGCAGCTGTTCAGTGTTTGCAGTTGTCGCAGAAAGTCAGGTTTCCAATAAAATCCTCCTTTCCTTGCAAGATGGAGAGGCGCCCGGTGAGCCCGCAGCTCCGGGAGGGGACCCAGCCCCTGTGGGTGCTGCCCGGTCAGTGGAACACTGCCCAGCACTCCCCCGCCTTCTCTTGGAGTTTATCTGTCCCTTGTCTTGCCAACATACACTCCCCCTGCGAGCCTCTGCTGCTCCTTCTCTCCACCCCAGGACCAGACTCCAAACACGACTCTATTCAGTCGCCATTTTTTCTCCTCCCATCTTGATAGCTTTTAAATTTTACTTTTTTTGCACTAAAATGTGACTGCTTTAGGTTCATTATATGTTATGCAATTTTACCATGAGATGAACTACCAATAAGAATTTTAGTTAACACTTTAGGAACAGCTTTTTTGTCCTGTAACTGGCTTCTTTTATTTAGCATGATGTTTTTGAGGTTCACCCATGTTGTAGTATCATCCTTGTTATAGCATCAGTGCTTCATTCCTTTTTACAGCTGAATAATATTCCATTGTATGGATAGACCACATTTTGTTTTTTCATTAAGTTGATGGATGTTTAGATTGCTTCTACTTTTGGCTAACTAATGCTGCTATGAACATTCGAATATAACTTTTTATGTGGATATTTGTCATCATTACCTCTCAGGTTTATACTTAAGAGTGTAATTACTGGGTCACATAGTGACTCTGTGTAACTTTCTGTAACTGCCAGACTGTTATACAAAATAGCTGCACCATTTTACATTTCTGTTAGTGATGTATGAGGATTTCAATTTCTCTTCATCTTCATCCAACACTTGTTATTATCCATCTTTTTTATTATCTGTTCTAGTGGATGTGAAGTGGTATCTCACTGTGGATTTGATGTGCTTTCTTATGATGCCTATTCACACTGAGCATCTTTTAATGTGTCCATTGGTCATTTCTATATCTGTTTTGGAGAAATCCTTTGCCCATTTAAAAATATTTTTTTATTGATTTTAGAAAGGAATGAAGAGGGAGAGAGAGATAGAAACATCAGTGGTGAGAGAGAATCATTGATTGGCTGCCTCCTGCACACTGCACACTGGGTATTGAGCCCGCAATCTGGTCATGTGCCCTGACTGGGGATTGAACCGTGACCTCCTGGTTCATAGGTCGACATTCAACCATTGAGCAACACTGGCCAGGCTACTTTGCCCATTTTTAATTGGGTGTTTTTTTATTGTTGAGTTGTTGAATAATGAAAAGGATTTGGAGCCTGACAATTCTGGATTTGAACTTAGCTCAGGCACTGAGTGAAGTTGTTCAATAAGTGACAACCATTCTTACTGCTTATCATAGAGCTCTATAAAGGATAGGATGTTCTCTGTGGAGGAACAGGGTATACTTTGTGAATGTATTTTCCACATAACTGAAGTTTATCTATTTGTTTGCCAAAAGTTGAAACATTTCTAAACTTAGTTATGTACATTCTGTACTTTGTGCAACAGAGAACAATGAACCTGATTTAACTATTTCATGATGACCCCTTGGACTATCCTGGATTATATTTATTTGTATCCCTATCAGGGTACTCAGGGGCGACTAAGTTGTGGAGGTTTGTTTGCTGAGGCTCTGTGGCTCTTCTAGTGACTTCTTTCATCTACTTGGAGTTTATTTTTTTAGCTAACCTATTTTTCAGTGTTCGTCCACCCCCTTATTGTTTCAAATTTGACTGTAATTTTAGAAAGAATGCAAGATAACCAGGGGAAACCAGGTAAGAAAACTGGTTAAATATCACACATAATTCAAAAATATTAGTTTCTAGTTCAGAAGGCAGAGGGTAGCTTCCATGTCTACTACATAATAAAGTACAGCCCTGTCTGGATAGCTCAGTTGGTTGGAGTGTAGTCCCATACACCAAAAGTTTGTGGGTTCCATTCCCTGTCAGGGCACATATCTAGGTTGTGATTTTGATTCCCCATTAAGGCATGTACAGGAGGCAACCAATCAATGGTTATCTCCTCTCCTCTCCATTCCTCTCCTCTCCCCTCCCCTCCCCTCCCCTCCCCTCCCCTCCCCTTCCCCTCTCTCTCTGTCTCTCTCTCTCTGTCTCTCTCTCTCTCCCCTTCCTCATATATTTGGAGGATTAAAAAATAAATAAAAATAAAGTTCATGCCCTTTGTTTCAGCTTTTTCATTAAAGGTTCAGGTACATTTTCATTTACTTTCAAAGTCCAGATTGAGCTTCAATTAGTTAAGGTTGCTGGAAGTTATACTATTAGGCAAGTGGAATATTGTATTCAGTCCATGTTTCATAAAGGCTTCTGTTTCCTTGGTAACATTCTTTCAGATATATGTGTGAAATTTCAAATTCAAAACCATATAGGATAAAATTTTAAGTAATATTTAATTTAAAAACTCAATCTAAATAAACCCCAATCTTTCATTAAGTGGGAGAGTTTTTTTTTTTTTTAAATCAGACTCTTATATTCAACTTTTAATTATCTAAAGGTAACACATCTGTATTTAAGCTTACCATAGGGAACTATTACCTTCAAAGTACTCTATGTGGACACTTGGGTCAACCGACAACACTCTTGGTTGAAAATTAACACCTGCCCCATACAACCTTATTTATTTATTCTGTTTTTCAAGTAACGTGCATCCTATCTGAAAAAGATTTTAAAGATTGCCCTGGTTTCAAGGGACAGTTGCAACCCTTACTGGTATGAAAGGGTTAACTGCTCTTTAGTGAGGCCACTAAAGAGGGGAAATTGCTTTGGGGAAGGGATGCTTTAAGGGATGGCTGGCATGCAGGTGCCTGGCTGTGTCAGATATTATACTATACTGTTTATCTGTTCAAAATATTTTAGGATTATAGGATTATGTTTTTGGTCATGAGAAACCAGCTTGAACATTTTCTGACAGTTTTAGGAGATGTGGGGCTTAATAAGCAAGCCAATGGAATGCAAGAGAACTCAGCCTGGAATCTTGTTGAAACTGCAGAACCAGGTGTAACATCCCTTGGGGGAAAACCATGACCTATAGGGTGAATTGCTGGCACCAGCTTGCCTGGACTGAGTTTAGCTGCAGGCAGGAGGTGGCTGAAGTGGCCCCTGCAGCTGAAATTTTGACCTACCAAAGAGCCAGCTGGATGGGGTTGGTTTGAGAAAACAGAATCTGTTAGGAGAGTGTTTCTCACTGGAAAGTTAACTTGGAAAACTTTTTATAAGAAGTTCATGTCTTATTATCTCAGGCACACCTTATTCTAGGCCCGGTTCTGTCTGTACTACTTGATTCCACTGGCCTTAATTATTTCTTGCTCTACCACATCAAGAAACATTAAATTGGTAGGCTGGGTCTCAATTCTGTTGTGTGTTTTTTGTCTTCTTTTTTTCTCTTGGCAGCATGTGTCATTCATATTTTGGATATCTTGTTAGTACTTGATGGTGGACATCTCATCTAAGGCTCCCAGATTCCCTCTGTATTTCCCAGTGTCTGTAATTCTGAAATTCTGTTGTAAAATCATATATGCTTTATCTGCCAGTTCTCTGCCACTGCTGTTATGGCTGCACTTGTGACAACTGACATTTGCACTTTTTTTTTTTAAGCCACTGCACATCTGTTCCTTGTCCTCTTTTTTGGATTCAGGTTTCTTTGTGTTTCCATTTTTTGCCTGTTTATAATCTCTTGGTGCTGTTCTGTCCCCAAAAAGCTAGGCTGTAGTTCTCATGTTCCTCCTGAGAAACTCCTCCCTTGGTTGCATGACCACAGGGTCATACCCACACTGCAAACATGGCTTTCTAGTGTGAGTGGCAGCCCTGACCCCCATACTGCCCTGCCCAGGTGCCACTGACTGAGCAGTGTAGCCTCATGGTTACTCTCACACTGAACATCTCAGTTTTGTAAACTGCTGACTTCCATGAAGCTCTGTTTCCTACCACAATTCGGCTCTGTTTGTTGTACTCCTCTTTTCATATTCTCTGTGGCTTTAGCTAGAAAGGAATAGCAGTTTCTGGGCAGCATGCCATGAGAGAGACTATTCCCTCAGGAGCAGTGCTTTTTCTGCTTCTCATTTTCAAATGTTCCTGCTTTAAATCTTCCTTCATCCCCCACCATGGCAAGCAGGTTCCAGTAAGGTCTCCTTTTCAGTCGCCACCTATAACAGAAATTAAGTAGTACATATATGTTCTACAAAAGGAAAAATTGCTAAGATATATCAAGATAATCATGACTGTTGAATTGATAAAAACGAAACAAAAAATTAATGAAGAACAAAGAGGAATTTCCAAGTATTTCTAATAACCCTGAATTAGAAGGAGTTATTGAGAAATGTAGTCATGGAAAATATCACCCTGAAACTAATGTGCAATGCTTCTAACATGAGGTGACCAAGTATTCAATAAAATTAACTTTAGAAAAATATTAACTTTAGAGTCCCCCTGTAATGTGACTTTCTGTTTTGTGTTACAGTAAACCTTCCAATGGGAAAATTTTACTTTTTACTTCTCCAACATGAGATTTTTCCAAGAAAATGTTAAAATATTTTGAATCAAAATCAGATATTTTTCTTTATAAAATTGAATTTATTGGGGTGACATTGTTTAATAAAATTATATACGTTTCAAGTGTACAATTCTATAACACATCATCTGGATATTGTGTTGTGTGTTTACCACTGCAAGTCTAGTCTCCTTCTGTCACCATTTATTCCCCCCTTTACCCTCTTCTACCTCCCAACCTCCCTTTCCCTCTGGTACTCACCATACTGTTGTCTCTGTCTATGAGATTTTTTTTTTTTGCTTAATCCCTTTGAACACGCAGTGGCAGCTTAAAATTGCTGTGTTAAATACAGAGGAGCCTCACTTTATAAAACATGTGTGTTCATGAAGAGCTTTGTATGGTGACAATTTTGGAAAATCCAGTCACATCTTAAGGGCACAACGGGAGCAGGCTATTTAAAGGAACTGTGTTCAGTGAGTTTTTTTGTTTGTTTTATAAAATGAATACTCTCTTCCTAATATATCTATTTTGTAAATTTCAGTTTTCTTAAGTCATGGGGCTCCTACATTTTTTCTTTTACTGCAATAATTTTAAAGAATAACATTGAAAGAATGGAAATTATGGTTTTAATTATTTGTTGATTGACCCAGAAGTAAACATTTATAAGAATGCCTTAACAAACCCATGTACAGCCTGAAGGAATAGCTATTCAATTGAATCCATTAACAGCAGAGCTTGACATGCAGTTTTCTCTTTAGGGTTTAGACTACTTAGTTACCCTTCTTAAGAACCTCAAGTCACTTTTGACTACTTCTATTTTTTTTACTACTTCTAAAATACTGTTCCTTTAGTACCTGACCTTGTTTTTTGTTGTTGTTGTTGTTGTTGTTGTTGAGTGTTTTTTTTTTCTATAGAAAAATTATTTACTGAAAGCTTTTAAATGGCAACAAACGTCTCTCTCTCTCTCTCTCTCTCTCTCTCTCTCTCTCTCTCTCTCTTTTTGAGTAAAAAGAATCTAGCCAGGAACGCAACATGGTTTTGGAAACACATATATGGGCACATGTATATGTATACATACATGCACACACATCCTTAGCCATATTTTCAATACTTCTCTGGATGGAGAAGTGTTATAGCAAGGCCTTTAAGAAATAAGGGACTAGGATAATTAATTAATTTGTTATTCATTAATTTATTCAACAAATATTTGTTAAATATTTACTAAAAGCCAGGCACTGTAGTTACAGTCAGCTCTCTGTATCCTTAGGTTCCACACCCACATGTTCCATCAACTGTTGATAAAAAATAATTTTTTAAAAAAGTTATGTTGTTGCTGACATGTACAGTAAGTCCTCACTTATTAATAGGTTCTGTGACTTTAAGCAAAATTATGTATAACAAAACCAATTTTACCTTGGCTAATTGATATGAACAAGAGTTAAGTTCCTCTGGTGTCTCATCAATATTATAACAAAACAACATTGAATGAAACGAGGATCTGCTGTACTATGTAGTTAGACCTATGATGTTTGTGTCTGTACTGAATATGTACAGAATTTTTTCTTGTTATTAGTCCCTAAACAATTCAGTATAACAACTATTTATATAGCATTTACATTGTATTAGATATTATAAGTAACCGAGAGATGATTTAAAGGGATGGTGTGCATTGGTTATATGCAAGTACTACACATTTTTATATAAAGTACTTGAGCATCTGTGGATTTTGGTATCCATGGGGGTTCCTTGAACCAATGCCCTGCTGATTAAGGGATAACTATATTTAACATTAATCTTATCTCCCGCCTTCTGTAGAGAGAACAACATTATATAAATAATAGAACTCTAAGCTGGGAGAAGAAGGAAATAGTGGGGGCAGGTTAGCATTATCCTCCTCCACACCATGTTAAATCAGTGGTCAATGCTGATTTATCACAACCATAGGTCATAGAATGTTAAGGTTGAAAAGAACTTTTGAAATTCCCAGTCAAAAGCTTCCATTGTACAGAGGAGCAAACTGAAGCACAAAACAGAGAAATGACTTGATTAATGTCACATGGAGAGAAAGTAATAGAACCAGAACAACAACTCATAATGATAGTATCAATCTCATAGAGATATTAGGAGGATTAAATGAATTGATAATTATAAAACATTTAGAATATTGCTTTATACTCAGTAAGTAGGATATTAATATTTGTTAAGTAATACCACCACCTCCACCAACATATGCTGCATCTCAAGCAGATCTAATTTTACCTGTTTTATTCTTTCCGATACCTTCAGAGACTTAAAGAGGCCTTCAGAAACTTGGAGGCTCAGAGAAGGCATTCCTCTCATTTTCGTGGAGTCAAACTTGCCTTATGAGAGGATAAGATAAATGGTGTTAGGATTAGAATTTGGAAGCTATGAAGGCCACAGGTAAGATAAATGTATCTACACATCCTGGATTATAAATGCAGGTCATTCTTGATTTCATTTTCTACTGTGTTTTAAACCAATTTGCTCTCTTCATCCCACATGTACTTGTGTGTGTGTGTGTGTGTGTGTGTGTGTGTGTGTGTGTGTGTGTGTGTGTGTAATCTACTCTCTTCAAGTGTTGTTCATGCCATGAACACTTCACATTTCTTGTTTGACGTTGGGGCAGCATTCCAATGTTCTGATTATCTCCTTCTGCTTAAAGAATAGTTTCTGTTAATCCACATTCTTTATCTTTTGCTGTGAATCCACATTCTTTATTTTTCCTCCCATCTCTCTGTCCAGCCCCTCCCTGTCTCTGGTCTCTTTCTCCCTCTCTCCTTCTTTCTCCCTCTCCCACCCTTTACTCCTCCCTTCTTTCCTCCCTTCCCTCTCCCCACACCATGGAAAATTTCAAATGTACACAAAAATTGAATAGACAGTTCCTCCCCGTGAGGTTATGCCACCAACTCAGTATGCAGTTAGGTTCATTTGCTTTTTTTTTAATTATGGGTTCTTTTTTAAAATTTAATTTTATCTTATAATTACATAAAATATTTCTGTATTTACAATATCAAATCTATAACACAAGGCATATTCAAAGAAGTGTTGCTTCTATTCTTAACATCTCCACCATGTTCCCTCTTTCTCTCTACAGGCAACCATTTAACTTTTAGTTTTTGATTCATTCTTCTATTTAAAAATATATTATGTATTATTCAAATTTTACCCACATTTTTACACCTGTATTTACATCTGTTTTCCTGCCTTCCCCTATACACAATACTCCAATCAAGTAATACTGAATTATTTAAAGTGGCTCTATATGTGTGTGTGTTTGTATATACTTCCGTTGCTTAATTTCTTACCTTTAACCCACTTTACATCTGTTTCCCTGCCCCGCTCTGTGATACTTCAACCATACTGAATTATTTGAAGGGCTTCAATATACTATGCTTCCGATTGCCTCTGAGCCTTATTAAATGCTGCTCTTTCACACAGAATTCTGATTGGAAAGAGTTCAAGGGAGAATGAAGGGAAAGCCTAGGGAAAGGACACTGGCATACATTGCTAGTGGGATGCATGTGGGACAACCTCTACAAAAGGCTATCCTACCAAATTTCAATACTCAATTCATCAGCTCCACATGCCACATGTACAAAATGTATGTATGTGTGTATGTGTATATATCTACCTTTACCTCTATCTTTATTTAACATCCACAAGGTAGAATAGGATGCAGCTGGAAAGAAAAGGCTGAGGATAATTTTTATGTGGTGATATTGGAAGCTCTCCAGGATATATTCTGTAAAATCATGTTTGGCTTGGCTGACATGGCTCAGTGGTTGAGGGTCAACCTATGAACCAGGAGGTCACGGTTCAATTCCCTGTCACATGACTGGGTTGTGGGTTCGATCCCCAGTGTGGGGTGTGTGGGAGGCAGCTGATCAATGGTTATCTCTCATCATTGATGTATCTATTTCTCTCTCCTTCTCATATTCTCTCTGAAATCAATAAAAATATAAAAACAAAAACAATGTACAGGACATACGTGCTTCATCTGGTGTAAGAAAGGCTGGGGAGGAGAAGACTAAGCATTAACAAATGCTTTCTTTTTATAAAGAAGTACTGGGAGATAAAAAAGAAAGTAAAGCACATAGTTGCCTATGGGGAGGAAAAGAGTGAATGGAGCAGGGAGTGTTAATAAAACACACTTATGAAAGAAGGAAAAATAGTTAGAATGGACAGGAGAGAAATTGGAGAGAATACTGAAAACTCTTTTGAGAAATTTTGTTGCAAAGCAAATATGAGATTGTTTTCACAAAAGGGAAGTTAAAATTATCATTATTTTTTTCCGAACTCAATATTTTATTTCTTCTATAATGCTTGGCATTTTATTTTCCATAATATATATAGTTATATAATATAAATAAAATACATTTTAATCAACTCCCTCTTAGATGCCCCTGATGCCCTCCACTTTACCCCTACTGTACTATGCACTTATCACTTCCCATGTGTGCTCTAGTATGAAAAATGTGGGAAACACTGACTATTGTGGCTATTCATGTATGAGTAATATAACTTAGTTGCATTAGCTACATTTTAAGTGCTTGATAGCCACATATGACCATTGGCTGCCATTGTGGGCAGCACAGATCAGAACATTTCCATCATGTTGGACAGTGTGGCTCTAGGGGTATGGTGCATATAACTGAAAATAAGGTATAAATGTTATCCAGAAGAAAGGCACATTATGAAATATTTTAAAGCTATTAATATAATCACTTAAAAAGTGAATTAAAAATACTTTTCTCAAAAATATATTTCTCAGACGAAAGTTTCCAGAGGATTAAATGCTTTTATCTTTTACAATTCACCTTTAGAAAATCTCCACCATTATATCTAAAAGATGTAAACTGTAGTAGTTAACTTGTACCACAAGAGGACCTGCAAAGACAAGTTTGCTCAAATTTTAGCTATGCTTATGTTATTAAATGAAAGTGTAATTAGGAAAACATATCACCGTCAATATTAAATATTCTCACATCTGCCTTTATTAAAATCTAAAAAGGTAATCCATTTCAATCTAATTTTAAAATAGCACATGGTGTAGGCACTATAAATGCTAACTTGTAACCATCAAAAATACCATTTCAGCAGGAATTGTGAGTCAGTATATAATAGTTAAGAACACAGGTGTGAAGTCATACAGGCCAGGGTCAAGTCCTGCTTTGCTCCCACACAAGCTTTATGACTTCAGGCAAGTCTCTGCATTCTAAAATAGAGCTAATTATAGTACCAACATTCTAGAATTTTTTGAGGATTAAATGAGATAACACATAAAGTGTTAATTGTAGTATACTTAGCGAGTACTCAAAAATGCTATTTATTATCAAGGTTATGAGTTTTCATAAGCTCTTAATGCTTTCAGAATTTAGAACATTTCTTTGGTAGAGGAGGAGCCTTGCTTTAAGCTTATGATACTTTGTAATGTTACTTCTGTATAAGTAGCTACAGGAAGACTTACATATAGTAGTGTATCCAAACAGGGAGTAACTATGTTATATAGGTTAGGGGTCCAGCCCTTCCTGGCTCCTGCCCACACTTGCTCTTCCCAAACTTATATTGGAATCAAGTTCCTTGTCTCCAAGTACCCATTTTTGTCCTAGGACCAACTTCCCTGGCTATTTACTATGTAGTTCCTGCTCTCGTTTCTATGAACCACAACTTTTCGAAGTTTGATGCTTGATATCATTTTCCCAGGTATGTCCTTGACCTTACTTCTTGGCTTTTCCTCTTTAGCCTGCTTCAGATGAACAACTTTGCCAGTTTTATCTGACATCTTCCTACTGAATCTTATCTCCTTCAGCAATGCTTCCTCATCTCTGAGGAAGAATTTGCTCTGAGAGGTCAAAAGAGCTCTGACTACAGAATGTCCATTAAGTTACTTTAAGTCATTTACAAAGATATTTTTTAATTAAATAATAGCATGTGCCTTCAACATTGGTCATGGGTGCATTTTGGTTTGCAATAGTCTATTAAATGTATATTATTACATGTAAATAGGCAAATCTGTATAATGTCAAAGCAGTTACTACCAAACATTTAATAAACTTCTTAAAATCCCATGCTCATTATAATCTCTGTAGCAATGTCCCATATTTGAAATTGTAGTTATTGGGAAGACAAATATTATTATCCCCTGTGAGTTTAAGTAAATTCCCCATGTGGAGGGCCAAGACTGTAATCCAAGTTTTATGACTTCAAGTCTTGTACTTATTCCCTTAAACTATAATGCTTCCATCATCCCCCCTCCTTCCATGCCAAAAAATGATATTTGAACCTCTAGGTCCACAGGCCTTATTTTTCTGGGAGCAATGATAGAAATAAATATTTTCCTGGTTTTGATCTTTATATAAATAGAATCATTCTATCCATGTCTATTCTTCTGTTCTTCTCAGATTGGTTTATTTCACTTAATATTGGATTTTTGAGATTCATCCATATTGATACTTGTGGATGTAGTTTATTCATTTTTACAATTGCAAAACATTGCACAGTGTGAAAATACCACAATATTGTCATTCATTTAATTTGTGGTAGATGTTACAAAAAAATGTTCCTGGAAACAGTTTTGTACATGTCTTCTAACCTAGTGCAATAGTTTATCTCAGGTATATTGACACTGATAGTATTGGGTACAAACCAACATTCATTTTGATTGGTTGATATCCATGACTCACTTGTTGAACAGTTTTAATGTTACCTACAGATATATCTAGGAGTACAATTTCTGGCTAATATTAGTAGAATATGTGAATATTTAACTAGGCAATACCACATTGTTTTTTTAAGTGATTATAGTAATTTTTACTCTGATTAGCAGTGTATGAGAATTCCATTGGTTCCACTTAGTTACCATCTCAGCATCAGCAATACCTTTCTTTTGGCCATTCTGATAGGAGAGGAATGATATGTCATTGCGATTTTAATTTATGTTATCTTGGTTACAATGTGGTTGAGTATCTTCTATTGGCCATTCTATTTTCTACTTCTGTGAAATGTCTGTGCATGTCTTTTGCTGATTTTTGTATTTTCCCTATAGATTTATATGAGTCTTATGTTTCTGAATACTAATCCTTAGTTAGTTATATGTATTGGGATTATAATGTCTTCCCCCATTTTGTGAATTTTTTTTACCAATCACTTTAAATTATTGTTTTTGTTTTTTGGCCAGACATTCTTAATTTTAAAGTTGTGAAATTTACCAATCTTTTATTTTATGGTTTGGGCTTTTATATTTTACTAGAAGCCCAATGCATGAAGATTTGTGCTAGAATGGGCTTTCCTTTCTCTGGCTGCCTGCACCATCTTTCCACTCCGGCCAAACCCCTTTCTGCTCAGGCCCCCAGAGCCACCTCTTTCTGCTCTGGGAGCTGCCTCTTTCCACTCTGGGAGCCGCCTCTTTTTGCTCCGGCCCTGCCTTCCCATGCTGCCCAGAGGCCCTGAGAGACCGGGGGTGGGGCAGAACGCCTGCGTCGTCATCCCGTCACTCGACGCCTGTGTATGCAAATTAACCGCCATATTTGTTGGGTTAATTTGAATATAACTCCTGATTGGCTGGTGGCATAGCAGAGGTACAGTCAATTTACATGTTTGTCTATTATTAGATAAGACTAGGGTCCCAGTGCATGAATTCATGCACCTTGAAAGGAACTGTGGGCTGCGAGGATGAGACCCACAGGGGTGGGTCTCAGCTCGTCCTCCATGCCCCTACCTGGCCCCTCCCTCTGCGGCCCCCAGTCCTCTCTCTGCCGGCAGCCCTACTCCTGCCACTGCCACTCCCACTCCCACACACTGATGGAGCTGAGCAATCAGGATTGGTGCTGGGTGCCGGCAGCAGGTGCGAGCAGCAGTTCCAGCACCGGCTGCGGGTGCAAGCAGGGGCTGCTGCCCTGATCACCCCTCAGGAGCAAGGGGAGGTGGAGAAACCTTCAGGAGTGATCAAGGCTGACAGCCACTGCTCACACCCGCTGACAGCACCTAGCAATCGGGACTGGCACTGGCGCCAGCAGCAGGTGCGAGCGGTGGCTCTGGTACCAGCTGCGGATGTGAGCAGGACTGGTGCTGGCAGTGGGTGTGAGGGGTGACTGCTGCCCTGATTGCCCCTCAGAAGCAGGGGGAGGTGGAGAAGCCCTCAGGGGCAATCGGGGCTGGCAGCCACTGCTTGCACCCACTGATGGTGCTGAGCGATTGGGGCTGGTGCCGGGCACTGGCAGTGGGTGTGAGTGGCAGCTCCGGCGCCAGCAGCAGGTGCAAGTGCCAGGTGGGACCGCGGCATGCAGGAGCAAAGAATTTTCAGTAACCATAAGAGGCTTGCCCCAATGACAGTGACCAGCGCCCGGCCTTGGTCTGATACTCCTGCTCACCTGCTCCACCATCCCACTGCGGTTGACAACCGCCATGTTCTACACTCTGCAGCCTGCTGCCGATGCCCGCCATGTTCCGCGTGTACCCCTTGGTCATCAGCGCACATCATAGCGACCGGTTGTTCAGTTGTTCCGCCGTTCAGTCTATTTGCATATTAGGGTTTTATATATATAGACTAGAGGCCCGATGCATGAAATTCGTGCATGAGGGCGGGTGTTGCCTCAGCCCAGCCTGCACCCTCTCCAATCCGGGACCCCTCAGGGGATGTCCAACTGCCGGCAGTTGAATATCCCTCTCATAATCCAGGACAACTGGCTCCCAACTGCTAGCCTGCCTGCCTGCCTGATCGCCCCTTAGTGCCTCCCCTGCTGGCCTGGTCACCCCCAACTGCCCCCCCACCAGTCTGATCACCCCTTACTGCCTCCCTGTTGGCCTGGTCACCCCCAACTTCTTCGCCCACCAGCCTGGTCACCCTTTACTGCCCCCTTCCAGCCTGGTCATCCCCAACTGCCCCCTCTGTGGGCCTTGTCACACCATGAAACCTGCTGTTCGGTCATTTGGTCACCCCTCACTAACACCCCTGCCGGCCTGGTCACCCCACGCAGCCTGTTTGGTCATCCCGTTCAGTGCGATGGTCGCTTAGGCTTTTATATATATAGATATCTTCTTTAATAAATCTTTCCTTACCCAAAATTCATAAATATATTTTGTCTATACTATATCTAAGAGTTTTAAAGGTAACCTTTTGCATTTAAGTTCTTGAAGCATCTGAAACTCTCACTGAGTTTCTTGTCCTTATAGCACAGAAGCATCAGGAAGACACCTGTGTGATGCAGAAGCTGTGGAAAGACTCAAGAGCTTCATGTGACAATACAACTGCAAGGGATGTGAACTTGCTCCAAGGCCATATTTTACACCCTTCTTTTGCCTTGGCATTTCAGAAGGACCTTGGAAAGTAGATGTAATCATTAGGACATAGGAAGACCTTGAATTGACTGAGATTAATGTTTTGCCATCCAGTGAATTAGAGTTCAAAAAAGAAATTAGTTTGCACTAAAGAAAACAAAGAAATTGATATTTCTTTTGTGTTTAACATTGTGGACTGAGATTCACACCTGGTATATAATCATGAGTAAAGTCAGTTATCAGTTAATATTAATAGTCCACTTGTGCAGGCGACAGAGTTGAGAACATCATTCTTACAAGGAAAAACAAAACAAGGGTTAAGTATGTATAATTTGTATAAATCTTTTATGAAAAGTTAGAACAATTGTTTTTTTCTAGAGGCTTTAAATAAGCATATGCAAATTCAGGTGCTTTTGAACTATAGTCCAGCATTGCTCACTTGAATTAATTGGGACTTGTTTGAATTAATGAAACATCATAAATTTAGATAATTTTCCAATACCTGAAGTAACTTTCAGTTGGATGTAAAGCCCAACTATTACAAAGATGTGATCTTGAATAGATTATTTAAAGGCTCTCAGCTCATTTTTTTTCTGCCCAGAAATTGATATAATGATCATTATATTACACTAGAGGCCCAGTGCATGAAATTCATGCATGGGGGGGTTCCCTCAGCCCAGCCTGCACCCTCTCCAAATGGGGACCCTTTGGGGGATGTCCAACTGCCGGTTTAGGCCTGATCCCTGTGGATCCCTGTGGGATCGGGCCTAAATTGGCAGTTGGACTTCCCCCTCGCAATCTGGGACTGCTGGCTCCTAACCACTCACCTGCCTGCCTGCCTGATCATCCCTAACCCCTCTGCCTGCCAGCCTGATCACCCCTAACTTCTCTGCCTGCCTCCCTGATTTCCCCTAACCACCTCTGCCTACATGCCTGATCAACCCTAATTGCTCCCCTGCCAGCCTGATTGCCTCCAACTGCTCTCCCCTGCCTGCCTGATTGGCCCTAACTGCCCTCCCCTGCTGGCCTGGTCGCCTCCAACTGCCCACCCCTAACTGCCTCCGCCTTGGCCCCCACCACCATGGCTTTGTCCAGAAGGAAGTCAGGCCTCCAGAAGATGGCCAGTCGACCCAGTCTAATTAGCATAGTACCCTTTTATTAGTATAGATAGATTATATAGGATAGGATTGCTTAAATGGGGGGGCCCTTTTTCATCAGGAGGAGATGCTCTTGCAGACAAAAGTACATAATCCCTATATCTGGACTGATAACCAGCCATATGCACTATACTGCCAAACAAGTTATTAAAAAATTGAACCGCTTTCTTACACCTTACACCAAACAGCTGTTGCCCTTAAAACCCCTCCTCAGCTCCCACCTTAGGTTCTGCCTTTGCAGTTCACCCAGATTAGGTTCTGATTGGTCAGTTTCTATGCTAGTCAGCATCAAAAGCTCCAACTCCTAGGCAGCTATTGGCTCTTCTGGGAAATCCAGAACAGCCCCGCTGACAGCTGCCTTTTCCTCTGGGCCTGATCTGCTGCTGTAGCAGTGGAAGATCATTAGGTCTCGGGCCCAGCCCGGGGCCGGAGGCTAATGACATCACCATGCCCGCCTCACCTATCCACCCCCCTGCTGCCCCGCCCGCCTGCCTGCTGTCAGCTTTGCTGTGATAGGAGCCTGTGAGCCACGGGGGAGGGACATAGAGGTGCTCCATGCACTTCCTGGTGACCGGTCATCCATCTGGTCATTTAGGTCATGACGGCCCTAGGCTATTATTAGTATAGATGGTTGTTGTGAGGATTAAATGAGAGAATGTTAATAGAAGTACCCAACAAGAAACAATCACTCAATAAACTTTTTTATGAATGTGGAATTGATGGAAATGCATTGGTTTCTCTAAAATCTCAAACTAAACCTCAGAGCACAATAATTACATAATTCCTAGGAATAAGGGCTCCAAACTACAAATGAAAAATTAGAAATCAAGGTCATGTTTTTTGAGTTATGAACCCATCATTTAGCTTGCTCTTATATTTCTGATATAGCTAAATTTCTGTTTTTCATTCTATACCTCAGCATTTTAAATCAATTTTGAAGAAATTGATATATATTTTTAACTAAAAAAATGCACTATTTTACAAAACTTAAATGATGTAGATAAAACAACCAACTAGCTTCAATTCTGTTTGTAAAGGTTTCACCCAAAATGTTAGATGTCAGTGTTTTAGATTTCTTTTGCTCTAACCTAATCACATCTGCTCTAAGCATAGCTGAGTGTAACATTTAACAACTCACATAAAACATTTTACTGTAAACAGAACAAGCACAGCTGGGACTATTTGACAGTCTGTGATGAGTGTAGTTTATATCCACAAACTCTAAATGACATATGAATAAAACAAGTTTTTCAAATGAAACACACACACACACACACACACACACACACACAAACACACACCTTGGTGATGAAGTCTGTGAGGTTTATGTTCTGATTAAGAGAATTATGCTTTGAAAGGTGTGGGGCTATTAGAAAGTTTGAAACTCATATTTCTCAAATTATGGGTGATAGTCAAGACATTGCAATAATTGATTCTGAGTACAGGTCTTTTATCTCCTTAGTTAAATTTATTCCTAGGTATATTATTTTTTTTGATACAATGGTAAATGGGATTTTTTTTTTGTTTCTCTTTCTGTGAGTTTATTATTGGTGTATAAAAATGCCATAGATTTCTCGGTGTTAATTTTGTATCCTGCTACATTGCCAAATTCAAGTAGTTTTTTTGATGGGGTCTTTAGGGTTTTCTATGTACAATATCATGTCACTAGAGGCCCAGTGCACACAAATCATGACCTGGGGGAGGGGAGGTTCCTCAGCGCAGCCAACACCCTCTTGTAGTCTGGGAATCCTCAGTGGACATACCTCTCACAGTCTGTGACCCCTCACTTCTTACTGCCCACCTGCTCGCTGCTCTTTACCTCTCAGCTCGCTGCTCTTTAGTGCTGCTGCGGAGGGGGGAGAGGCTCCCACTACCACTGCTGCGGCTCATCAGCCATGGACCTGGCTTCTGGCTGAGCGGTGCTCCCACAATGGGAGTGCACTGACCACCAGGGAACAGCTCCTGCATTGAGTGTCTGCCTCCTGGTGGTCAGTGTGCATCATAGCGACCAGTTGTTCTGGTCATTCCCCTGTAATGGTCACTTAGGCTTTTATTATATAGACTAGTGGCCCGGTGCACAAAATTCGTACACATTGAAAGGGAATTAATTAGAGGAAATATTTTAATATTGCTATTTGCCCTTTCTCTATAATAAAAGTGTGAGAGATAAAAGGAAATGAGTACAATGTATATGAAAATAATACATAATTTTATTAATAAATAAACAATAACAAAATGATATAACAACAACAACAAACTCATGATATAAGAACAACATTGATGCAAATAATGACTGATAAAGTGATTAAACTTATTCTAATATCTCCCTGTATACCACATTAAGAGTGAAAACACTTTCAGAGTGCTTGACTAATTTTCCTTGGGATAAAGTATTTACAACTTTAACTTTAATGTCACACGCTCTTTGAACTCGAGAGAAAGCAACATATAACTGACCATGTGCGAAAACGGGTTCACGTAGGAATATTCCTACTCTGTCTAGAGTTTGTCCTAGTGATTTATTAATAGTCATTGCAAATGCTGGCATCACAGGAATCTGTCGTTGAATTAATTTAAATGGGAGGCCAGTGTCAGATGGGGAGAAATCAATTCTTGGAATCAGAACAACCTCTCCTTCTGCAGATCCTGTTAATACTTCAGCTTCGATAATGTTAGGTCGTAATCTTTTGATAATAAATCTAGTACCATTACAAAGACCCAATTTACTATTAAGATTTCTCAACAGAATCATGATTGCACCCACTTTCAATTTTAATTTGTGACACGGCATTCCTGAAGGAGTAATACTATTAAGAAATTCTATGGGAAAATTTTTCTTTTCAGCATTATTTGTTAAGTCAATGGAATCATCACTCAAATATGTGTGAAAATCTCCATCAAGTATATCCAAAATTTCTTCATTTAATTTTTGAACATGCTCATTTTTGGACAAAGAATCACATGTTTAGATATATTTTTAATATTATTTATAGATATACTATTTCCAAAGGTGGCTTCAATAATAGATCCATTACAAATCATTTCATGGGGGATTTCAATAATATCCATTCCTATCAAGTTGCCATCTCCAAGTTTTACTAACCGTTCACTATAAGCAGAATCCTCTGATCTCAGAGTTGTTTTAAGAGACAACTTTCTAAAACATCCCCAAACATCACAGTACTTTAAACTCGTTTGTACTATGGCGGATAGCATAGCATGCAGCACAATACTGAGACATTGTCGAAAATCTCCCCCAAGAAGAAGAACTTTCCCACCAAATGCAACATTCAAATTCATAATTTCTCTTAGTAATCTGTCTATGGCGTTTATAGCATGACTGGATGCCATGGTGCATTCATCAATAATAAGAAGTTGGGCCTTTTTAATGGTTTTAGCAACTTCGCTCTTTATATCGAGTCTAGAAATTGAAGTTTCATTTAATGGAATTGGTAATTTATATTGGGAATGAAAGGTTCTTATACCGAGAAGTAAATTTGCAACAACTCCTGTAGACGCTGTGGGTAAAACAGTACCACCATGACCTCTGATATAATGTATTAAATTTTATACAGATATGTTTTTCCACTACCACCTGGACCATCCAAGAAAAAGCATTTGTGGTGTACAGTTTGATCTGCGATGGCTGAAGTTATAGATTGAAAGGCTACCAACTGTTCATCATTCAGAGAATTTATCAAAACCTCTGCCTGTTGCTCATACAATTCATCACATGTATTTGTATTCATTAATAAAGGATAGTCCGGAAGTTTGAAATGTGAACATTTCATTCCATGCAATGTGAATACCTCCTGAATTTCATTAAAGGCATGCGTTTCACAGTTTACACAGGCACCTTCTCTTTGGTGTAATTTCCAACAGAAATCTTCAATAAAATGAGATTTATTCTTTTTTTTTTAATATTTTTATTGAGGTATTATATGTGTACATATCTTACTATTACCCTCCACCCCACACCCACACATGCCCTCCCCCCCCCCAGAGTTTTGCGTCCATTGTTTATGCTTATATGCATGCATACAAGACCTTCGTTTGATTTCATAACTCCCCCACATTTCCCAAACTTTCCCCCTGTACTTTGAAAGTCTGTTTGATGCTTTACTGTCTCTGTATCTATCTTTTTGTTCACCACTTTATAATGTTCTTTACTATCCCTAAATGAGTGAGATCATGTGGTATTTTTCTTTCATTGACTGGCTTATTTCACTTAGCATAATGTTCTCCAATTCCATCCAGGTTGCTGCAAATGATGAGAATTCCTTCTTTTTTATGGCAGCATAGTATTCCATTGTGTAGATGTACCACAGTTTTCCGATCCAGTCATCTGCTGATGGGCACCTAGGCTGTTTCCAAATCTTAGCTATTGTAAATTGTGCTGCTATGAACATAGTGGTGCATATATCCTTTCTGATTGGTGTTTCTAGTTTCTTTGGATATATTCCCAGGAGTGGGATTACTGGGTCAAATGGGAGTTCCATTTTCAGTTTTTTGAGGAAACTCCATACTGTTCTCCACAGTGGCTGCACCAGTCTGCATTCCCACCAGCAGTGCACGAGGGTTCCTTTTTCTCCGCATCCTCGACAACACTTGTTGTTTGTTGATTTGTTGATGATAGCCATTCTGACAGGTGTGAGATGGTACCTCATTGTTGTTTTGATTTGCATCTCTCGGATAATAAGTGACTTTGAACATGTTTTCATGTGTCTCTTGGCCTTCCTTCTGTCTTCTTTTGAAAATATTCTGTTTAGGTCTGTTGCCCATTTTTTTATTGGATCATTTATCTTCCTCTTATTAAGTTGCATAAGCTGCCTGTAGATGTTGGAGATTAAACCTTTATCAGTGATAGCATTTGCAAATATGTTTTCCCATGCGGTGGGCTTTCTTGTTGTTTTGTTGATGGTTTCTTTTGCTGTAAAAAAAACTTTTTATTTTGATGTAGTCCCATTTGTTAATTTTCTCTTTAGCTTCCATTGCCCTAGGGGCAGTGTCAGTGAAGAAGTTCTTGTGGCATATGTCTGAGATTTTGTTGCCTGTGGAGTCCTCTAGTATTTTTATGGTTTCCCATCTTATGTTTAAGTCCTGTATCCATTTTGAGTTTATTTTTGTGTATGGTGTAAGTTGGTGATCTAGTTTCATTTTTTTGCATGTATCTGTCCAGTTTACCCAACACCATTTATTGAAGAGACTGTCTTGACTCCATTGTATGTTCATGCCTCCTTTGTCAAATATTAATTGAGCATAGTGGTTTGGGTCGATATCTGGGTTCTCTATTCTGTTCCATTGATCAATATGTCTGTTCTTGTGCCAGTACCAGGCTGTTTTGAGAACAGTGGCTTTGTAATACAGCTTGAAATCTGGTATTGAGATCCCACCTACTTTATTCTTCTTTCTGAGGATTGCTGAGGCTAGTCGGGGTCTTTTTTTATTCCAGATGAATTTTTGGAGAGTTCTTTCTAGGTCTGTGAAATATGCTGTTGGTATTTTGATGGGGAGTGCATTGAATCTGTAGATTGCTTTGGGTAGTATGGACATTTTAATGATGTTGATTCTACCAATCCATGAACATGGTATGTTCTTCCATCTGTTTACGTCTTCCTCTATCTATTTTTTCAGTGTCCTGTAGTTTTCTGCGTATAGGTCTTTTACCTCCTTAGTTAAGTTTATTCCTAGGTATCTTAATTTTTTTGGTGCGATGGTAAATGGGATTGCTTTTTTAGTCTCTCTTTCTGTAAGTTCATTATTGGTGTATAGAAAAGCCATAGATTTCTTGGCGTTTATTTTGTATCCCGCTACATTGCCGAATTCATTTATTAAGTCTATTAGTTTTTTGATGGAATCTTTTGGGTATTTTATGTACAATATCATGTCATCTGCAAATAAGGACAGCTTCACTTCTTCTTTTCCAATTTGGATGCCTCTTATTTCTTCTTCTTGCCTAATTGCGATAGCTAATACTTCCAGTACTATGTCAAACAGGAGTGGTGAGAGTGGGCATCCCTGTCTTGTTCCTGTTCTTAGGGGAAATGGTTTTAGTTTTTGCCCATTGAGTATGATGTTTGCTGTGGGTTTATCATAAATAGCTTTTATTATGTTGAGGTATGAGCCTTCTATTCCCACCTTGTTGAGAGTTCTTATCAAGAAAGGGTGTTGGATTTTGTCAAATGCTTTTTCTGCATCTATTGATATGACTATGTGATTTTTATCTCTCAATTTGTTTTTGTGATGTGTCACGTTTATTGATTTGCGGATATTGTACCATCCTTGCATTCCTGGAATAAATCCTACTTGGTCATGGTGTATGATCTTTCTGATGTACTGCTGGAGCCGATTTGCTAGAATTTTGTTGAGGATTTTGGCATCTATGTTCATGAGGGATATTGGCCTGTAATTCTTTTTCATTGAGTTGTCTTTATCTGGTTTTGGTATTAGGGTGATGCTGGCTTCATAGAAGGAGCCTGGAAGTGTTCCTTCCTCTTGAATTTTTTGGAATAGTCTGAGGAGGGTAGGTTTTAGTTCTTCCTTGAAAGTTTGGTAAAACTCTCCTGTGAAGCCATCTGGCCCCGGGCTTTTGTTTGCTGGAAGCTTTTTGATGACTTCTTCAATTTCTTCCATAGTTACTGGCATGTTGAGCTGTTTAAATTCTTCCTTATTGAGTTTTGGAAGGTTGTATTTTTCTAGGAATATGTCGATTTCCTCTAGGTTGTCCAGTTTGTTGGAGTAGAGTTGTTCGTAGTATTTTGTGACAATCCTTTGTATTTCGTCGGGATCTGTTGTTATTTCACCTCTTTCATTTCTGATTTTGTTTATTTGGGTCCTCTCTCTTTGCTTCTTGGTGAGCCTGGCTAGAGGTCCATCAATCTTGTTTATCCTTTCAAAGAACCAGCTCTTGGTTTTGTTGATCTTTTGTATTGTTTCTTTGGTCTCTATGTCGTTTATCTCCGCTCTGATCTTTATTATTTCTTTCCTTCTGCTTAAACTGGGCTTATCTTGTTGCTCTCTCTCTAACTCTTTGAGTTGTTGGGTTAGGTAATTTATTACCATTGTTTCTTGTTTTTTGAAGTAGGCTTGTAGAGCTATAAACTTCCCTCACAGGACTGCTTTCGCTGTGTCCCATAGATTTTGGATTGTTGTGTTTTCATTGTCGTTTGTTGCCATGATGTTTTTTATTTCTTCCTTGATGTCTTTGGTAACCCAGTCATGGTTTAATAGCATGCTGTTTAGTCTCCAAGTGTTTGATTTCTTTGGGTTGTTTTTATTGTAGTTGATTTCCAGTTTTATGCCACTGTGATCTGAGAAGATACTTGATATGATTTCTATCTTCTTGAATTTGGAGAGACTTTGCCTATGTCCTAACATATGGTCTATCTTTGAAAATGACCCATGTGCACTTGAGAAGAATGTATATTCTGTGGCTTTGGGGTGAAATGTTCTGAAGATGTCGATTAATTCCATCTGTTCTAGTGAGTCATTTAGGATTGATGTTTCTTTGCTGATTTTTTGTTTAGAGGATTTGTCCAATGGTGATAGTGGGGTATTGAAGTCTCCTACAATGATTGTATTACTGTCAATCTCTCCTTTGATATCTTCCAGGAGTTTTTTAATGTATCTTGGTGCTCCTGTATTGGGTGCATATATGTTTACCAGAGTTATTTCTTCTTGTTGGATTTCTCCCTTTAGTATTATGAAGTGGCCTTCATTATCTCTTGTTATGTCCTTCACTTTGAGATCTAATTTGTAAGATATAAGTATTGCAACTCCAGCTTTTTTTTCATTTCCATTTGCCTGGAAAACCTTTTTCCATCCTTTTACTCTCAGTCTGTATGCATCCTTTTTTTTGAGGTGGGTTTCCTGTAGACAGCAGATATCTGGGTTTTGTTTTCTTATCCAGTCTGTTACCCTGTGTCTTTTGATTGGGGCATTCAATCCATTTACATTTAAAGTTATTATTGATAGGTACTTATTTGACGCCATTTTTATTCTATACCCCTGTGTACCTTCTTTGCTTCCTATTTCTTTCTCTCTTTTTTTTTTTTTTTTTTTTTTTTTTTTTTACAGCAGACCCTTTAGCATTTCTTTCATTGCTGGTTTGGTGGTGATAAACTCCCTTAGTCCTTTTTTGTCTGTGAAGCTCCTGATTTCACCTTCAATTTTGATTGATAGCCTTGCTGGGTACAGTATTCTTGGATTTAGACCCTTCCTTTGCATGACTTGGTATATTTCATTCCATTCCCTTCTGGCCTGATGAGTTTCTGTTGAGAAATCAGTTGCTAGTCTGATGGGGGTTCCTTTGTATGTAACTGTCTGTCTCTCTCTGGCCGCTTGTAAGATTCTTACTTTGTCGTTGGTGTTTGCCAACTTAACTATAATGTGCCTTGGCGTCGGTCTTTTGGGGTTCATTTTGCTTGGAACTCTGTGAGCTTCTTGGATTTGTGTGGGTTTTTTCTTCCCTATATCAGGGAAGTTTTCTGTTATTATTTCTTCAAACAGGTTTTCTATTCCTTGCTCAGTTTCCTTTCCTTCTGGCACTCCTATTATCCTGATGTTGTTTTGTTTTGTATTGTCCCGAAGTTCCCTTACGCTCTCCTCAATCTTTCTAATTTTTGTTTCTAGAAGCTGTTGTAATTGGGTATTTTTTTCCATCTTGTCTTCTAGCTCACTTATGCGGTCCTCTGCTTCATCTAGTCTACTCTTGATGCTTTCTATTGAGTTCTTTACAGCAGCGATGTCATTTTTCATTTCTTCTTGGTTCTTCTTCAATTCTTCTTGGTTCTTACTCATATTGTCGAATTTGTCTTCCATCCTTTTCAGCCACTTTATGACCATTTCTCTGAATTCTTTCTCTGATAGGTTGTTTGCCTCTAAATCGTTTACTTCCTTTTCTGGTGATGCCTGCTTATCTTTCCTGTGGGGGCTGTTTCTTTGTCTCCTCATGGTCTCTCTTCTCCGGATGTCTGGTTATATAGATTTCTCTCTCTGGCGTTGATTTAAAGGTATAAAATACAACACAACCAGGCACAACAGACAAGGCACTGAACAGAATTGTATTCACGATATTAATAACCTCCAATAAAGGTAACCACCAGAGAAAGACAAATTAGGGAATAGGAGTGGAAGAGGGAGAGTAAAAAGAAAGAACAACAACGAAAAAAAAAAAAAAAAAAAGAGTGTGAATCTGAACTTGGGAAAAGAGCAAAAAGAAAGAAAAGAAAAAGAAATAACAGAAAAGAAAAAGAAAAGAAAAAAAAAGTAAGAGAGACAAGAATGATACTAAGAGAGAAAAGGGGAACAAACTATATATATGGGGAGTAAACTCCACTAGAACAACCACTATTCCCAGCAAATTCCAGCAACACGAGCCTGGAGATTAATACAAACTGCAACAGCAGCTAATATCAAGTGAGGCAAGGGAAAACAAAAGTAAAAAACAAACAAAAACAAAGCAAACAAAAGACCCAACCAAACCAACAAAAAGAATAATCAAAACAATCTCATAAAAAAGCATAAAAATTCAATCTAATCAACATTCAAGCAAACAACAACAAAAGGCCCGAGAGAAAAATAATTTTTTTTAAGGTAGCGTAGAAAGAGGTTTGTATGGATTTGGAGCAGGGGGTTGGGAATTAGATATATAAGTAGGGTGAAGTTTTAGCAGGGAGTAAACTGAAAAAGTAGGGAAAATCTAAAGCCAGAAAGGGTTAAGATAAACTGGGGACCAAAAGCGGAAAGGTTAGGAGGAGAGTGATGGCATAATGTTAGTGTTGAGATAGGGTAAAGCGATTGTAAGGGAAAGATGCAAATCGAATGTAGGACACTAATCCAAAAAAAAAAGAAAGAGAAAATCAAATGACATTAAAAAAAAAAGTAAAATAATACTAATAATAGTGCTGATTGAAAATAAAAATGTAATAATTAAAAAGGTGAAAATCGAGTGAGGAAAAAGAAAAAAAATTAGTTTCTTAAGTAAAAGATGCAAAAAATTAAAATAAAAAATATGAGAATAAAAAATTAAAAAAATTGAAAAAAGAATTGAAAATTAAAAAATAGGAAGACTAAAATGTGCAGTAGCGGCTGTCATTCACTTCCTCTATTATTCTGTTTGGTACGCCTTTTTCCCAGTCTGGGCGGTATTTCAGTTCAGCTTCATTCCAGGGCTCCTCAGTGTTGGAAGCCAGTCCTGCTTTTTAAGCCAGCAGTGTCTTAATTTCTCGTATTTATTTTTGATTACACCAGAGACAATTAGCGTTTCCGCCCCTGGGTGGCAGTGTTTCTGAATTGACTTCCGGGCCTCTCTAGCTATTTTTTCTTTTTTTTTTCCCCTCTATGGCACTCACTACCGGTTTGTGGAGGTATGCGCCTCAGAGCTGCCTCTCTGATGGTCACACGCAGCTCTGGTCCCCAGGTTCCGAAAAAACACCTTCCCCCTGCAGTCTTTCAGGGTTTCCACCTGGGTTTTTCTATGTGTTGGGCTTAGCAATCAGAGTCGGAAAGAGCCCAGGTGTGTGGACCGTGGGTCTGTGCCCCAGACTAAGGAGCCTGCACTCCTTTGAAAATTCTTAGTCTGACCCTCCACGTCAGATTAAAATGAGTTGCTTTCAAGAGGTCACTTCTGTTAGCAGCTCAGAAGACCCCCCTCCTCATTCACGTATCACGGCAGTTCCAACTGCCGCTGATTTTTCTAGGCACAGACCTCCTGGCTCCTGCCGGTCCTGCGGCTGCCGCACTTCCCTCACCCAGCGCTTCCCTCACCCACTGCGGGGATTAGAAACCGCAGCTTATTTCAGACAAAATCTGACCTTTCCGTGGTGCAGTGAAGAGTTTCTTTGAATCCGAATGTTTGCGCTGATAGGGGACCGGTGGTCTGGTGCTCCCAGCAGTTCAGTGTTTGCAGAAAGTCAGGTTTCCACTAAAATCCTCCTTTCCTTGCAAGATGGCGAGGCGCCCGGCGAGCCCGCAGCTCCAGGAGGGGACTCAGCCCCTGTGGGTGCTGCGCGGTCAGAGGAACACTGCCCAGCACTCCCCCGCCTTCTCCTGGAGTTTAGCTGTCTCTTGGCTTGCCCACATACACTCCCTCTGCGAGCCTCTGCTGCTCCGACTCTCCGCCCCAGGAACAGACTCCAATCCCGACTCTATTCCGTCGCCATTTTCTCTCCTCCTCCCTCCCTTTTCAATAAAATGAGATTTATTCTTATCCCATAATTTGTCTGCAGCAGAAGGACATCCAAACACACATATGTATGCAAAAAATTGCCTTAGTTGTTTGGGCATATTAAGGACGATTGCATTGTCAATTGTATCTTTCCAGATAGTGTCGTCAAGTAATAATCCTCAGTGTTTAGCAGCTTCATGAAATGTATCATAAGTTACACCTCATACAGTTCGCAGATCCTCAAAACTTATTGCACCTTTTATACGCAGAAGCAAAAGTCTAAGGTAATATTGTTCTGGTTCTCTAAAGCTCACAGTGAATGGTCTACCTAATACTTTATTCCCACCCTTTCGGCATTTTGTCCACAAAGAATTATTAAACACATAATGCTGTGGAATCTCCCAATAATAATAATTACGTGCATCGGAGTCTTCTCTATTCAATAAGAACCAAGCCACCAAAGTTGTGTTATGTCTTTTAGCCCTATCTAAAACTTTAGCAAAATCATTGGCATGAAAATACAAATTCTGATCATTTGGCAAATGAATAGCTAATCTTGTGATTGCATGAGATTGGTCATGCATTTGCATTCCAAAAAGTCTCCAAACATCCTCAGGAGTGCTCGCATACCTGGAGTCAATGAAGTCCTGTACTTCCTCATGATTGAAAATATTTTTTTCAAAAATGTGAATATTTGCACAATCATGCCCTTTATAGATGTATTTATTTATTTTAAATTGTTTTTCCCCCCACTTTTTTTATTTAGGTATTATATGTGTACATATCTTACCATTGTTCCCCCCCACCCCACAACCATACATGCCCTCACACCCCCAGAGTTTTGTGTCCATTGGTTATGCTTATATGCATGCATACAAGTCCTTTGGTTGATCTCTTATCTCCCCCACCTCTCCCTAACCTTCCCCTTGTAATTTGACAGTCTGTTTGATTTACTGTCTCTGTATCTATATTTTTGTTCATCAGTTTATAATGTTCTTTATTATCCACAAATGAGTGAGATCATGTGGTATTTTTCTTTCATTGACTGGCTTATTTCACTTAGCATAATGTTCTCCAATTCCATCCAGGTTGCTGCAAATGATGAGAATTCCTTCTTTTTTATGGCAGCATAGTATTCCATTGTGTAGATGTACCACAGTTTTCTGATCCAGTCATCTGCTGACGGGCACCTAGGTTGTTTCCAAATCTTAGCTATTGTAAATTGTGCTGCTATGAACATAGGGGTGCATATATCCTTTCTGATTGGTGTTTCTAGTTTCTTCAGATATATTCCTAGGAGTGGGATTACTGGGTCAAATGGGAGTTCCATTTTCAGTTTTTTGAGGAAGCTCCATACTGTTCTCCACAGTGGCTGCACCAGTCTGCATTCCCACCAGAAGTGCACGAGGGTTCCTTTTTCTCTGGATCCTCACCAACACTTGTCGATTGTTGATTTGTTGATGACAGCCATTCTGACAGGTGTGAGATGGTACCGCATTGTCATTTTGATTTGCATCTCTCGGATAATAAGTGACTTTGAGCATGTTTTCATATGTCTCTTGGCCTTCCTTCTGTCTTCTTTTGAAAAGATTCTATTTAGGACCATTGCCCATTTTTTTATTGGATCATTTATCTTCCTTTTATTAAGTTGCATAAGCTGCCTGTAGATGTTGGAGATTAAACCTTTATCAGTGACAGTATTTGCAAATATGTTCTCCCATACAGTGGTATTTCTTGTTGTTTTGTTGATGGTTTCTTTTGCTGTAAAAAAGCTTTTTCTTTTGATGTAGTCCTATTTATTAATTTTCTCTTTAGCTTCCATTGCCCTGGGAGCAGTGTCAGTGAAGAAGTTCTTTTGGCATATGTCTGAGATTTTGTTGCCTGTGGATTCCTCTAGTATTTTTATGGTTTCCCGTCTTATGTTTAAGTCCTGTATCTATTTTGAGTTGATTTTTATATATGGTGTAAGTTGGTGAACTAGTTTCATTTTTTTGCATGTATCTGTCCAATTTTCCCAACACCATTTATTGAAAAGACTGTCTTGACTCCATTGTATGTTCATGCCTCCTTAGTCAAATATTAATTGAGCATAGTGGTTTGGGTCGATATCTGGATGCTCTATTCTGTTCCATTGATCTATATGTCTGTTCTTGTGCCAGTACCAGGCTGTTTTGAGAACTGTGGCTTTGTAATACATCTTGAGGTATGGTATTGAGATCCCTCCTACTTTATTCTTCTTTCTCAGGATTGCTGTGGCTATTCGGGGTCTTTTTTTATTCCAGATGAATTTTTGGAGAGTTCTTTCTAGGTCTGTGAAATATGCTGTTGGTATTTTGATGGGGATTGCATTGAATCTGTAGATTTCTTTGGGTAGTATGGACATTTTAATGATGTTGATTCTACCAATCCATGAACATGGTATGTTCTTCCATCTGTTTACCTCTTCCTCTATCTCTTTTTTCAGTGTCCTGTAGTTTTCTGCGTATAGGTCTTTTACCTCCTTAGTTAAGTTTATTCCTAGGTATGTTAGTTTTTTTGGTGTGATGGTAAATGGGATTGCTTTTTTGTCTCTCTTTCTGTAAGTTCACTATTGGTGTATAGAAATTCCATAGATATCTTGGCGTTAATTTTGTATCTTGCTACATTGCCGAATTCATTTATTAAGTCTATTAGTTTTTTGATGGATTCTTTCGGGTTTTTTATGTACAATATCATGTCATCTGCAAATAAGGACAGCTTTACTTCTTCTTTTCCAATTTGGTTGCCTCTTATTTCTTCTTCTTGTCTAATTGCAATGGCTAATACTTCCAGTACTATGTCAAACAGGAGTGGTGAGAGAGGGCATCCCTGTCTTGTTCCTGTTCTTAGGGGAAATGGTTTTAGTTTTTGCCCATTGAGTATGATGTTTGCTGTGGGTTTATCATATATGGCTTTTATTATGTTGAGGTATGATCCTTCTATTCCCACTTTGTTGAGAGTTTTTATCAAGAAAGGGTGTTCGATTTTGTCAAATGCTTTTTCTGCATCTATTGATATGACTAAGTGATTTTTTTTCTCTCAATTTGTTTATGTGATGTATCACGTTTATTGATTTGCGGATATTGTACCATCCTTGCATTTCTGGGATAAATCCTACTTGGTCATGCTGTATGATCTTTCTGATGTACTGCTGGAGCCGATTTGCTAGAATTTTGTTGAGGATTTTGGCATCTATGTTCATGAGGGATATTGGTCTGTAATTCTCTTTCATTGTGTTGTCTTTATCTGCTTTTGGTATTAGGGTGATGCTGGTTTCATAGAAGGAGCCTGGAAGTGTTCCTTCCTCTTGAATTTTTTGGAATAGTCTGAGGAGCATAGGTTTTAGTTCTTCCTTGAATGTTTGGTAAAACTCTACTGTGAAGCCATCTGGCCCCGGGCTTTTGTTTGCCAGAAGCTTTTTGATGACTGCTTCAATTTCTTCCCTAGTTACAGGCCTGTTGAGCTGTTTAGATTCTTCCTGATTGAGTTTTGGAAGGTTATATTTTTCTAGGAATATGTCCATTTCTTCCAGGTTGTCCAGTTTGTTGGAATAGATTTGTTCATAGTATTTTGTAACAATCCTTTGTATTTCGGCAGGGTCTGTTGTTATTTCACCACTTTCATTTCTAATTTTGTTTATTTGGGTCCTCTTTCTTTGCTTCTTGGTGAGCCTGGCTAGAGGTTCTTCAATCTTGTTTATCCTTTCAAAGAACCAACTCTTGGTTTTGTTGATCTTTTGAATTGTTTCTTTGGTTTCTATGTCGTTTATCTCCACTCTGATCTTTATTATTTCCTTCCTTCTGCTTACACTGGGCTTTTCTTGTTGCTCTCTCTCTAACTCTTTGAGTTGTTGGGTTGGGTAATTTATTACCATTGTTTCTTTTTTTTTTTTTTTTTTGCAGTAAGCTTGTAGAGCTATGAACTTCCCTCTCAGGACTGCTTTCGCTGTGTCCCATAGATTTTGGATTGTTGTGTTTTCATTGTCATTTGTTGCCATGATGTTTTTTATTTCTTCCTTGATATCTTTGGTAACCCAGTCATTGTTTAATAACATGCTGTTTAGTCTCCATGTGTTTAATTTCTTTGGATTGTTTTTATTGTAGTTGATTTCCAGTTTTATGCCGCTGTGATCTGAGAAGATACTTGATATGATTTCTATCTTCTTAAATTTGGGGAGACTTTGCCTATGTCTCAGCATATGGTTTATCTTTGAAAATGACCCATGTGCACTTGAGAAGAATGTATATTCTGTGGCTTTGGGGTGAAATGTTCTGAAGATGTCGATGAATTCCATCTGTTCTAGTGAGTCATTTAGTATTGATGTTTCTTTGCTGATTTTTTGTTTAGTGGATTTGTCCAATGGTGACAGTGGGGTATTAAAGTCTCCTGCTATGATTGTATTGCTGTCAATCTCTCCTTTGATATCTTCCAGGAGTTTTTTTTATGTATTTGGGTGCTTCTGTATTGGGTGCGTATATGTTTACAAGAGTTATTTCTTCTTGTTGGATTGCTCCCTTTAGTATTATGAAGTGGCCTTCATTATCTCTTGTTATGTCCTTCACTTTGAGATATGATGTGTCGGATATAAGTATTGCTACCCCAGCTTTTTTTTTTCATTTCCATTCGCCTGACAAAACTTTTTCTATCCCTTCATTCTCAGTCTGTGTGCGTCTTTTTTTCTGAGGTGGGTTTCCTGTAGACAGCAGATATATGGTTTTTATTTTCTTCTCCAATCAGTTACCCTTTGTCTTTTGATTGGGGCATTCAATCCATTTACATTTAAAGTTATTATTGATAGGTACTTATTTGTCAGCATTTTTATTCTATACCCCTGTGTTCTTTCTTTCCTTCCTATTTTTTTTTCTTTTTTCTTTACATCAAATCCTTTAGCATTTCTTGCATTGCTGGTTTGGTGGTGATAAACTCTCTTAGTCCTTTTTTGTCTGTGAAGTTCCTGATTTCACCTTTAATTTTGATTGATTGCCTTGCTGGGTACGGTATTCTTGGATTCAGACCCTTCCTTTGCATAACTTTGTATATTTCATTCCATTCCCTTCTGGCCTGATGAGTTTCTGTTGAGAAATCAGTTGCTAGTCTGATGGGGGTTCCTTTGTATGTAACTTTTTGTCTCTCTCTGGCCGCTTTTAAGATTTTTATTTTGTCGTTGGTGTTTACCAATTTAATTATAATGTGCCTTGATGTCAGTCTTTTGGGGTTCATTTTGCTTGGGACTCTGTGAGCTTCTTGGATTTGTGTGAGATTTTTCTTCCCTATATCATGGAAGTTTTCTGTTATTATTTCTTCAAACAGGTTTTCTATTCCTTACTCAGTTTCCATTCCTTCTGGTACCCCTATTATACGGATGTTCTTTTGTTTCGTGTTGTCCTGAATTTCCCTTAGGCTCTCCTCATGCTTTCTAATTTTTTTTCCTAGAAGCTGTTCTATTTGGGTATTTTTTTCCATCTTGTCTTCTAGCTCACTTATGCGGTCCTCTGCTTCTTCTAGTCTACTGTTGATGCTTTCTATTGAGTTCTTTATAGCAGCGATGCCATTCCTCATTTCTTCTTGTTTCTTCTTCATTTCCTCTTGGTTCTTACTCATATTCTCGAATTTGTCTTCCAGTCTTTTAAGCCACCTTATGACAATTTCTCTGAATTCTTCCTCTGATAGGTTGCTTGCCTCAAATTTGTTTACTTCCTTTTCTGGTGATGCCTGCTTTTCTTTCCTATGGGGGCTGTTTCTTTGTCTCCCCATGGTCTCTCTTCTCTGGATGTCCGGTTATATAGTTCTCTCTCTCCTCCGTTGATTTAAAGGTACAAAATACAACACAACCAGGTACAACACACATGGCACTGAACAGAATTGTATTCACGATATTAATAACCTCCAATAAAGGTGTCCCACAGAGAAAGACAAATTAGGGGATAGGAAAGGAATAGGAAGAGTAAAAAGAAAGAACAAAAAAAGGAGTGTGAAAATGAACGTGGGAAAAGAGAAGAAAAAAAGAAAAGAAAAAAAAAGCAAGAGAGACAAGAACGATACTAAGAGAGACAAGGGAAAGAAACTATAAATATGGGGAGTAAACTCCAATAGAACAACCACTAATCACAGCAAATGCCAGCTACACGAACCTGGATATTAATACAAACTACAACACCAACTAATATCAAGTGAGGCAAGGGAAAACATAAGTAAAAAGCAAACAAAAACAAAGCAAGCAAAAGAACCAACCAAACAAAAAAAGAATAAGCAAAACAATCTCATAAAAAAGCATACAAATTCAATCTAATCAACATTTAAGCAAACAACAACAAAAGGCCAGAGAGAAAAACAATTTTTTCTTTTTTTTTAGTTAATGTAGCGTAGAGAGAGGTGTGTTTGGACTTGGAGCAGGGGGTTGGAAATTAGATATATAAGTAGAGTGAAATTTTAGCAGAGGCTAAACTGAAAGAGTAGGGAAAATCTAAAGCCAGAAAGAGTTAAGATAAACAGGAGACCAAAAGGGAAAAGGTTAGAAAGAGTGATGTCATAAAGTTAGCGTTGAGATAGGGTAAAACGATGTTAAAGGAAAGATGCAAATAGAATGTAGGACACTAATCCCAAAATAAAACAAAGAGAAAATTAAATGACACTTAAATGAAAGAAAAGTAAAATAATAGTAATATAATGCTGATTGAAAATAAAAATATAATAATTAAAAAGGTGAAAATCGAGTGAGGAAAAAAATTTAGTTTCTTAAGTAAAAGATGCGAAAAATGAAAATAAAATATAAAACATTAAAATATAAAAAATTAAGATAAAAAATAAAATTAAATTAAAATAAAAAATAAGAAGAATAAAATGTGCAATAGTGGAGGTCATTCACTTCCTCTATTGTTCTGTTTGGTATGCCTGTTTCCTGGTCCAGGCTGTATTGAAGTTCCCTTCATACCCCTGTTCCTCAGTGTTGTAAGCCAGTCCTGATTTTTAAGCTGGCGGTGTCTTAATTGCTCGTAATTATTTTTTATTAAACCAGAGACAATTTGTGTTTCAGCCACTGGGTGGCAGTGTTTCTGGTTTGACTTCCGGGCCTCTTGAGCTTTTTTTTCCCCTATGGCACTCACTACTGTTTTGTGGAAATGTGTGCCTCAGAGCTGCCTCTCCCATGGTCACTCCCAGCTCTGCTCCCCAGGTTCCGGAGAAACAACTTCCCCCTGCAGTCTCTCAGGGTATTCCCCAACTGGGTTTTCCTATGTATTGGGCTTAATAATCAGAATCCAAACAAGCCCAAGTGTGCGGACAGTGGATCTCCACACAAGACTAAGCAGCCTGCACTCCTTTGAAAAATTCTTAGTCTGACCCTCCTCGTCAGATCAAAATGGATTGCTTTTTAGAGAACCCTTCTGTTAGCAGCTCAGAGGACCCCCTTCCACATTCACGGATCTCGGCAGCTCCAACATCCGTGGATTTTTGTAGGCACAGACTTCCCAGGTCCTGCAGTTCCCAGCGTTCACGCGTTTCCCTCTCCCTCCACCGGGATGAGTAACCTCACCTTATCCCCGTGAAATCTGACCTTTTCTTGGTGCAGTGAAGAGTTCCTTTGAATTAGTGTGTTTGCGCAGATTGAGGGCCGGTGGTCTGGTGCTCACAGCTGTTCAGTGTTCGCCATTGTCGCGGAAAGTCAGGCCTCCAATAAAACCCTCCTTTCTTTGCAAGATGGCGAGTTTTCCTCCTCTGAGCCCGCTGCTCCGGGAGGGGACCCAGCCGCTGTGGGTGCTGCATGGTCAGGGGAACCCTGCCTAGCACTCCCCCACCTTCTCCTGGAGTTTAGCTGTCCCTTAGCTTGCCTACAGACACTCCCCGTGCGAATCTCAGCTGTTCTTACTCTCCACCCCAGGACCAGTCTTAGAACATGTCTCTATTCAGCTGCCATTTTTTTCTAGACTCCCTTTATAGATGTATTTAAATAGATATTTGACACTTCTAATTAATGCACAGCCTTCAACATTTATATGACAGTTATATTTGAGGCACAAATATGGGTTATAAGGGGCAATCCAAGTATTATCGACAATTTTATTTCCAATAGAAATGGTACTACCAGATCTTCGTTTGTAGTTGGGATATCCATCAATATTTCCAATGGTCACATTTTGAAATTCTTTTGGATATCCCTTTGAACATTTTCCATTTTACATACATGGACCCTTTGGATTTTGTATTCCACATGGTCCATGTAACATATTTGATTTTACAATTTGAAAAAGTCGAGGAGACTGGTCCTTTTATGGAATTTCTGCATTAACTATACAGTCAATGTCATCTTCTGAACGTAATTTGGACTCACTATCTAATATCAATAATATGTGAGCGTGAAGCAGTCCCCCTAATAGCTAAGATTCATGTCTGAAATCCAATGACATGAATCTTAGCTATTACTTTGCCAAATGAATGGAATTTACATATATCATTTAAAATAGCGTTCAGCTTAATATTAAAAACTCTGGCTACCAAGTCATGTCTGTTTTCAACTTTTTGCCAGCATTATAAATTGTTTGTAATATCTGCCCATTTGGGGTTGCATGTCATGGTTATAAATAAATCGGGCTTGCCATACTTGGTTACAATTGCCATAGCATCCTGATATCGTTGCTGCATATTTCTGGGACTACCCTCAAAAGATGATGCAAGCACCCTGTCTGGTTTGGCTCAGTGGATGGAGCGTCGGCCTGCGGACTGAGGGGTCCCGGGTTCGATTCCTGGTCAAGGGCACATGCCTGGGTTGTGGGCTCGATCTCCAGTAGGGGGCGTGCAGAGGGCAGCCAATCCATGATTCTCTCTCATCACAGATGTTTCTCTCTCTCTCTCTCTCTCTCTCTCTCTCACCCCCTTCCTCTCTGAATTCAATAAAAATATATATTTAAAAAAAAGACGATGCAAGTATTATCATTTTACCAATCAGCACATTGTCATTTTCAGATCTAGATTTGAGATAATCCATCAAAGCACTATATTTTTCAACTCTCTACTTAGATTGGTTTGCTTTAATGAAATTTGTCTGATTGGCCTCCATTTTTGAATATGAATCCACAATAATCTATTGAATTAATTTTCCTGCATTTAAAATAGAATTGAACGTGTCCCTCACAGAGAGATGAAATCCATAACACTGCATTTGTGTGACTCGTGTCCTTACATTTCATCTAGTATTATTGTCGATTACACTGTTGTCTCTGAGTCTTAATGCAATATCTGTTCCCCAGCCTTTGTCACCATGTGGAAAAAGAATAGGATATGTCATTGCATCTAATGTAGGAACAGGATACTGATTTGTTTCATTTTAGTGGCACTTGGATTATTGGGATCTCGTTTACAATGAATGAGCAAGTCCCTTTCAAAAGGAGGTTCTCCATCTTCGTTTCTGAATATGACAGCAACCTCGGTTACATGGGGAGAATTATATCTACCTGGGTCACTATTGCGATCATATTTAATTGCCATAGTTACTTCCGTGGGAGCAATACCTTTTGCTGCTGCTTCAGATTGGGCTTCCTTTTATACCTCATGTAACATCTTGTATGATTTTGTTAATTCATTAATTTCATGCATGAGGTTGTTGATGTTGATCATGAGTCTGAGCAGCCCTGTTTTTCTGGCATTGCTAATCTTTTACTTGTAGCTTCGGTTGTATCTAAAATATACAGTTGAGCCAACTTCCGAGAAACACCATCCGAAGCATGTAAAGTCCCAGTACGGTGATAAACTTTTCCATGTATTCTAAAACAGTATGGCCCATACCCTGATGGCGATGCAATATTTGCACCCATGGAAGCATAAGCAAAAGAACTATTTATGGATCAAATATTTTCCATGAAATTTTTACTGTCACAATCTTCATTTATCATTAATCTTTTTAAATATGCCAGGTAATCTGGAAAATGTATATCATTTGTACAGACTTTCCCTTTGCTACAACATCGAGTAAATTTCCCATTGGATGGTTTTTCATCAGAGAAATTTAGTGATAGGCAAAATTCACATCTAACAGTCATTCTACCACAACTATGTTCGAGAATTGCATACTCATGTACTCCATTTTCGCTGAGAAGGCAGTTTCTACCAGTATTGCTAGTACATGTTGATGACTGTTCTCTACACATAGTCTGCCTTTGCCACTGCCTTCTTTCAACTTCAAAGGCACGTTGGTCTTTAGACATTTTCTGTTGATGATGCTGGTGTTTTTTGGCTTCAAAGCAAAGTTTTCCCAATAGCTGTTCTTCAGATATATTCTGTCGCAGGTGTCACCTTCTTTCAAGATCAGACGCACGTTGCTCTTCAGACATTTTCTGTCAATAATGTAGGCATTTTTCTGCTGCAGAGCTACATTGTATCAATAGTTTTTCTTTGGACATAGTCCCACCTCTCTACTGCCACAGTCTGAGATACAGGTGAATGAGAGTCCTGGCTGTCAGGCCATTGAGAGCTGTGTGACCAACGGCTGATTCTGTGGGAGTGGGATTTCCTCCTACCTGTTGTCAGTTTCCACAGCTGGGATGAGGAAGCTGGGGCTCCAGAGGGAGCGATGCCCTCTAAGCAGCGAGCTTTCTCACTCTGCTGGACCCCATTGGCAGGTCCCCGATCGGGGCCCGGACCCCACGGGTGGCGTCTGGTGCTGCCTACCCCGCCTGCCCGGGTCTCTGCAGGGGGCATCTGGCGCTGCCCACCCCACCTGCATATGCAAATTTGCCTGCCATCTTTGTTGGGTTAATTTGCATATCACTCCTGATTGGCTGGTGGGTGTAGCAGAGGTATGGTCAAGTAGCATCTTTCTCTTTTATTAGTGTAGATTAGCAAATATTGACAGTTTTGTTTCTTCTTTTCCAATTTGGATACCTTTTATTTTTTCTTCTCCTCTGATCGCTATGGCTAGCACTTCCAGTACTATGTCAAACAGAAGTGGTAAAAGTAGGCATCCCTGTCTTATTCCTGTTCTTAGGAGAAATGTTTTTAGTTTTTGCCCATAAATATGATGTTGGCTTTAGGTTTGTCATATAAGGCTTTTATTATATTTTGCATGTTGAAGTATGATCCCTCTATTCCCACTTTGCTGAGTGTTTTTATCAAACAAGGGTTTTGGATTTTGTCAAATGCTTTTTCTGCATCAATTGATATGATCATGTGATTTTTGTGTCTCAATTTGGTTATGAGATTTATCATGTTTATTGATTTGCAGTTCACCCAGCCTTGCATCTGCAGAATAAATCCCATTTTGTCATGGTTTATTATCTTTCTAATGTAATGTTGGATTCAACTTGCTAGGATTTTGTTGAGGATATTAGCATCTATGTTCATCAGAGATATTGGCCTCTAATTCTCTTTCTTTGTAGTATCTTTATCTGTGTTTGGGATTAGGGTAATGCTGGCTTCATAGAAAGAGCTTGTAAGTGCTCCTTCCTCTTGAATTTTTTGAAATTAGTCTGAGGAAGGTAGATTTTAGTTCTTCTTTGAATGTTTAGTAATACTTCCCTGTGAAGCCATCTGGACCAGGGCTTTTATTTTTTTAATATATTTTATTGATTTTTTACAGAGAGGAAGATAGAGGGAGAGTTAGAAACATCGATGAGAGAGAAACATCGATCAGCTGCCTCTTGCACACCCCCTACTGGGGATGTGCCCGCAAACAAGGTACATGCCCTTGACCAGAATCGAACCTTGGACCCTTGAGTCCGCAGGCCGACACTCTATCCACTGAGCCAAACCGGTTTCGGCCGGACCAGGGCTTTTTGTTTGCTGGAAGATTTTTGATGACTGCTTCGATTCCCTCCATAGTTATCGGCCTATTCAGATTTTTTAATGCTTACTGATTGAGTTTTGGAAGATTGTATTTTTCTAAGAATATGTCCAATTTGTCTAGGTTGTCCAGTTTGTTGGAATAGAGATGTTCATAGTTCTTGGTTTATTTTTTTACAATCATTTGCATTTCTGTGGGATTGTTTGTTACTTCAGTTCTTTCATTCTGATTTTGTTTATTTGGTGAGCCAGGCTAGAGGTTCATCAATCTTGTTTTATTTTCAAAGAATCAGCTCTTTGTTCTATTGATCTTTTTTTTTTTAATTTAAATTCTTTATTATTTAAAGTATTACATGTCTCCTTTTCCACCCATTGACCTCTCCCTGGCCACTCTCAACACCCAGCACATGCACTCACCCCCCTAGTGTCTGTGTCCATTGGTTATGCTTATATGTATGAATACAAGTCCTTTAGTTGATCTTTTACTGCACCCCACCTCTGACTTCTCTCTGAAGTTTGACAGTCTCTTTGATGCTTCTTTGTCTCTGGATCTGTTTTTATTCCTCAGTTTATGCTGTACATAATAATCCACAAATGAGTGAGAACATATGATATTTATCTTTCTATGACTGGCTTATTTCACTAAGCAAAATGTTTTCCAGGACTATCCATGTTGTTGCAAATGGTAAGAGTTCTTTATTTTTTATAGCAGCATAGTATTCCATTGTGTAGATGTACCAACGTTTTTTAATCCACTCATGTGCCGATGAGCACTTAGGCTGTTTCCAAATCATAGCTATTGGAAGTTGTGCTGCTATGAACATAGGGGTGCATATAACCTTTCTGATTGGTGTTTCTAATTTCTTGGGATATATTCCTAGAAGCGGGATTACTGGGTCAAATAGCAGTTCCATTTTTAAGTTTTTGAGGAAACTCCATGCTGTTTTCAAATGACTGCAGCAGTCTGCATTCCCACCAGCAGAGCATGAGGTCTCCTTTTTCTCCACATCCTCGGCGGCATTAGTTGGTTGTTGATTTGTTGATGATTGCCATTCTGACAGGTGTGAGATGGTACCACATTGTCGTTTTGATTTGCATCTCTCGGATAATTAGTGACTTTGAGCATGTTTTCATATGTCTCTTGGCCTTCCTTCTGTCTTCTTTCAAAAAGTATCTATTTAGGTCCCTTGCACATTCTTTTTTTTTTATTTTTTATTTTATTTTTTTTTATTTTTTATTTTTTTTTAATTTCTTTATTGATTAAGGTGTCACATATTTGTCCTCATCCCCCCATTCCCATCCCACCCCTCTCCCCACGCATGCCCCAATCCCCTGTTGAACTTAACCGTTGGATAGGCTTATATGCATGCATACAGGTCCTTTGGTTGAACTCTCCCCCTCCCCCCACCCTCCCCCTACCCTCCCCTATCCTCCCTCTGAGGCCCGATAGTCCGATCGATGCCTCCTTGCTTCTGGTTCTGTTCTTGTTCCTCAGTCTATGTTGTTCTCATTTCCTCTAGATGAACGAGATCAAATGTCACTAGATATATACTAATAAGAACTGAATGTGAGACGAGCAATAATAGTTATGCTGACAGGCAAATGAATCAATCTGTAGCGAGCTTCCCCCTGGACCAACAGTTCTTTTGAGACCCAATTTCGATGTCCAGTAGTTCCTTATGTGTACATGTCAGCACTGACCCCTCAGCTCTGGATGGTGGACAAATGGTGGTAATGGAGGTCTGACTCCCTCTGGTTTGGTCTCGGCCGATCCCAGGGGCACGGCGTCACGTGGACTAAGGGGCACGTGGCCTCACCCATACCCAAGGGGCGCGTGGTCTCACCCGGGCCTGGGACCCAGCCTCACCCGGATGGATCCAGGGGCGCACGGCCTCACCCGGACCCAGGATCTGGCTTCACCCGTACCCAAGGACGCTTGGCCTCTCCCAGACCCAGGGGCACGTGGCCTCACCCGGGCTTAGTTGCACAAGGCCTCACCTGGATCCAGGGACACATTGTCTCTCCCGGACCCAGGGACGCTTGGCCTCTCCCAGACCCAGGGCCACTTGGGCTCACCCGGGCCTAGGTGCACGAGGCCTCACCCGGATCCAGGGACACATGGTCTCACCCGGACCCAGGGACGCTTGGCCTCTCCCAGACCCAGGGCCACTTGGGCTCACCCGGGCCTAGGTGCACGAGGCCTCACCCGGATCCAGGGACACATGGTCTCACCCAGACCCAGGAACGTTTGGCCACTCCCAGACCCAGGGCCACTTGGGCTCACCCGGGTCTAGGCCTTGCACATTCTTGATTGGATTGTTTATCTTCCTTTTGTTGAGTTGCATGAGTTCCCTGTAAATGTTGGAGATTAAACCCTTATTAGTGATAACATTGGCAAATATGTTCTCCCATGTAGTGGTCTTTCTTGTTGTTTTGTTGATGGTTTCTTTTGCTATGAAAAAGCTTTTTATTTTGATGTAGTCCCATTTGTTTATTTTCTCTTTATTTTCCACTGCCCTAGGAGCAGTATCAGTGAAGAAGTTCCTTCGGCATATGTCTGAGATTTTGCTGTGTGTGGATTCCTCTAGTAATTTTATGGTTTCTCATCTTATGTTTAAGTCCTTCATCCATTTTGAGTTTATTTTTGTGTATGGTGTAAGTTGGTGGTCTAGTTTCATTTTTTTCTATGTATCTGTCCAATTTTCCCAACACCATTTATTGAAGAGACTGTTTTAACTCCATTGTATGTTCATGCCTCCTTTGACAAATATTAATTGAGCATAGTGGTTTGAGTCGATATCTGGGTTCTCTATTCTATTCCATTGGTCTATATGTCTGTTCTTGTGCCAGTACCAGGCTGTTTTGAGAACAGAAGCCTTGTAATACAGCTTGAAATCTGGTATTGAGATCTCACCTACTTTATTATTCTTTCTCAGGATTGCTGTGGCTATTCGGGGTCTTTTTTT
Organism: Eptesicus fuscus; assembly: GCF_027574615.1. Lineage (NCBI taxonomy): Eukaryota > Metazoa > Chordata > Mammalia > Chiroptera > Vespertilionidae > Eptesicus > Eptesicus fuscus. Next base: position 95,854,760 of record NC_072473.1, read on the forward strand.
TTTTTTATTCCAGAGGAATTTTTGGATAGTTCGTTCTAGGTCTGTGAAATATGCCGTTGGTATTTTAATGGGGAGTGCATTGAATCTGTAGATTGCTTTGGGTAGTTAGGACATATTAATGATGTTGATTCTACGAATCCATGAACATGGTATGTTCTTCCATCTGTTTATGTCTTCCTCTATCTCTTTTTTCAGTGTCCTGTAGTTTTCTGCATATAGGTCTTTTACCTCCTTAGTTAAGTTTATTCCTAGGTATCTTAATTTTTTTGGTGCGATGGTAAATGGGATTGCTTTTTTAGTCTCTCTTTCTGTAAGTTCATTATTGGTGTATAGAAATGCCATAGATTTCTTGGCATTAATTTTATATCCTGCTACCTTGCCGAATTCATTTATTAAGTTTAATAGTTTTTTGATGAAGTCTTTCGGGTTTTTTATGTACAATATCATGTCATCTGCAAATAAGAACAGCTTTACTTCTTCTTTTCCAATTTGGATGCTTTTTATTTCTTCTTCTTGTCTAATTGCAATGGCTAGTATATCCAGTACTATGTCGAACAGGAGTGGTGCGAGTGGGCATCCGTGTCTTGTTCCTATTCTTAGGGGAAATGGTTTAATTTTGGCCCATTTTGTATGATGTTGGTTGTGGGTTTATCATATATGGCTTTTATTATGTTGAGGTATGATCCTTCTATTTCCACCTTACTGAGAGATTTTATCAAAAATTGGTGTTGGATTTTGTCAAATGCTTTTTCTGCATCAATTGATATGACTATGTGGTTTTTATCTCTCAATGTGTTTATGTAATATATCACGTTTATTGATTTGCGGATATTGTACCATCCTTGCATATATGGGAAAAATCCTACTTGGTCATGGTGTATGACCTTTGTGATGTACTGCTAAATCCGATTTGTTAGAATTTTGTTGTGGATTTTGGCATCTATGTTCATGAGGGATATTGGCCTGTAATTCTCTTTCATTGTGTTGTCTTTATCTGATTGTTCTATTAGGATGATGCTGGCTTCATAGAATGAGCCTGGAAGTGTTCTTTCCTCTAGAATTTTTTGGAATAGTCTGAAGAGGGTAGGTTTTAGTTCTTTGATTGTTTGGTAAAACTCCCCTTTGAAGTCATCTGGCCCTGGGCTTTTGTTTGCTGGAAGTGTTTTGATGACTGCTTCAATTTCTTCCATAGTTATTGGCCTATTGAGATGTTTAGATTCTTCCTGATTGAGTTTTGGAAGGTTGTATTTTTCTAGGAATATGTCCCATTTCCTCCTGGTTTTTCAGTTTGTTAGAATAGAGTTGTTCATAGTATTTTTTGACAATCCTTTGTATTTCTGTGGGGTCTGTTGTCATTTCTCCTCTTTCATTTCTTATTTTGTTTATTTGGATCCTCTCTCTTTGCTTCTTGGTGAGCCTGGCTAGAGGTTCATCAATCTTGTTTATCCTTTCAAAGAACCAGCTCTTGTTTTATTTAATTTTTTATCTTTTGCTTTTTTTTTTGTCTCTATGTCATTTGTCTCCACTCTGATCTTTATAATTTCCTTCCTTCTGCTTACATTGAGCTTTTCTTGTTGCTCTCATTCTAACTCTTTGAGTTGTAGGGTTAGGTAATTTATTACCATTGTTTCTTGTTTTTTACAATAGGCTTGTAGAGCTATGAACTTCCCTCTCAAGACTGCTTTCACTGTGTCCCATAGATTTTAGATTGTTGTGTTTTTATTGTCATTTGTTGCCATGATGTTTTTTATTTCTTCCTTGATGTCTCTGGTAACACAGTCATTGTTTAATAGCATGCTATTTAGTCTCCATGTGTTAATTTTTTTGGATTCTTTTTAATGTAGTTGATTTCCAGTTTTATGCCACTGTGATCTGAGAAGATGCTTGATTTGATATCATTATTCTTGAATTTGAAGAGACTTTGCCTGTGACCCAATATATGGTCTATCTTTGAAAATGACCCATGTGCACTTGAGAAGAATGTATATCCTGTGGCTTTGGGGTGAAATGTTCTGAAGATGTCAATTAATTCCATCTGATCTTGTGAGTTATTTAGGATTGATGTTCCTTTGCTTATGTATTGTTTAGAGGCTTTGTCCAATGGTGGTGGTGGGGTATTAAAGTCTCCTACTATAATTGTATTGGTGTCCATCTCTCCCTTGATATTCTCCAGGAGTTTTTGTATGTATTTGGATGCTCCTGTCTTGGGTGTGTATATGTTTACCAGAGTTATTTCTTCTTGTTGGATTACTCCCTTTAGTATTATGAAGTGGCCTTCCTTATCTCTTTTTATGTCCTTCACTTTAAGATCTAATTTGTTAGATATAAGTATTGCTACCCCCACTTTTTTTTTCATATCCATTTGCCTGAAAAACCTTTTTCCATCCCTTTCCCTTCAGTTTTGTGCGTCTTTTTTTTTGAAGTGGGTTTCTTGTAAACAGCAGTTATGGGTCATGTTTTCTTATCCAATTCATTACCTTATGTCTTTTGATTGGGGCATTTAATCCATTTACATTTAATGTTATTATTGATAAGTACTTGTTTGTCTCCATTTTTATTCTTTACCCCTGTGTTCCTTCTTCACTTCCTATTTCTTTCTTTCCTTTTTCTTTTTTTTTTTTTTTACAGCACACCCTTTAGCATTTCTTGCATTGCTGGTTTGGCTGTAATAAACTCCCTTAGTCCTTTCTTGTCTGTGAAGCTCCTGATTTCACCTCAATTTTGATTGATAGCCTTGCTGGGTACAGTATTCTTGGATTCAGACCCTTCCTTTGCATGACTTTTTATATTTCATCCCATTCCCTTCTGGCCTGATGTGTTTCTGTTGAGAAATCAGTTGCTAGTCTGATGGGGGTTCCTTTGTATGTAACTTTCTGTCTCTCTCTGGCCACTTTTAAGATTCTTACTTCTTCGTTGGTGTTTGCCAATTTAATTATAATGCGCCTTGGCATCGGTGTTTTGGGGTTCATTTTGCTTGGGACTCTGTGAACTTCTTGGATTTGTGTGGGTTTTTTCTTCACTATATCAGGGATGTTCTCTGTCATTATTTCTTCAAACACATTTTCTCTTCCTTGCTCTTTTTCCTCTCCTTCTGGAAGCCCTATTATTCGGATGTTGTTTTGTTTTGTGTTGTCCCAAAGTTCCCTTAGGCTCTCCTCCTCCTTTTTAATTTTTTTTTTCTAGAGGCTGCTCTAGTTGGTATTTTTTCCTACCTTGTCTTCTAGCTCACTGATGCGGTCCTCTGCTTCTTCTAGTCTACTGTTGATGCTTTCTATTGAGTTCTTTATAGCAGCGATGTCATTTTTCATTTCTTCTTGATTCTTCCTCATTTCCTATTGGTTCTTACACATATTGTCGAATTTGTCTTCCATTCTTTTCATTCACCTTATGACCATTTCTCTGAATTCTTTTTTGACAGGTTGCTTGCCCCCATTTAATTTACTTCCTTTTCTTTTGATGCCTGCTTTTCTTTCATATGTGGGCTGTTTCTTTGTCTCCCCATGTTCTCTCTTCTCCAGGTGTCTGGTTATGTAGTTCTCTCTCTCCTGCATTGATTTAAAGGCAAAAAATACAGCAAAAGAAGGCACAACACACAAGGTACTGAACACAAATGTATTCACAATATTAATAACCCCAAATAAATTTGACCACCAGAGAAAGGCGAATTAGAGGATAAGAAAGATAGAAGAAAAAAAGTGCAAAATAAAATTGGGAAAAGGAAAAAAAATAATAGACAAAAGAGAGAGAATAAGAAAGAAGAGTCAAAAAAACTATATATATGGGGAGAAAACTCCAATAGAACAGCCACTAACCCCAACACATGCCAGCAACAAGTACCTGTAGATGAATGCAAACTATAAACAACAACTAATATCAAGTGAGGCAAGGGAAAACAGAAGCAAAAAGGAAATAAAAACAAAACAAAAAAACAAAAAGAAATTGCAAAACAATCTCACAAACAAGCATAAAAAATCAATATAATCAACAATCAAGCAAACAACAAAATGAATGAGGGAAAAAAATTTTGGATAGTGAAGAAAGAGAAGAGAGAGGTGTGTATGGACTTGATATATAATTAGGGTGAAATTTTAACAGGCGGTAAAAGGTAAGAATATGGAAAATCTATAGCAAGAACAGGATAAGAGAAACAGGATAACAAAAGGGGAAAAGTGAGGAAGAAAGTGATGCTCTAAAAGTAAAGTTGAGATAGAGTAAAATGATGCTAAAGGAAAGATGAAAATAGAATGTAGAACACTAATCCCAAAGTAAAATAAAGAGAAAACAAAATGACACTTTATTTATTTATTTATTATTTATTTATTTTTTTTTAAATTTCTTTGTTGATTAAGGTATCACATATTTGTCCTCGTCCCACCATTTCCATCCCACCCCCCTCCCCACACATGCCCCCACCCCCCTGTTGTCCTTAACCGCTGGTTGGGCTCATATGTCTCCACACAAAAATGACACTTTTTTAAAAAAAAAGGTAAAATAGGTGTAGTAATAAAACTGATTGAAAATAAAAATGTAATAATTAGAAAGGTAAAATCAAGTGAGGAAAAAAGAAAAAAATAGTTTCCTAAGTAAAAGATGAAAAATAAAAATAAAATTGTGCAGTAGTGAAGGTCATTCACTTCCTCTACTGTTCTGTTTGGCACGCCTGTTTCCTAGTCAGGACAGTATTGAAGTTCCCTGCATTCCACTGCTCTTCAGTGTTGTAAGCCAGTCCTGATTTTCAAGCAGGCAGTTTATTAGTGTTTACACAAGAGTCAGTTTGTGATTCAACCCCTGGGTGGCAGTGTTTCTGGATTGACCTCTGGGTCTATAGGTCCTCTCTATCTAGTGTTTAGAATTTGTTTTCCCTGTGGCACTTAATACCGGTTTGGGGGAGTGGGTTGTCCCAGAGCTGGTTCTCTGATGGTTATTCCCCGCTCTGATCCTCAGGTTCCAGAAAAACAACTTTCCCTTGCAGTCTCTTAGAGTGTCCCCCCAATTGGGTGATCCTATGTATTGGGCTTAGTAATCAGAACCAAGGATTTAAAGAGGAAAAAAAAAGAGCCAGAGTTAAGTGTGCGAACTCTGGGGCTGCACATAAGTCTGTGCAGTCTTTTTTCCCCTTGGGTCTAAGCAGCCAGCGCACTTTTAAAATTTTTAGGCTGTCCTTTTGCACCCAGATCAAAATGGGTTGCTTTTTAGAGTTCCCTTCTGTTAGCAGCTCTGCGGACCCCCTTCCACATTCATGGATCATGCCAGCCCCAACAGCCACGGATTTTTCTAGGTGCAGACTTCCCCAGATCTCTAGCTCCTGCAGTGCACATGTTTCTCTCTCCTGCCGGGACCACAGACCTCACTATCCCAGGCGAAATCTGACCATTCAGTGGTGGATTGTAGAGCTCATCTGAATCCCCCTGCTTGCGCCACTTGGGGACCTGTGTTCTCGGGTTTGCAGCTGTTCGGTGGGTGCTGTAGCTGTAGATCCTCTGGGCTTTTCAGGCTCCCGATAACATCCACTTTTCCTTCAAGATGGCACAGTCTCTGGGTCCGAGCTGGTCACTCTGGGAGGGAACCCAGCAGCAGCGGTGGCTGCCAGGTCAGGGGAGCCCCGTTCGACAGTCCCTCCAGTCTCTTGGAGTATAGCTGTTCCTCAACTCACCAACAAACACTCCCTGTGTGACCACACACTCTCCCTTTGTTTTCTCACTCACACAATATCTTGCAGTCTGTCTTCCCATTGGCAGCCATCTTTGTGTTTTCAAGGGTGTTGGATTTTTTCAAATGCTTTTTCTGCATCAATTGACGTCTCTCAATTTGTTTATGTGCTGTAACACATTTATTGATTTGCCGATGTTGTATCTTGCTTGCATTCCCGGAATAAATCCCACTTGGTCATAGTGTATGATCTTTCTAATGTAGTGTTGGATCCGATTTGCTAAGGTTTTGTTGAGGATTTAGCATCTATGTTCATCAGAGATATTCGCCTGTAATTCTGTCTTTATAGTGCATCTATGTGATTTTGGAATTAGGGTAATGCTGTCTTCATAGAAAGAGCTTGGAAGTGTTACTTCCTCTTGAATTATTTGGAATAGTCCGAGGAGGATAGGTTTTATTTCTTCTTTGAATGTTTGGTAAAACTCCCCTGTGAAGTTGTCTGGCCCAGGATTTTTGTTTGCTGGAAGTTTTTTTAATGACTGCTTCAATTTTCTCAATAGTTATCGGCCTATTCAGGTTTTTTTATTCTTCCTGATTGAATTTTGGAAGGTCATATTTTTCTAGTAACATATCCATTCCTTCAAAGTTGACCTTTTTGTTGGAATATAGTTGGTCATACAATTTTTTTTTTTACAATCCTTTGCATTTCTCTGGGGTCTGTTGTTATTTCACCTCTTTCATTTCTGATTTTGTTTTAGTCCTCTCTCTTTGCTTCTTGGCGAGCTTGGCTAGAGGTTCATCAATCTTGTTTATCCTTCAAAGCACCAGCTCTTGGTTTTATTGATCTTTGTATTGTTTTGTTTTGTTTTGGTCTCTATGCCATTTATTTCTGCTCTGATCTTTATTATTTTCTTCATTCTGCTTACTCTGACCTTTTGTTGTTGCTCTCTTTCTAATTCCTTAAGTTGTAGAGTTACATAATTTATTACCAGTTTCTCTTGTTTTGTTTTTTGTTTTTTTGAAGTAGGCATGTTATGCTATGAATTTCCCTCTTAGGACTGCTTTAATGTGTCCCATAGATTTTGAATTTTTGTGTTTTCATTGTCATTTGTTACCAGGATGCTTTTTATTTATTCTTTGATCTCTTTAGTTACCCAATCATCTCTCTATATAAAAGCCTAAGTGACCGAATGACTGAACAACTGAATGACTGATCGACCAATCGATATGACATGCACTGACCACCAGGAGGCAGATGCTCAATGAAGGAGCTGCCCCATGGTGGTCAGTGTGCTCCCACAGACGGAGTGCCGCTCAGCTGACTGCCCATCCTGGTGGCCCACCAGCCTGATGGCAGCCACTCACTCACTCAGTAGTCCTGTAGGTCCAATCTCCAGAAAATGGGCCAAGCACCAACAGAGTGGTGCCACCTGCATGATCCCGACAGCGCCACCAGCCTCCTGGAAGTCGGCCTCAGGCACTGCGGCCCTGTGCCCTTCCTGGACATTCTGCAAGGAAGAAAAAATATAAAAGTGGTCACCAGGTGGCTCCCAACAACCAGCATGAACATCAGTGGGACAGATCCAGATCATTGGGTGCATATATATTTACTAGAGTTATATCCTCTTGTTGTATATATCCCTTTAGTATTATGAAGTGGCCTCCCTTATCTCTTACTATGGGCTTCACTTTGAGTTTTTTGTTGTTTTTTTTTTGTCAGATATAAGTATTGCTTCCCCAGCTTTTTTTTTTTTTTTCATTTCCATTAGCCTGAAAAATATTTTACACCCCTTCACTTTCAGTCTGTGTGAGTCCCTTGTTCTGAGGTGGGTCTCTTGTAGACAGCATATATATGTGTCATGTTTTCTTATCCATTCAGCCACTCTGTGGCAGGATGGCACCCTAGGTCCTGCTGGTAGCACACTTGTGGTGTGGTCCTGTGGCCCCTGGCTGGGCATTCTGGCTTGCTCTGGGTTGCTCTGGAAGTGCTCTTCTGTGGCCTGGAGTGAGGCCTGTGCTGGTTTGCTCTGGGTAGCCCCTGCAGGACTGTCCTAGGAGCTGAGAAAAAGTGGGTGTGGTTTGCTCTGGGTCGCATAGTCAGAGCTCCCCTGTGGCCCAGGTGGGGTGAGTGCTGGGTTACTCTAAGTTGTCCCAATAGCAAGGCCCTGGAGTGGGCATGGGTTGCTCTGGGTCACACAGTCCTTATTTTCTTGTATCCCACAGTGAGACATGTGCTGGGTTGCTCCAGTTCACCACTTCTCAGTGTGGAGTGTGGGCAAATTGCCCTGGGTCATTCAGTCCCTGCTCTCCTGTTGCCCATGGTGAGGTGTGTATTGGGTTGCTCTGCTTCGCCCTGGCAGCACTGTTCTGGGGGATAGGGTGGAGCAGACATGGGTTGCTCTGGGATGCCCCTCCTGGGCTGGGGTGAAGCAGGTATAGGTTGCTCCAGATCACCCCAGCAGGGTTGTCCAGGGGGCCAGGGTGGAGTGGGCACCAGTTGCTCTGGGTTTCACTGGTTGCTATGGGTCACTCAGTTCCTGCTTTCCTGTGGCCCAGAATGAGGCATGCTCTGCATTGCTCAAGGTGGCCCCGGAAGCAGGTCCAGAGGCTCAAGGTTGAGTGGACTCTTAGCAGCTGTGGGTCAGGTTAGCAGCACTGTTCTGGGGTCTGGGTCAGGGTTGGGGCACAGGGTTCCCCCTGGCTGCACTCCCTGCAGGGTCTTGGAGCCAGATCCTAGTATACTAGACCCCAGCAGGCTAGTGAGGAGGCCTGATGCAGGACCTCACTCTGCAGCGCGTGCTCCCTGCAGATGTCTGGGAGCTTGCTGGGAGGTACTCTCTATTTTTTTTGTCTCAGTGTCATTTATTTCCTCCTAGGAATATATCCCAAGAAATCAGAAACAACAATCACAAGGAATATATTCACCCCCATGTTCATAACAGCATAATTAACAATAGCCAAGATTTGGAAACAGCTTAAGTTCCCATCAGCAAATGAGTGGATTAAAAAAACTATGGTACATATACACAGTGGAATACTATGCTGCTGTAAAAAAGAAAGAACTATTACCATTTGCAACAGCATGGATGGACATGGAGAGCATTATGCTAAATGAAGTAAGCCAGTCAGAGAATGATAAATATCACATGATCTCACTCATTTGTGGAATATAATGAACAACATAAACTGATTAAGAAAAACAGATCCAGAGGCAGAGAAGCATAGATCAGACTGTCAAACCTCAGAGGGAAGGTAGGGGAGGGTAGGGGTAAGGGGGAGAGATCAACCAAAGGACTTGCATGCATGCATATAAGCATAACCAATGGACTCAGACACTAGGGGGTGAGGGCATGAGCAGGGGGGTGCTGGGGGGCAATGGGAGGATAAGGATATATAAGTAATACCTTAATCAATAAAGAAAATAAAATAAAAGGTAAAAAAAAGAGGGCCCACAAGCAATAGGAAGCATGGTATATTGATGCCCTTCAAATAATTAAATATGGTTGAAGCATAGTAGGGGGAGCAGTGAGGCTGATGTAAACATAGGTATAAAATGGGGTTAAAGGCAAGAAATTTTCAGGAGAGGTATGCATATGTATACACATACACATACACATACATATACATACTTACATATAGAGCAACTTCAAGTAATTCAATATGACTTGAGTGTAGTATGTGGGGGGTGGTTTGAGGGAGGAGATTAGTGTATTTGGTTTTCTATTGCCATCTTTTTTTTTTTTTTAAATCCTCACCTGAGGATATTTTTCATTTGATTTTTAGTGAGTGGGAGAGGGAAAGACAGAGAGAAACATCGATGTGAGAGAAGCACATCAATTTGTTTCCTCCTACATGAGCACAGACCAGGGCCCAGGCTAGAGAGGAACCTGAAACTGAGGTACGTGCCCTTGACTTTAATTGAGCCCTGGGGCCCTTTGGTCTGCAGGACAATGCTCTATCCACTGAGCCAAACTGGCTAGGGCTCTGTTACCTTCTTGATGGCCAAAATGACTTCTTTTTTTTTAAATATATTTTATTGATTTTTTACAGAGAGGAAGAGAGAGGGATAGAGAGTTAGAAACATCGATGAGAGAGAAACATCAATCAGCTTCCTCTTGCACACCCCCTACTGGGGATGTGCCCGCAACCAAGGTACATGCCCTTGACCGGAATCGAACCCGGGACCCTTCAGTCCACAGGCCGACGCTCTATCCACTGAGCCAAACCGGTTTCGGCCAAAATGACTTCTTATTTTGCTCTTTCTGTCAGCAGGAAGATTTTGGAGTAAGGGGAGGAAGGTTTAGAGGTCAAAGCCATGCAGGCTGTTGTGCTGACAGACCAGAAGGACAGACCAGTGGAGCAAGCAGAAAGGCTAGGAGCTGGGAATATCCCAGATGGAAACTCTGTCTGTGAAGAGTTTAACTTTTAGAAGCGCTTTTCTCCTGGGCCATGGGAAAAGTCATATGAAGAGTACAGTTTTAAATATTTTTCCTCCTATGTTGAAATCCTGTATACTTTCTCACTATAGCTTCACCTGCCATCAACTTGGGTGGTAGAGGTGTGAGGACAAAGTTGCACAAGAAAGTGTGGATTGCCTTACATTGGCCCCACTCCTGATGCCCATGTGCAGGGAGCAGCATGCTATATAGTAGGCAACTGTGTTAAATTGTTTCTGGAGGCATCTGGCGTCTAGGAAAGGTGGCTTATGGCTGAGCTGAGAATAGCCAGAAGGAGACCTGAGAGGTGGGAAGTTCAGGAGACCAGGTGAGATATTCCTTACTCAGTATATCCTAGAAGGTGATCCTTGTAAAGAAGAAGACTGACTTGGGATTTACACACATCGTCTTTTATTTTCCCAGAAAAACCTGTGTAATAGGTATTATTCTTCTCACTTTACATATTAGAAAATAATAATTTCTATTATTGTGTACTTGCTATGTACCAAGCCCTCTTCAATTTTCTTCATATGCATTATTATTATGGAAAGATTGATGCAAATAAGTATTTTCCCCAATTTTACAGATAAAAAATGGAGCCTTATCTATACTAATAAAAGGGTAATATGCTAATTAGACCAGATAGACCAGAAGTCTTCCAGACGTCATTCTGAATGTCATTCCTTACAAAGCCAGGGGCGTGGCCCGGCTTGAAAACTGCCTGCGGCCTCACCCAGGCTGGCCCGCTGCCCAGCAGGGACCCTCCCGCCCCCCCCCCCCATCAGAGGTGTGGATGGCCTGCAAACCACCCTCGGCCCCACGCCCATGCCAGCCCCACCCCCAGTGGGACCCCCCACCCCGATCCGGGGCCCCCTTCAGGGCAGGCAAGCCAGCCCCCACCTGTGCACCAGGCCTCTATCCTATATAATCTTACCTTATAATAGACAAATATGCAAATTGACCGCACTTTCGCTATGCCCAAGCCACGCCCATCAACCACCCCCACCAGGAAACCGTTGCAGGGATGTTGGGGTGTGGCGGAGCCCAAGGCCGGGAAAGCCGCCCGAGGCTTTCCCGGCCTTGGGCGCCAGCGGGGTGCCTGCGCTGATCGCAGGGACGCTGGGGTGTGGCGGAGCCCAAGGCCGGGAAAGCCTTGGGCGGCTTTCCCGGCCTTGGGCACCAGCGGGGTGCCGGCGTCCCTGTGATTGGGTCGCAGGGACTCTGGGGTGTGGCAGAGCCCAAGGCCGGGAAAGCCGCCCGAGGCTTTCCCGGCCTTGGGCGCCAGCGGGGTGCCTGCGCCAATCGCAGGAGACCACTGGGGGTCGGCTCCTGCGATCCAGGGACGCTGGGTGCAGCCGAGCCCAAGGCCACCGCCCAGGGCCAAGCCCGGACCCTGAAAGAAGGCAGAAGGCGGTGGCCACAGCCAAGGCTGGGTCCCCGGTGCCGGCAGAAAACTGGTGCAGGCAGCCAGGTGAATGAAGGTCTACTGCATGAATCTTCGTGCAAACGGGCTACTAGTAAAAGGATAATATGCAAATTAACCCTAATGGTGGAATGACCAGAACAGCCACTGGACCAGTCCCTATGAGGCACACTGACCACCTTTTGGTCCCTTTCCCCAGCTGTCAGGCACCAATCACCCGATAGCAAATGGGGAACTGGGGGTGGGTGGTGGTGGGGGGGGCAGGGCCAGCTGCAGGCAGCTGGGGAAGGTGGCCCTGATCGCAGGCCAGGCCTAGGGACTGTACCTATGCACAACTTTCATGTGCCAGGCCTCTAGTAGAATAAATAATATACTCAGGGTAATGGAGATAACCCTTACCTAAAACTGGGACTAGAATCTAGGATTGCAGAGCCCAGAGCCATACTGATCCTCTTCATACATCATAGAGACAAGAGATGATAGAGGTAATTAGGGAGGAGCTTCCTCATTTCCACTCTCTTACCTTTTTTACACTTATATCCTTACCTTCTTCTGATTTTTGTACTTCCTTCTCTCTAGTTTAACTTATCCAAGGATCATTTGAACTCCATGTCTTCCTGCCCCCTTAAGACTTTTCTCTAGAAATTATCTTCTCTCCTAACCTTCCAACTGTGAAAAAGAACTATGTCACTCAATCTTTTCTCTCTTTCAAGATGGTATTCTTCTAAGAGAATTTTTTTCACTGGATCCATGTTCTGTTCATCTGTCAATTCACTTCAATGAAGCTCACACTAAGGTTATCATGGACCTCTTGATTACCAAACCAAATAGCCTATTTTCAGTCGCCATTCCTCTCTGAATCTTTCTGCAATTTTGTACTATACTAGTTGCTATATCATAGTTCTTAAAATTCTCTCCTTTTTTAGCATTAGTGACACCTATCTTTTGTTCTCCTACTTTTGTTAACATTCTTCATCAGTCTCATTCAGTGGCTCTTTCTCCTTCCCTGCTCACCTCTTACACATGGGTTTCCTCAGAGTTTCATCCTCTGTGCTAATCTCTTTTCTCCTGAGATTAATTTATTCCATCCTATGGCTCTTACTTCCAAACCTAAATCAGACTTTCTTTCAGAGATTCAGAACTGTATTGGCTATAAGAATTATTCTAAAGCCTACCTTAAAAAGAACCTTCATCTATGGAAACTTCTTATTCTCCAAACTGGATGTACTTTCTCATTATTTTGGACCTCCATGGGATTTTTCTCTCATCTCTTAGCTGACACTCATTATATCAAAATTTGTCTGGTGGCTGTTTGTGTGCTTGTCTTATTCCTTCTAGTAGATTGTACGCTCCTTGGAGGCTAGAACTTTGACTTTCTTATCATTGCATTATTTTAGAATTGAATATAATGCCATGCCCATGATAAGGGATCAATATTTATTGCATGTAACTTATTCTATTTTTCCCAATTAGATGAACTATGATTCCATCTTCTATAATTTCTCCAAGTTGAGGCTATTTGAACTATGTACCCCTACTTCAGGGTGACAGGGATCACCTCCTTACCATGCTGCTGTTGCAGTGGATGCCATGAAACATTCATTCTTCCTCAGTTTGGGCAGGGCAAATCTACAAACTCCCTGACACTATTTCCATATTTTCACTACAGGAGATACAGTTGCAAAAGGAGGATAGCCTGACTCAGGGAGGCCAGCTTTCCATAAGATAGACACTGAGTTCTAAACCATAGATATGGGCCCAAACAGGCAGTGGCGGGAGGGATTACGTGCACCTTCCAGGGATGCCTCTGACTATATCTCCCTTGATTGTTGCCTGCCAACCTGCCTGACTCCTACTAACCTGCTCATATGTCCTCTGCTGTCTGCCCAAATAACTGGTTATTGGCCTTTTGGCCAAACCATTGGCCTGTCTGCTGGATGCTAACAAAACTCTCATTGATTCTTAAAAGAAAAATATATAGGTTGATATTTACTTGTCATCTAATACAAAAAAACCCCTCATAATTCTTGCTTTTCTTGTTACTATTCTTTACTCACTCTTTTGTGTGAACACGACATAAATATTTAATTTTAGTATTTTATTTGTTCAATACCTACACTTTTTTTTTGTTTTATGATTTTCTTTACACTTTAATTTCTTTACTGGTTAAGGTATTACATATTTGTCCTCATCCCCCCATTACCTTCACACCCCACCCCCACTCCTGCCCTCACACCCCTGTTGTCTGTGTCCACCAGTTAGGCTTATATAGATGCATACAAGTCCTTTGGTTGATCTCTCCCCCTCACCCCCACCCTCCCCTACCTTCCCTCTGAGGTTTGATAATTTGGTCAATGCTTCCCTGTCCCTGGATCTGTTTTTTATCATTACTTTATGTTGTTCATTATTTCCCATAGATGAGTGAGATCATGAGGTATTTATCTTTCTCTGACTGGCTTATTTCACATAGCATAATGCTCTCCAGTTCCATCCATGTTGTTGCAAATGGTAGGAATTCCTTCTTTTTTAGCGCAGCATAGTATTCCACTGTGTGGATGTATCACAGTTTTTTAATCCACTCACCTGCTGTAGGGCACTTAGGCTGTTTCCAGATCTTAGCTATGGTGAATTGTGCTGCTATGAGCATAGGGGTGCATATATCCTTTCTCATTGATGTTTCTAACTTCTTGGGATATATTTCTAGAAGTGGTATTACTGGGTCAAATGGGAGTTCCATTTTTAGTTTTTTGAGGAAAATCCATACTGTTCTCCACAGTGGCTGTACCAATTTGCATTCCCACCAGCAGTGCACAGGGGTTCCTTTTTCCCTGCATCCTCGCAAACATTTGTCGTTTGTAGATTTGTTGATGATAGCCATTCTGATAGGTGTGAGATGGTATGGAATTGCCGTTTTGATTTGCATCTCTCGGATAATTAGTGACTTTGAGCATGTTTTCATATGTCTCTTGGTCTTCCTTCTGTCTTCTTTCAAAAAGTATCTATTTAGGTCCCTTACACATTTCTTGATTGAATTGTTTATCTTCCTTTTGTTGAGCTGCATGAGTTCCCTTTAATGTTGGAGATTAAACCCTTATTAGTGATAACATTGACAAATATGTTCTCCCATGTAGTGGTATTTCTTGTTGTTTTGTTGATGGTTTCTTTTGCTGTGCAAAAGCTTTTTATTTTGATGTAGTCCCATATGTTTATTTTCTCATTATTTTACATTACCCTAGGAGCAGTATCAGTGAAGATGTTCCTTCGGTATATGTCTGAGATTTTGCTGCCTGTGGATTCCTCTAGTATTTTTATGGTTTCCCATCTTATGTTTAAGTCCTTTATCCATTTTGAGTTTATTTTTGTGTATGGTGAAAGTTGGTGAACTAGTTTCATTTTTTTGCATCTATCTGTCCAATTTTCCCAACACCATTTATTGAAGAGACTGTCTTGATTCCATTGTATGTTCATGTCTTCTTTGTCAAATATTAATCGAGCATAGTGGTTTGGGTTGATTTTTGGGTTCTCTATTCTATTCCATTGGTCTATATGTCTGTTCTTGTGCCAGTACCAGGCTGTTTTGAGAACAATGGCTTTGTAATACAGCTTGATATATGGTATTGAGATACTACCTACTTTGTCCTTCTTTCTCAGGATTGCTGCAGCTATTCGGGGTCTTTTTTATTCTAGATGAATTTTTGGAGAGTTCATTCTAGGTCTGTTAAACATGCTGTTTGTATTTTAATGGGGATTTCACTGAATCTATAGATTGCTTTGGGTTGTATGGACATTTTGATGATGTTGATTCTACCAATCCATGAACACGGTATGTTCTTCCATCCGTTTATATCTTCCTCTATCTCTTTTTTCAGTGTCCTGTAGTTTTTCTGCATATGGGTCTTTTACCTCTTTAGTTAAGTTTATTCCTAGGTATCTTAATTTTTTTGGTGCTATGATAAATGGGATTGCTTTTTTCATCTCTCTTCCTGTAAGTTCACTATTGGTATATAGAAATGCCATAGATTTCTTGGTGCTAATTTTGTATCCTGCTACATTTCCGAATTTATTTATTAAGTCTAATAATTTTTTGAGGGCGTCTTTAGGTTTTTCTATGTACAGTATCATGTCGTTTGTGAATAAGGACAGTTTTACTTCTTCTTTTCCATTTTGGATGCCTTTTATTTCTTCTTCTTGTCTGATTGCAATGGCTAGTACTTCCAGTACTATGTCGAACAGGAGTGGTGAGAGAGGGCATCCCAATCTTGTTCCTGTTCTTAGGGGAAATGGCTTTAGTTTTTGTCCATTGAGTGTGATGCTGGATATGGGTTTGTAATATATGGCTTTTATGATGTGGAGGTATGATCCTTCATTCCCACCTTGCTTAGAGTTTTTATTAAGAAAGGGTGTTGGATTTTGTCAGATGCTTTTTCTGTGTCAATTGATATGACTATGGGATTTTTCTCCCACAATTTGTTTATGTGATGTATCACATTTATTGATTTGCGGATATTGTACCATCCTTGCATCCCTGGGATAAATCCTCCTTGGTCATGGTATATTATCTTTCTGATGTACTGCTAAATCCGATTTGCTAGAATTTTGTGGAGGATTTTGGCATCTATGTTCATGACGGATATTGGCCTGTAATTCTCTTTCATTGTGTTGTTTTTATCTGGTTTTGGTATTAGGGTCATGCTAGCTTTATAGAATGAGTTTGGAAGTGTTCCTTCCTCTTGAATTTTTTGAATAATCTGAGGAGGACAGGTTTTAGTTCTTCCTTGAATGTTTGGTATAACTCTCCTGTGAAGCTGTCTGGCCCTGGGCTTTTGTTTGCCGGAAGCTTTTTGATGACTGCTTAAATTTCTTCCATATTTATTGGCCCATTGAGATTTTTAGAATCTTCCTGATTGAGTTTTGGAAGGTTGTATTTTTCTAGGAATATGTCCATTTCCTCCAGGTTGTCTAGTTTGTTAGAATAGAGTTGTTCATAGTATTTTTTAACAATCTTTTGTATTTCTGTGGGGTCTGTTTTTATTTCTCTTCTATCATTTCTGATTTTGTTTATTTGAGTTCTCTCTCTTTGCTTCTTGGTGAGCCTGGCTAGAGGTTCATCAATCTTGTTTATCCTTTCAAAGAACCAGCTCTTGGTTTCATTTATCTTTTTTATTTTTTTCTTTGTTCTCTGTGTCATTCATTTCTGCTCTAATCTTTATTATCTCATTTCTTCTGCTCACTCTGGGCTTTTCTTGTTGCTCTCTTTCTAATTCTTTGAGTTGTAGCTTTAGATTATTTACTTCCATTTTTTCTTGTTTTTTGAGGTAGGCATGTAGAGCTATAAACTTCCCTCTCAGGACTGCTTTAATTGTGTTCCATAGGTTTTGCATTGTTGTGTTTTTATTGTCATTAGTTTCCAGGATGTTTTTAATTTCTTCTTTGATTTCATTGGTAACTCAATCAATATTTAATAACATGCGATTCAGCATCCAAGTGTTTAAGTGTTTTGGATTGTTTTTATTGTAGTTTATTTCTAATATTATGCCATTGTGGTCTGAAAAGATGCTTGTTATTATTTTATCTTCTTGAATTTGGGGAGACTTTTCTTGTGACCCAGTATGTGGTCTATTTTTGAAAATGTCCCATGTGCACTTTAGAAGAAAATATATTCTGTAGCTTTGGGGTGAAATGTTCTGAAGATGTCAATTAAGCCCATCTGATCTAGTGGGTCATTTAGGATTGCTGTTTTGATTTTGTTTATTTGGGTCCTCTCTCTTTGCTTCTTGGTGAGCCTGGCTAGAGGTTCATCAATCTTGTTTATCCTTTCTAAGAACCAGCTCTTGGTTCTGAGGTGGGTTTCTTGTAGACAGCAGATATATGGGTCTTGTTTTCTTATCCAATCCGTTACCCTATGTCTTTTATTGGGGCATTTAATCCATTTATAATTAAAGTTATTATTGATAGGTACTTGTTTGTCACCATTTTTATTCTTTACCCCTGTGTTCCTTCTTTGCTTCCTATTTCTCCTTTTTACAGCAGACCCTAAGCATTTCTTGCAGTGCTGGTTTGGTGATAATAAACTCCCTTAGTCCTTTTTTGTCTGTGAAGCTCCTGATTCCACCTCAATTTTGATTGATCGCCATGCTGGGTACAGTATTCTTGGATTCAGACCCTTCCTTTGCATGACTTTGTATATTTCATTCCATTCCCTTCTTGTTTGATGTGTTTCTCTTGAGAAATCATTTGCTAGTCTGATGGAGGATCCTTTGTAGGTAACTTTCTGTCTCTCTCTGGCTGCTTGTAAGATTCTTGTTTTTTTTTGTTGGTGTTTGCCAATTTAATTATAATGTGCCTTGGTGTTGGTCTTTTGGGGTTCATTTTGTTTGGGACTCTGTGAGCTTCTTGTATTTGTGTGGGTTTTTTCTTTCCTATATCATGGAAGTTTCCTGTCATTATTTCTTCAAACAGGTTTTCTATTCCTTGTTCAGTTTCCTCTCCTTCTGGCACCCCTATTATGTAGATATTGTTTCATTTCATGTTGTCCCAAAGTTCCCTTAGGCTCTCCTGCTTTTTAATTTTTTGTTTCTAAAAGCTGCTCTACTTGGGTATTTTTTCCTACCTTGGCTTCTAGTTCACTGATGCGGTCCTCTGCTTCTTCTATTATACTGTTGATGCTTTCTATTGTGTTCTTTTTTTTTTAAATTTTCTTTATTGATTAAGGTATCACATATTTGTCCTCATCCCCCCATTCCCATCCCACACCCCTCCCCACACATGCCCCACCCCCCTGTTGTCCTTAACCACTGGTTAGACTCATATGCTTGCACAGAAGTCCTTTGGTTGATCTCTCCCCTTTACCCCCACCCTTCTCTACCCTCCCTCTGAGGCCCAACAGTCTGACCAATGTCTCCTTGTTTATGGGTCTGTTCTTGTTCATCAGTCTATGTTGTTCATTATTTTCCCTAGATGAGTGAGAGCATGTGCTATTAGAAATACACTTATAAGAACTGAAAATGAGACAAGCAATAATGGTTATGGTGACAGGCAAATGAATCAGTCTGTAGTGAGTTTCTTTCTGGGCCAACAGTTCTTTTGAGATCCAATTTCAATGTCCAACAGTTCCTTATGTGTACATGTCGGCACTGACCCCTCAGCTCTGGATGGTGGACAAATGATGGTAATGCAGGTCTGACTCTCTCTGGTTTGGTCCTGGGCAAGCTGCAGTGATGGTGTTTTTTATAGCAGTGATGTCATTTTTTCATTTCTTCTTGGTTCTTCTTCATTTCCTCTTGGTTCTTACACATATTGTTGAATTTGTCTTCCATTCTTTTCATCCACCTTATTACCATTTCTCTGAATTCTTTCTCTGACAAGTTGCTTGCCTCCATTTCGTTTACTTCCTTTTCTGGTGATCCCTGCTTTTCTTTCATATGTGGGCTGTTTCTTTGTCTCCCCATGTTCTCTCTTCTCCAGGTGTCTGGTTATGTAGTTCTCTCTCTTCTTATCCCAGGCAAAATCTGACCTTTCTGTGAGGAGGCACATAGCTCCTCCTAATCTGCATGCTTGCATCACTTGGAGTCCAGTGTTCTTGCGTTCGCAGCTCTTTGCTGGGTGCAGTAGTTGTAGATTCCTGGGATTATCAGGTTTCTGATATCCACTCTCCTCTTCAAGATGGCGCAGTCTCCACCTGTCATAGGTTCTTTTAACACTCTCTTACTGACATAACCCATGGTTCCCCATGGTATGTTTTCTCTCCTCCTGCATTGAGTGAAAAACTCAACTTGTTCAACTACTGGTGTGTTCCTGGTAATCTTTGGCTAGAGGACATTGACACTACTAAAAAGACATTTACAGACACACACACACACACACACACACACACACACACATATATATATATATATATATATATATATATATATATATATATATACAATTGTGAAGGCATGATATAAACAGTAGTACCATTGATAGTGAAGAGTGTACAGATTCTAGGAACAAAGATAACATCATTAATACTTGATTTTGTTTGTAGTTTGAGATTTGTAAGGAGAAAGTTCAAGTCTGTTATGTGAGTGGATAATAATGCTATTCATGAATGTTGAGAAAATAGAAAGAGGGGAACTTTTAGGGAGGAAAATTAAAGTTCTTGTGAGACATCCAAGTGGAGAGGTCCAGCAGGCAGTTAAGTATATGGGTTTGAAGCTAGGATAGGTCTGACCTTATAGTAAATCCAAAAGAGGAGATGAGATCACCTTGGAAGTATGTGTAAAGTGAGAAGAGTAATTGGTTGAGCATTAATCTTGGGAGATTTTTCAACATTTGAATAGTAGACAGGAAAAAGAGAGGAAAAAGGAGACCTAGGATTATTGAGTGTCACTAACACAAGGGAGTTGAAAGTTTTAAAAACAGCATCACATACAGTTAAGAGATCAAATCTGTTTGGTTTGGAAATTATGAAATTACAGTATGGTGGCCAGAGGGTGAGAAGTTTAATTGGAATGGTGGGTTTGTAGGTACTAGTATACATCAGTGGTTTGGAGAGTTAATGGAAAGTGAGAAAGTGGAGGCACTAAGTGTGAGCCACTCTTTTGAGACATTTGGATTAGAAGAAAAGTAGTTGGTCAGGGTGGAAGCTAGATATATATATGGGGTCAACAAGTAAAGAAAGATAAGGTAAAAAATACCATTAGAAAGTCTTGTTCACAGATATATTGCCAGTAACCCCAACAGTGCTTGGCACATACATAAACATTCAATAAAAATGTATTGTATGGCCCAGCCAGTGTGGCTCAGTAGTTGAGCATCGACCAATGAACCAGAAGATCACGGTTTAATTCTCGGTCAGGACATATGCCCAGGTTGCAAGCTTGATCCCCAGTGGGGTGCATGCAGGAGGCAGCTGATCAATGATTCTCTCTCATCATTGATGTTTCTATCTCTCGCTCCCTCTCCCTTCCTCTGTGAAATCAATAAAATGTATTTTTAAAAATATATTGAATGAATCAATGATGGAATAATTGGTAGAGAACTTTCCAGAAGCTATAAAAGGGGTTGGAGTCAAGGGAGAAAATGGTAAGTTACTTGTTAATCAGAGAAGTTACATATCTTCCTCTGTAGTGAATTCAGAGACACCGTTCCATTTAATCCTAGGGTCTTTCCCTAGAATAACTTGATCTTTTCTGCTATCCCACCATATATAGTGTCATGTTGCTCAAAATTTTGAATAATACTACCACTGTAGATTTCTTTTGGTAATAGAAGCATCATCATTTAGAGAAAGTTTGTGAATTGATTAATTTCAAATATTAGTAACTGTCTTTAATGTTCTGCCTATGAAATATTTCCTATCTATAAAGCTGTTGAGATTTTTAAATTTTTTCTGAAGAACTTTTTGACAATCTGTATTGGCCACTGATAGACTGGATTGCCCCAGAATGTAATGATTTCCCCATCAGTGAAGGTGTGTTCATGCAGAGGCTAGCCAACCACTTGCTTAGAATAAAGTCTTTGGAATCCAGGCATCATGTAAGAGTTCAATTAGATAACTTCAAAAGGTCCACTGCCACTCAGAGCTTCTAAGATTCTGCTACTGCATGTCCAAATAATACCCTTTCCCATTTTAAAAGCAAATGTGTTTCCAGTGTTGTTATCTCATATTTTAGGCTGTTTGAGTTAAAACTTTTGATATTGGAAAACAAATTTAAGACTTTGACAACCATATCATATGCAAGGGAGTTCATATTATGACAAGTACTTTAAGTAGTCTTTCCTAAGAATGTGGGGAGGGAGTGGGGGGTGGGGAGAGAGTATATTGAATGAAAATGAACTATTCAACTTCATTTGCTTTCTACTAACAAGTTAGGATCCCATCCTTACCCAGAAACACTAGACTGATTTGGGATTTATTTATTTTTTTTACATGAAAGAGTTACTGTCAGGAAGCTATATACACTGAGTGGGCAGATTATTATGACCACCCCATCAGTACTTCATTGGGCCACCTTTTGCCTTCAGTACTACAGCAATTCTCCTTAGCATTGACTCCACAAGATATTGAAAGGTGATGCGAGGAATCTGACACCATGCCTGATGAATAGCACTGTCCAGTTCTGTGAGATTTGATGGTTGTGGAACTAGCTGCCTGATGGCTCTTTTAACTTCATCCCACAAATGTTAAATTGGATTGAGATCTGGTGATTGTGGGGGCTACTTAAGCAAGATAAAGTCTCCCTCATGTTCTTGAAACCACTCCTGAACAATACGAGCAACGTGTAATGGCGCATTGTCTTGTTGGAAGAAGCCATCTCCATTGGGATACGACATCAACATGATAGGATGAACTTGATCAGCAATGATACTTAGGTATGTTGTGCTATCCAGACGTTGTTCCACACGAATTAAAGGGCCCAAATCATTCCAGGAAAACATGCCCCAAACCATAACACTTCCCCCACCAGCTTGAAGGGTTGTACTCATGCGTGTGGGGTGCATGTTTTCATGCTGTTTCCGCAAAATTCTCAGTCTGCCATCTGCATGATGCAATTGGAAACGTGATTCATCGGACCAAATGACTTTTTTCCAATGCTCGACTGTCCAATCCTTGTGTTCCTATGTGAATTGGAGATGTTTATCTTGGTAACTGCAGACAGCAAAGGTGTTTGAACAGGCCTTCAGCTTCCATATCCCATACGATGCAGTATATGGCTAATTTGCCTACAAACGTCAGGTGGTCATAATAATCTGGCCACTCATTATGATCTATGAACACATAATAATCTGGCCACTCGGTATATATATATTAGAGGCCCAGTGCATGAATTTGTGCATGGGTGGGGTCCGGCCAGCCTGGCCAGGGCAAGGGGACATGGGCGGTTGGCCGGCCTGCCTGCTGGTTGAACTCCTGGTCGAGGGGACAATTTGCATATTAGCCTTTTATTATATAGGATATACACTGAGAGGCCAGATTATTATGCTTTCAGAGATCATAATAATCTGGCCACTCAGTGTGTGTGTGTGTGTCTGTGTGTGTGTGTGTGTGTGCATATATATATATTTCCCGCGAAGCATAAAACTGTGGCTGTTCTCCTGAAGACTCTGAGAGATTTGTAGTTTCAGAAGCCTGCTTTGTCAATTCCACTGGATAGTTATACCAATGTAAACTGACTGGTCTTCCAGAAAAGCCTGTTGTCTGCTAGCTGCTTTAGTGATGAGAACAATATGAGGCTGTTGTGGCTGAAAAAATAAAGTGCACACATGACTGAGGGAAGGTGCTTAGAAGGGCTATACTGTGGAGGTCCTCATACCTCCAAATCTGGTAGTATCCATCTAACCTTAGCTCAAAATACAATCTTTTTCAAAATCCATAATATTATCTTATTTTATGCTTGTGAAAAAATATAATTAATATTAGCATTGGCTAGTTGGTCTTAGATTGTAAGCCTCTCAATAGTTCAGAACTCCTGAACTTGAACTCCTGAACATTTTTACTCTCCCTATCACTCTGTCCCTTTTAGGGCCTCCTCATATGGGTTCTAATTGGACACTGAACAAATCTAGGGAACACCATTAATATCATGTTTTCAAATATGACAAAGATTGAAGAAAGACATATTGCCTAGGAGAATCTGGGGAAGGAGGCAAATGGGTGAATGGGGGACATCTGTAATGGAGTCACCAATAAAAAATTAAAAATAATTTTTAGATATCATATTTGGAAAGTCACATATACTCAGCATACAAGGGCAGGCCCACTCCTAATATTTGCAGAGACTTGGACAAGAGTACAAATGGAGGCCCACATGTCATTTTATCTAAACATTTAAAAGTTATAAATTTTCACTTAGGGGCTATTAAATGAAATATGTTCTATCCTTCCATTTTGAAAAATCTACTTTCATAATAATATTGAAGGCAGTATCCAATTTAGAATTCTCAGACTGCTCAGTACTCTGTGCCTGAAGGTGATGTTGTACTTCTTTTTCCAATCCAGTTCAGCTCACCTCAGGAGGGATCTCCTATGGAAGCATATGGATACTCCAGGCCACATATTCAAATCCCTTCTAAATGGCTATGCCTTTGTCACCCCTTAGATCTAGTGGTGTCTGCCTTGGTGTGGTTGGCCCTTGGAGGGCAGACCTCAAGAAGACACCTAAGTAGGCCTTGGAAGCAGACTGCTGTCTTCTGGGAAATGAATTCTTGAGTCCCAGATGCCTAAATTGGTATCTAAATGGGGTGAGCATAGGCTCAGGTGGGCACATCCTTTTAATTATGTGGGCTTTCCACACCTTGGGAAGAGGCATAGCCAGGGAAAGGCCAGAATGGAATTATTTGTGTAAACCAGGGTGTAATGGACAAGGCACTGTGAAAAACAGGCCAGAGCTCTGCTACTCTTTAACTGTGAGACCAAGGGCTTTCCTCTTTGAGCCCTCTAAGATGTTTTAAGGACATTCCAGTTAAGTGGAACATGATGCCCAGAACTAGGCAGAGACTAGGGACATTTGTGTAACCCTCTGATGAGGAAACCAAATGTAATCAAGCATGAGCACTTGAGTCGAGAAAGGGTCTGCCAGCCGTAAGCCACACTGAGAGGCTGTTCCTGCTGTTCCTGCTGTTCCTGCTGAGACCTTGGCTAGTAGCAAGAGGAGCCCAGGTTGTCTCCCAATACTCTATGAGACTAGAGCAATCCCTGACTTCTGCCAGAGAGATCCATTGGAACTAATTTCAGGTCTGGTTGTGTTTTCATATCAGAAAAGTATGGTATGAATGCATCTGGTAAGAGAGATAACTAAGGAGAAGTAATTTGGCAGTGTGGCTCCAACCAGTTCTGGCTAAGGGAGACAGGCACTATGTCTTGCAGACAACACTGCTGCTCCCAAGGTGTGCTTAGGAGTAGATTGGGGGTTAGTAATTCTCCAACCCTTATCACAGCCTGGAGACAATGGTCCAGCAACTAGGCCAGTCAATTTGCTCTCATTCATACTGGAAAAGTAACCTCCAGAAACTTGGGTTCCCATCTACCTCCTTACTAGTGAGGCTGTGCACACCAGTCACTTAGCAGAGAGCTATTTCCTTCACACAAAATGAATATATTGGTTTCTGCTCTGTCAGTTAACTTCCTTGGCCTTAATCAGGTCCTCAAGAGAATGACTGACTTTGAGCAAAGCTGAGGTGTTGACCCTGTTTAGTCCAGTCTTAGGCTCTTCTCTCTCTCTCATTTTACTTTTACAATTTCCCATCTCTTTCTCCTGTTTCTCTTACCTTTACCCTTCTCCCTCCCTCCTTCTTTTCCTCCCTCCCTCCCTCCCCCCCTCCCTTCCTCTCTCCCTCCTTCTCTCCCTCCCTCTCTTTGTCCCCTTGCTTCCTCCCTTCCTCTCTATCCTCTTCTTTCCTTTCCCTCTCCCTCTCTCTATTCCCCTCCCCCTCTCCTTTCCTTTCTCTCTTCCTCCCTCCCTCTATCCTTCCTTCCTTACCCCCTCTCCCCCTTTACTTTATCCCTCTTTATTCTCTTTCCACTTTCTCCAAATCTGTCTCTTCCCATATTCCCACTTTTTCTCCTCTCTTATTTTTCTCCTCTTGCTCTTTTCTCCTTTCTCCTAACTCTCATCTACTCATTACCTCTTCCCCCATGTCTTTCCCTTCTTTATTCAAATTCCCTATATAAACTATTACTAAAATCAATAGAACACCTAAATTTTAAGGTGCTTGAGTCTGTTTATTACTATTTCACCAGAATACAACTTTCTTTTCAACCAGAATTTCATACAGTGAAACAAGTAAGAGAATAACATAATTTCCAAAGAAGCATTAGATCAGATCCTTCACCCTTCTACCCATCTCACATTCACACTCATTCCAAAATTCAAGGGACTAACTCACAATATCTTAGACAGAAAATTCTGCTTATATCTTTATTAATGTTTTTCCCCTCTCAGTTCTGGATGAGGCCTCATGGGGGAGCTGCTATCTCACTGTAGATAAGAGTATACTGTTATTTCAAAAAAAGCAGTGACCTTTACACATAGGAATGAAGGTTGACTTTGCTGCAAAGAAAAAGGTTCTCAATTGTTATTTTCCTGCAGGTGTCTTTATTTCATTCCCCATAAGAGGCCACAAACACATTCTAAACAAGTTTAGAGCTCCATCTTGCCTTAGCAAAATAAAACCTCAAAATGAAAAATGAGATTTTCATTGTGGATAGAGTTTACTTGTTGAACATTCAAATCAAAGACAGTTTTGTTTTTTTTTCAGCAGAGGGATTTCACATGTAGCATCCTCAGAGGAAGAGTTCATTATAAATTAATTTTATCATAGCTACATCAGATATGTAAATATTTTTAAAGATACAGGATAGGAAAAAGAAATTGAATTTTGTGGGCATAAATTACAAATTAATTTACATATACAGATCTTATCAATTTATTTTAAAATAGTTTCAGGATAAAGTAAATAGGTTATTGCTGCAAAAGCTGATTTGTCTGGTATTCAATCAATTGGAAATTCCTACAAGTCCACATTTTGGTGAAGCTCTAGGACATAAGGATTGATGTTCCTATTGATGACCCAGAGGCATTGAAGATCCTCAACACCTCCTGACTCATCAGAAAAGAAGCAGTTTTGCCTAGGGGAGCTTTAATACTAAGCAGATTTTTTTGAGGGGTCTATATTTAAAAACAACCTGATTAACATAATACAAAATAATCTATATATATAAAGCCTTACTATGCAAATAGACCGAACGGCAGAACAACCAAACAATGAAACAACCAAACAAGCGGTCACTAGGCCATGCGCTGACCACCAGGGAGTGCACAAGGAACATGGTGGGCGTCGGCCATCGCAGGATGGTGGAACAGGTGAGAGGGGTGCCAGACCAAGACGGGATGGTGGTCACTGTCATTGGGGTGAACCTCTGGTGGTTACTGAAAATTCTTTGCTCCTGCATGGCACGATCCTGCCTGGCACTCGCACCCGCTGCTGATGCCTGGTGCCAGCCCCGATTGCTCGGTGCTGTCAGCGGGTGTGAGCAGCAGCTGCCGGCCCCGATCGCCCCTCAGGGCTTCTCCACCTCCCCCTGCTCCTGAAGGGTGATCAGGGCTGGCAGCCACCTCTCGCACCCGCTGCTGGCACTAGCCCCGCTTGCACCTACGGCTGGTGCTAACCCTGCTCACACCCACAGTTGGCTGGAGCTGCTGCTTACACCTGCTGCTGGCACACAGCGCTGGTCCTAATTGCTCCGTGCCATCAGTGGGTGCGAGCGTTGCTGGTGTCAGTCACCCCTGAAGGCTTCTCCACCTCCCTCTGCTCCTGAGGGGTGATCAGGGCAGAAGCCGCCACTTGTACCCACTGATGGTGCCGGCCCTGCTTGCACCCACTGCTGGCACCAGCCCCAATTGCTTGATGCCCTCAGCAGGGGAGTGGCGGCAGGGGGAGTGCGGCAGCCAGCAGACAGGGGACCAGGGGCCTCAGCAGAAGGGGCTGGGCAGGGGTGCAGAGGATGGGCCGAGACCTGCCCCTGTGCCCATTATAGCCTTTTGGCCCACAGTTCCTCTCAAGGTGCATGAATTTGTGAACTGAGCCCCTAGTCTTATCTATTAAAGAGGGAATATGCTAATTGACCATCATACCCTCAAAAGATGGCAGCACCCACAGCCAGTAAGGAGGGAATATGTTAATTGACTGCCATGCCCTCAAAGTTGGCGGCACCCACAACCACAAGATTGCAGTGCCCAGTCCCCTCAGTCCTGCTGGGGCGGCAGACATGCGGCATGGCTGGGCCTGCCCCCAGGCGGGTACAGCTGTTCCACGCGCCTACCTCCAGAGTCCCCCAGTCCCCTCATACCCCTAGCTGCTCAGGGCCAACTCGAGGTGCAGGCAAGCCTTGGATGGTGGCTGCCCAACTGACACCGAGGCACAGGCAAGCCTCGGATGGTGGCTGCCCAGCCACCCAGGGCTGCCTGAAGCTCAGATAACCAGGGCCGGCCGAGGCTTGTGCTGCTGGCAGTGGCAGCAGCAGAGGTGTGGTGGGGCGTCGCCTTCCCATGATTTCTGGGTAGCCTCCCACCCCTGAGGGCTCCCAGACTGTGAGAGGGGGCAGGCCGGGCTGAGGGACTCCACCTCCAGTGCATGAATTTTTATGCACTGGGTCTCTAGTATTGAATATAAACTGTAATTGAAAAAAATTAAAAATGTAAAATATGTGGTTAACCAGGACATTGGTCAATATTATAAATTATTTATTTTAAATATATTTTTATTGATTTCAGAGAGGAAGGGAGAGGGAGAGAGAAACAGAA
This sequence comes from Eptesicus fuscus, assembly GCF_027574615.1. Taxonomy (NCBI): domain Eukaryota; kingdom Metazoa; phylum Chordata; class Mammalia; order Chiroptera; family Vespertilionidae; genus Eptesicus; species Eptesicus fuscus. The sequence continues at coordinate 95,882,554 of NC_072473.1, forward strand.
ACATCCATGATGAGAGAGAATCATTGCTCGGCTGCTTTCTACATGTCCCCCATTGGGGATTGAGCCCACAACCTCCTGGTTCATAGGCTGATGTTCAACTACTAAGCCACATGGGCTGGGCAAGATTGAAAATTATTTAGTTCATGTTTCTTATTTTTATTTGAGGAAAGGAGAGGGAGTTCCTCATAGTTGTCCAGTCATGGTCCTTTTCCACCTGTGTTCTATGGAATCCTAGTGAATCCTGGATATACTTTCAGGGCCACCAGTGAGAGAAAAGTATTGATTGGCCATTCCCTGGGCCCATGTATCTGTTTTTATTTGTGTGATAGATATACTATCCTATTTAATAATAGACAAATATGCAAATTGACCATACCTCCGACACACCCACAAGCCAAGCCCACAAGCCACGCCCACCATCCAATCAGAGCGAGCATGCAAATTAACCCAAACCAAGATGGCTACAGCCACAGAGAGCAAGGTTTCCTAGGTAACAGAGGAAGCCAAGCTTTCCGCCTGCCCTTGCCAGGCCTAAGCCTCCACTCAAGCTACAAAGTTTCAATTATAGAAGGTAAACAAATTCAAACAAATGGTGGCAGAATGGAGCTTGAGAGAGCAGGCCAGGGTTGCCGCCGGCAACAGGGGAAACAAAGCTTTCCGCACACCCTGGCCAGGCCCACCCGCTCAAGGCAACAAAGTTTCAATTATAACCCCAACACATATGGCTACCTACCTCGGAGGGAGCCCCAGGCTTGGCTCCGCTCCAGGCTACAAAGTTTCAATTGTAGAAGGAAAATAAATCCCAGATACCTGGGCCTTGCTTGGGTTGCCAGGGGGCGTGGCCGGCCTGCAAACCACCACAGGCCCCTCGCTCAGGCCGCCTCACACCCCAAGAAAACCCCACCCTGATCAGGGACACCCTTCAGGGCAAACCAGCTGGCCCCCACCCCTGTACCAGGCCTCTATCCTATCTAATAAAAGAGTACTATGCAGATTGATCATCACTGCAACACACAATATAGCGGCCCCCATGTGGTCAAAGATCCTGCCCCCATGTGGACACAAGATGGCCACCACAAGATGGCCAGCAGGAGAGGGCAGTTGAGAGGGACCAAGCCTGCAAGGGAGGGCAGTTGAGAGGGACCAAGCCTGCAAGGGAGGGCAGTTGGAGGTGATCAACCCTGCAGAAGAGGGCAGTTAGGGGTGACCAGGCCGGCAGAGGAGGGAAGTTGGGGGCAAACAGGCTGGCAGCAGAGTGGTTAGGGGGTGATAGGCTGGCAGGCAGAAGCGGTTAGGAGCAATCAGGAAGGCAGGCAGGCAAGCAGTTGGGAGCCAGCAGTCCTGGATTGTGAGAGGGATGTCCGACTGCCCGTTTAGTGGGATTGGACCTAAACGGGCAGTTGGACATCCCTCGAGGGGTCCCATATTGGAGAGGGTACAGGCTGGGCTGAGGGACAACCCCCCTCCATGCACGAATTTCGTGCACCGGGCCTCTAGTTTTGAGAATATTTATCCAGTGTACTTTCTTCCTTCCTATTCTCTAGTTGTTGGTCATTACAAAGCTTCTTAATCAAAAGCTATGTGTGGCCAATAGAGATGGTGAGATTTTTAAAATAATATGTAAAGGTTATTCCTGCCATCATTAAGGCGTAGTCATTGGCCTTAGTGCCCCAGAAAAAGGAGTTGGCTATGATATAAGGGAAGTCTCTACCATAAAGGAAAATAAAGATCATCTCTATTACCTAAGTGGATTCTGGGAAGAGAAAGGGGGCTGATATAGAGGAAGGTAGTATGAAACACACAACCCCTGACCACCCTCTCTATAGGCTCAAGTCCTGGAGTTGGGAGGGTATTACATAAGGAAAGGTAGAAGCAAATAAACTTTACCCCCACGACCTGTTTAGAGCCTAGGGGTAGTGGGAAAGTGATACAATAGCAGTGATGGAGGAATATGACTAGATTAATGCATTTGACTTTCCATGGTTTGCACCTGGTATGCAGCAAATCCAGAAATTTCTAGTTGTCCCACACATGAGAAGATCAGGCCAAAGAGGTAGTTGTAGGTAGGGATGTTAAGGTTGTGACAAATGGGCTCCAGGGGTGAGTATATAAACCCAAAAGTCCAGAAAGGACCAGTTACATCCTAGTGGTCACCAGTTCAATGACCAGACCAGTGCAGACATTCCCCTGCAGAAATAAAAAAAAGAATCAGAAGAACCCAGGGAGATCTGAGTTCCCATTCTCTCCTTCTATTGTGAGGTTAAGTAAGCAACCCCTTCTCAACAGGAAGAGATGAAGAGTGACTAGGAAGCAATATGAAAGAATAAACAGATAACTGAAAGAAATTATCATTCAAAAGACACTGCTTGCCGGGACCAGTTTGGCTCAGTGGATAGAGCATCGGCCTGCGGACTGGAAGGTCCCAGGTTCGATTCCGGTCAAGGGCATATACCTTGGTTGCGGGCACATCCCCAGTAGGGGGTGTGCAGGAGGCAGCTGGTCGATGTTTCTCTCTCATCGACGTTTCTAGCTCTCTATCCCTCTCCCTTCCTCCCTGTAAAAATCAATAAAATATATTTAAAAAAAAAAGAAAATGCTAAAACTTGGATGCTTAATTTATATTAAAAAAAAAAAAAGACACTGTTTTCAGGGTTGAAAAAGGCCCCAGGATTTGCAGGCTCCTACTGTTACTTCTTCCTTCCCTCTTTCTGGAATATGTTCAAAGTTAGGTCACTCAGAGATACTCAAACACAGGAGGCAGTGTGATGATCTGGAAAGCACACTGGAAATACAGGAGAGCTGAGTTTAAGTGGTAACTCTGCATTTAAGAACCTGTGAGCCTAGGAAAGTCACATCACTCCTGAGTTGCAGATTCTATACCTATAAAATTGGAATGACTACTCCTTTGAGATCCTTTCTAGCGTTTGCATTCAATCTTATAGAAACCCTAATGTCCCCTTTTGTGGGTCCCATAATTCCCTTCTAAATTTCTCCTCTGGCAGTTAAGAATAAAATTTAAGAGAGAGTGTGCCTCACAGGGTGTTATTTCTTAGTAGGGTTACCATAGCTCCAGGTTTGGTGCTCAACCAGTTCAAGACTTGGATGGGATCAATGAATGTAGAGGGGATCAAGTTAGGGGAACAGACTAAAATAACCAAATCCACAAGAGGCTGATCGAGTTCTTAGTCTCTTCAGTCATTTTGACTCTTGGGGCCCAGAGGAAGCTTAAAGGAAAACAAATACCTTCTGTTTTCACAGCCTCTTCAGAAACTGTGGATATCACAGTGCCTCTTGTGCCATTGGAGTTCAGGTATTAATATTTCAGTGAACTCCAAAATTACACTTGCATTTAATAATTGAATGGTGACTGTTCAGACCACTTTGGCATCTTGTTATGTCTGCCTGTAAGGACCTAAAGTATAGGGCTTTCTCATTCACCTTGGTGATTGGCATGGGTCTTTCTCCATCATTCAGCATTAATAAATCAGTAAAATTCCCAGAATTTCAGAAGTCCTGCATATCAAATAGATGGAATCGAAAGTATTTTAGGATGAAAGAGCCACAAATAGTCAACAAATGGCAGCTGATTAAAGACATTCAGAAGTCTAGGAGAACAGCAGGGAAGAAACAGTAACTAGGATGGCTTTGAGGCAAGATACTCAAGAATGAAGTGTGGAGCCCAAAACAGAAACATAAGTCTTATTGAAGAGACCCTAACAGATGGCAATGCAACAATGTATTTTTTATTGCATTTTAATTGGATTTATTGAAGTTATATTTGTTAATAAGATTATATAGTTTTCAGGTGTACAATTATATAATACATCATCTGTGTATTGCATTGTGTGTTCACCACCCAAGTCAAGTCTCCTTCCATCACCATTTATCCTCATGCAACAATGTAATTTAAGCTGAGAAATATAGCCCCAATCTCTTCCATTTAGGAAACTATACACAAGGTAGCAAAATTTCTATCAAAAAATTACTTCATATTCAGGGACACAGAAGAGAGGGAATCTGAGGCCTCCATGGTTCAATGTCCTTAACTGTCACATCCTGATGATACTAGTACTGAGGTGAGAATTATTTTGTCAATGAGCAGAACCCCCCAGGCTTACACAAGGCTGCAGACCTGGGAGTCAGTTTAACTCTTTTTGACTTCTTTGGCTTGACTCCAAGCAGTCCTTACCCATCTGTTGCCACATGGTTGCTTCAGACAGTCTAGTCACCATGCAATTGAGTAAATTATATATAAACATTTATATTCTAATTCTCAGGAGATAATATGAGTTTTTCATGGATGCTTTAGAAATCCCTAAAGCTGTAAGCAAGCTGTTTCTTCTTGAATCTTATCTCCTCTGCCACATGCTGATTTGTACTAGCTTCAGCTTCAAAGGGTGGGGCTTGTCCTCCTGTGGCTCCCTGTGTATAACACTACAAATACCACTGTCTCTCTACCACTAGAAACAGTAACCCCCAGGTTTCCTCTATTTACTGCATTCCAGAACAGCAGCTCTTGTCAGAGTGGTGGTATGTATTTGAAGTATAAAATGATCCAGGGTATCCACTTCGTTCTGCTGGAAATGTAAGTATAAGATCTGATTATAAAGAGCACTTGCTAGATAAAAGGTCCTTGAGGTACCCTCTCATTTTAACCTCATATCAGGCCTGCCAGATATTCTCATTTTATAAATTGGAAACCAAGCTACTTTCCACTGTTAAATGGTGAAGAGTCTTCTTCTATCTGGGAGAATTGTTTTCTTTGAGCTATTGGTAGAGTTTCCAGCAGGATGCAAATAGGGTGGTAAAGGAGGAAGGCAATGTCTGGCCAGTTAGATCTGTCTGGCCAGTTACATATGATTACTTTATTCTGGTGACCAAGGGGGTGAAAGAAAGGACATCCAGTTCAATCTCAGCTTTAAGGCTGTGCATTTATTAGTGGCAGAATGGGAACTGTAACCCAGATCAGCTTAGATCTGAAACCCAAGGTCTTAATACAAACCTACACTGCTAGCTACATTCATTCTTAGGTCTAAACATTCACTGCTTTTCTTTTGTTAAAATATATGTTTACTGATTTCAGAGAGGAAGGGAGAGGGAGAGAGATAGAAACATCAATGATAACAGAGAATCATTGAACCACTGCCTCCTACATGCCCCACACTGGGAATCATGTCTGCAAGCTGGGTATGTGCCCTGACTGGGAATTGAGCCATGATCTCCTGTTTTATAGGTCAATACTCAACCATTGAGCCATGCCAGCCGGGCTCATTGCTTTTCTATAGAGGCATCCATTTGTTCTTGTGAAGATAGGTCTTCACTTGGCTGCAGAGGAATTCACTCATAGCATTGGCTTTTATTCTTTTTCACTTCATTAAATTCCCACTGGGATCTGCATCTATAAGTTAGTAAAGACATTTATTCCAGATATAGGAGAACCATTCATCAGTAGAAAAGGATGGGATTGAGTTAAACAGATCAGCGTGCCTACCTGGTTCCTAAATGATTGAGTGGGTAAATAAGAGTTCGTTATGGCTGAGGATAAGACTGAGATGAGTGGAAATGTGAGGAGAATGGCTTAGACATGGTTTGGGATTGAAAACTGGGTACTACGGGTATGAATACCACCTGAGCAGACGGGCAGGTAAGTTCAAAGGAGCCATGCTTTTAGGAGCTGCCTTCATGAGTTGTGCATCACCAACTGGCCACCCAGCATTAGTCAGAGTTCTTTCAACTTGGGCCTGGGCTTATGCCTGACCTTATCTGATTTTGGAAAGGGTGTGTAGCTCTGTGGAACTTTTTCTTATGAAATGGGACCAATAGCTTTGTGTTCTAAAACTTATATACCCTCACCTCCCAGACCCCATGATGTCGCTGTGGAAAGTGGGTTGGTGAAAGCAATATTAGCTAGGGAATGCTACAGTGAAAAATTCCTATGCCACCTTCAGATTTGATTTCTAAAGTCACTTGCTCCC